>NW_027273872.1:20305000-20785000 GCF_046630095.1 Trachinotus anak | reverse complement strand
ACACAGAGTGAGGAAGGACAAAATAACCCAGTGAGAGATTATGAATATGAAATGCTTTTCATTGAGTCCTGCTCACTAGATTAATGAACATATTTTCACTCAAGTTGCATTGTAGTATTTTGCCCTGTAACAAATTGCTGCATCAATAAACCCATGCATTATGAATACAAATGGTGCAATCTAAACCGTGGCAGCAGCTAAATTAACAGGCATTTCACCCCGATTGGCATTTTATCATATGTCTCAACCACCAGGCGATGAGGGAAAGTCAACAAAGGACTTTGAGAAAGACAGTGTGCCATCTTGTTTGAAGAGTGTGGGGGGGTTAGGGGAGGCAGAGAAGCTTAACCAAGTTTTTCAGCTCAACAAGAGCAATCAAATCAAAGCTTTTTATCTTTAATTATTACCATTTTCTGCATCAGGGGACTGTTCATGATGCTGTATTAACAGTCAGGCTGGAAAAGATTGTCCCCAAGTATTGAGCTCAGGGAACAAAGGCAGTTAGCAGTGATTGCCTGTTAAATGGAGTTGCCATTTAAAGCAGCCAAATACTTATGAAGCACCAGGACAGGACAATCCATAGCGGGCATTGATCAGCTTGCCTGGGCAGGCCGGCACGAGGCTCCTCTCTCTTTAATGCCAGGACCCAGTCGATACCCCCTCATATTAACTAGAATAAAGTGGGATTTCAGAAACTATTAAGTCCACCCTCCCTACTAATGTAGTTGGACTCTGATGAAATCCCCTTAAAAAGGAGAAGAAATTGCCTTGGGTTATGGGTCAGCACACACACTCTTGTGGCGTGTGCAGTATCTGTGTGTGTGTGTGTGTGTGTGTGTGTGTGTGTGTGGGTGTGTGTGGGTGTTGGGGTATATGCCTGGATAGAGAAAGATACTGTGTAAGACTCTGGGGAAGGAGTGAGAAAGAGAATGTGAGAGACAGTCAGAGATAGAGAGACAGAAAGAATGAGAACAAAGTATATAAAAGAAACTCAAGTCAAGACATTGTGCTAGAAAGTTCCACCATTCTCTCCTTTCCCCCTGTTTCCAGCTCCGTCTGCACGAAAGGTCATAAAGTAAAGGTCACAGCCATAAATCCACGACCGCTGCTTATAGATGGACCAGATAACTCTGCACTTTCTCAGATCAGCCTCCACTCATCTGCTCCTGTTCTTAAGAAGCTACCTCAGAAATTACACTGATTGCTTCACTCCAGATGTTCTTGTGCCTGTCTCTCTGCTTCCCTTCGGCTCCATCTGTTCTTCTTTATTCTCCCTCTCTGTCTCTTTGCTCCCTCTTTAACCCTGCGATTTACCTTTTCTCTGGGCTGGCTCTTCATAAAACAATGAAAGCTATTCCATTAAGCGTAGAGGGTGAGAGGACACTCTCAACGGTGCTCCAGGGACCTGTATTGTCAGGCAATCTGTGCCGCTCTGTGTAACCCGACAGAGGTTCACCTGCAGGGCTATCTATTAAGCATTCTTGTTGTGCATGTGAGACAACTCACCCTTGACCTACACCCTTCTCTGTTTGCATCGTTGTCTTAACCCTTATCCATGATTCTCTTAATCTTTGTGTGATCTGAATAAACTGTTTTGTTGTTCCCCCCCCCCCCCCCCCCCCCCGGGCCCAGGTTGATGGGGATGGGTTTGATAGAAAAAATCTGAAATTAATACTGTATGCTTGCTGAGTCACACACATGTGCTCACAATATAAATTTATTAGCCACTCTATCATGGCTGTTGCCACAAATACCCAAATGTAAACACACACACACACTCAACAACTCTGTATTTTTTGACACCACATTAAGGCCTCGCATCAGTGGCCTATGAAATTCACCAATTACCTCAAAAGTTCTTTACGGCTTCCATCACTTTCTCCTCGTGTGAAACAGCTGTGTTTACGCGTTTACATGACTAGAATACCTGAGCAGAGTTATGTGTTTGTGTTTCCACGTTAGAAATATGGAGAAGAACACGCTCACACGCATGCACATCCACACATTCACAGCACAGCCCCTCAACACTGCTGATACCACCACACTAGGCTCTACAGTACCCCACAACACATCTAGGCTCAATGACAGCTAACCCCTGCTGTAGTGCACTGCTATAAATAGTAGTGCGCTACATGGAGGGAGTTATCATTGAGGCTGGCACCCTAGTCTACGGACAGATAGCACCACAGAGTCTACAGAGCCAAGCCAGGCCAAAACCCACAAATGCAGCAGCTAGCTTCTACCACCACAGGCTAAGAAACAAAACACCAGAGTCAGATACGGTACCTGCTTTGTCAACCATGCTCCCATGGTCTGCAGTGGGAGAAAACGTGCAAAAGGTAAGAGATGGGGAGAGTAGTTTTTTTTTTTTTAATAAATGCAAGCAACATCATGCAGAGCTGAAATGAACAACAGGCAGGCTGGGATAAGCTCAACACTGAGTGTGTCTGGTGCTAGTGAAATGTGCTTTGCGCCAAGCTAAGGCCTGACAAGTCTTTCATCTTGGGCTGATGCTGCAGTCAAAGCTGCCCTACTTTCTGATGGGGGAAATAAGGAGATCATAAACTGTTATTCCCCTGTGTGTATGTATGTGTTGGCATGCATGTGTGTGTGTGTGTGTGTGTGTGTGTGCACGTGTATATATATTTATCATATGTGTTGCTTTGTGTGTGTTTTGGTGTTTGTTTGTTTGTTTGTGTGTGTGTGTATCAGATTGCAATCACAGTGCTTGTGGTGACAGGGAAATGAGACTCTGTGTCTCAAAGCACTGCGGGTGAATCAAAGGAGTCTGGCACTCATCCATCCAAAGTGACAGTGATGTCAATATGAGACAGTGATTGACTGACACAAAATTCACACACACACATACACACACAACCACAACTGTGTGCATGAAGACATACACGAACAATGTGAGGGAGATATTTTTTTTTGATCACAGCGAGGTGAAGAGTTTTACCTTTCATCACATAACTTTGGTTTTTCAAAGGCCATTGAACCTGAGATTCCTAGGGTTGGCTCTTGAGAGGCAACCTAAAAACAGTTAAATCCTGTTCTTTTGTAATCGTCCCACCCCCACTTCTAAGAAGTTTGCTCCTCTCCTCTCTGTTCGCCCACCTCCTACGTCAACCCCTCTCTTCAATTCTCTAAGGTCTCCCTTTCGCCTCCACTTCTCGTTTCCAAATTCCTTTAACAAATTGGGAAGGAGCTGCCAGTTTAGTCTGACTTGGTGCTGGTGTTTCTGTGCACACCCACGTGCTAACACACACACACACACACACACACAGAGGCACTTACCAATGGTGCAGTGCTCTCCGTTCCAGCCCTGGTGACACTGGCACTTTCCATCCTTACAGGTTCCGTGTTTGATGCAGAGGGGGTTGCACACACGCTGGTCGCAGCCTGCACCGGTCCAGCCTTCCTCACAGCGACACGCTCCACCCATACACACTCCGTGGGTCCCACAGTCAACTGAACACACCTCTGATGGAAGTGAGAAACAATACTATATTATAATACCACCTGACTACATGTTGAAATACAGAAATGCCATTCAAACAATGATGATGTGCAACTAGACATCTAAAAACTTTTATAGCCCATTTAGTCCAGTTTTAACCTGCAAATCATAAAAATCAGTGGAATGTCATGTGACAGCAACTAACAATGTCACACTACCCTGGCAAGTGCAAAAAAAAAGGCTATCACCCAAGTCTGCAAGGCAATCAAAAACAATCAAACACACATTACAGTAAATACAATTCTCCACAAGACGCCCTCAATTAGAATCAGTGATTGTAGTTTTGTGACGACAGGGTTTATTGCCTGAGCCCCCATTATAGCCACCATTTGTGTTTCTCAGATGCTGCAGCCAGCGATGGTGCATGCGGTGAGATGTGATAATCCCACTCATGTGTTCAGGACACCCAGCGTGCAGGGGAATGTAGTACGTATAGATGTTTTGATACACGCTTGCTGAGGGATCCTGCCGCGTGGAACAATGTGGTCTTTATTAAAGCTAAACATCGCTTTCCTCGTTATAAATGCTGCAGCTCTGCTTGTGATCTGGGGATGGGAAGCATCTCAACCTGGCATAAGGCAGAGGCTGCTGTCTCTCCTATAGTGGCAGCTTAACAGCTTTATTTTATTGAGACAAAAGACTGGAAGATGAGCATTTTATTATGAAAAGCCTTTTAAACATGAACCCAACTACTTTTATAAGCAACATCCATCTTCTTTTTTTACTCCATCCATGGGTGTAGCTGTGAAATATGAATCTCATGCAGGGGAAAGTGCCCTGAATCTTTCTCTTGTCCCTTTGTACAAACTTTATTCCATCTCTGGCTAACTGTAAGTGTCAATATTCACAATGCAAACACCAACATCTGGAATTGGTATTTCATTGTCTCTTCAATACTAAAATCACTTCACAGGCTCCCAGGATAATACAGAACCAACTTCAAAATCTTAATAATCAATAAAGCCTCTAATAGTCAGCTCCCCAGTGCATTTCTGACATGCTCACTGACTGCAGTCCAATTAGACCTTTCAGGTCATTATGCAATGCTCTTCTAACTGTACTTACAAGGTCCAGATTGGGTGAGGATGCATTTACTTTGGCCTTGCTCTCTAGAGCTGCTGAATGACCTGAGATTTGAGACAATTACAACTTTTTTTCCTGTTTTCTTAAGCTTACGATAAGTTGCTATGTGTGCGTGTGTGGGTCTGTGTTTGTGGTTTGTTGTCTGTGGGCTGGGTGCGGAGGTTTGTTATGTGTTTTCGTGGGTGGTTTTTCGTCATATTTCTTCTTTTTTTTTGTCTTCTTTTGTTTTTGTGGCTGCATTTTCTTGTATTTTATTTATTATATTCTTTTATACATGTCACATGTTGTTCCTGTTATGTAAACCCCATTGTAATGAAATGTGCCATATAAATAAAAGTGCCTTGCCATGCCCATGTTAGGCTTTGAGCACTGCCCTGATAATCATAGAAAGCTGTCATAACCATACTGTCACTGACAGTTTACTGAGAGGGATCATTTGAAAGTCTTGACAGTAAAAAACTTGCCACATTTTATTCCTACTTGTTCCAATTTGGATAAGATGATACAACAGTTGCTGTTTCCTATTTCTGAGCAAGTTTGTGGTTTTGTAGATTTCATCCAAGCCCAAGTTGAAACCCTACGTAGTCTGAAATAAAATGGCAAACTAATTAACCATGTATCCTTAGGGACCATAAAATATATTTGGACAAAGGGCAGTCAATATTAGCCCTGTTCTCCTCATGATGACACCCTAAATTCCATTTTTACTCCCTGCCTTTTACTCTTGCAGGCCAGCCACCAGCTGTGAAGTCATACTTACCCATTGAGCAGTCCGGTCCCATCCAGTTGGGGTCACAGCTGCACAGCCCAGTGTCTGGTATGAAGGCCCCGTGGCCGTGGCACTGGTCTGGGCATTGGGCCCTGGGCAGCTCACAGTGGAGCCCACCCCAGCCTGGCTTACAGTGGCACTCTCCATTCACGCAGATGCCATTGTTGGAACATGTCGGATCCAGGCAATCCACTGCATTAAACCAGAAGTACACCAATATACAAAGAAAACACCACAGAGAAAAACAAAATGAACAAAGACTAACACAACAACTGATGTTAGAAGCAAATTAAATATTATGAGTTTTCTTTATAAGGAAAGAGATGTGACAGAGGACGTATTTTTTTCATTCTTTGTACACAAAACGATAATGAATTAAAAGAAAATATTACCAGACATATTACCAAGGCAATTAAAGCACACAATAATGAATAGCTGAGTCTATAATTGGGGCAGAGCAGCAAATGTGTTCCACTCTGACAGAGGACTAAGCCTCTCTGACACATTATTCGGTGTGAGCGTCTGCCTGTGTGTGTGAGTGTGTGTGTGCATTTGTGTGTATGTGCTAATACATGGGGGAGGATCTGACACTGTCAGTCTGCCAGGTTGACAGGCAGCTCTGAGTCCGAGCAGTGAGTGAAAACCAATTTGACAAATTACCTCCTCCCGGCAAAGCGCCCACCCACCCCTCTCTCTGGCCTCTTCTCATTGCTCTGTCCTGGTCGCTCCATTCACTCTCTCTCTCTCTCTCTATCTCTCTCTCTCCTTGTCCTCTTTGTCTGACACCTCTCTCACCCCCTCCCACCTCCTCCTCATCCTCCCCCTCCTCAGGCATGATTGACCCCGCTGCACCTTTTTCGGACACACATTCATAAAAGCACGCGCTTGCACAACACCTCAGCCATCATTTCTGTTTGCCTGGCAGAAACGGCAGATCACCGTTATTGATTTTCATGTCGCTGGCACTCCAGGTAAATTGTTTGAGGGACTCCACTGTGATGAATATCAGATTTGAGACCAGAGGAGAAGGGGGAAAAAAAATTGGATGAGAGGGAGATGGAGCGAAAAAAAAATGAAGAGCAGGAGAGAAAATGCTGACCTTGTTCTCCAGCCCTGTCTTGACATCTTTCTATCACTCTTCTCCTTTTTTCCCCCTTTCTCTTTCCTCACCCCTGGCATGTCGCATGGCTCTCATGTCTCATCTCTGTCTCTTTCTTCATATACATATTCACCTCTCACCGCTGCCCTGACCGACCCAGCCCCCCTCTCTCTTTTCCTCTCTTGCTTTCTATCTTTCTGACTAGTGAGAATGTGGCGCACTGATCCTTCTTAACCAGGATCAATAGAAACGATTTCATCCCTTAATAAAATCCCTGATGTGTTTGGCTGCGGCATCATACTTCATCTGTATATATGGAGGAAATGGCAGACACTCACTCAGGGTAAGATTATGCTATGATGAGCTGTCTAACTCGGGTTAGAAGGGAGTGTGTGTGTGTGTGTGTGTGCGATGATGTCTGTGAATGTATGATGTGTTTGCTGAACTGCAAACATGTCATATTTCATACAGAATAATCACTAAAATACATTGAAACCCTACAGACAAGAACAACTGACTCAAAAAAAAAAACAAAAAAACAAACAAAAAAAAAACATCATGCACCCTTGAGAATCACCATTAACTCTTCTGCTCTCACCCTCTGCACAGTTTTGCCCTTTGTAGCCGATGGAGCACACACAGTTGCCGTCGGTGCAGGTGCCGTGGCCGCTGCAAAGAGGGTCAATGCACTGTGTGATGGGGACATCGCACTCGGGCCCCTTCCAGCCACTGTAACACACACAGGAGCCCTTGTCGTACTGGCCGTTGCCGCTGCACAGCACCGGGCACGCCGCTGGAGGAATGAAGAAAGAGAGGAAGAGGGGAGAGATTAAACCCTGCGTGTGAAAAAAAATAAACAATTAGCAGGCTTTTTAAACACAAAGAATTGAAAAGTCATGCCACACACACACACACACACACACACACCTGCCTAACCCCAGCAACACTTCACCATGCAGCCGGGTGAATAGAGTGGTTAAGGGGCTGGAGAGTGGCGATGACATGAAGAGTAATTACAGGCAGAGGTAACTAAACTATTCATCAAAGCTGTCTATCCCAGGTGAGCACAGAGCCAGAGAGGCGTTAGCTTGGGGAGCTGCCATTCATCATCAGTCATCTTGTCTCAGCTTCACCTAAGGCCACGCGCCATCTTTGCTGCTCTTAATCCTCTCCACTCTTGGCGTGGAGCTGAAACATACCTGCTCGTCTCATTAGACGGTGGAAACAACAGGATTTTTTGAAGGGAAGAAACATATTTGTAAGCAGCTAATACCTTTGGAGCAGTCCATGCCGTGGAATCCTGGGAAGCAGTGGCATACACCAGAATTACACTCTCCGTTGCCATGGCAATTGCGCGGGCACTCTTGCACTGAATCTGTGAAGAAGACAGAGTGAGACAGAGAGAGAGAGAGAGAGAGAGAGAGAGAGAGAGACGGGAGGGGGACCGGTGAGAGAGTTTGACGGCAGGCATCAAAGCGTTCGATTAAATCATTGGGACCATTCATTCTTTAAGATACTACAAATCGAGTCAAGGTGCTGCGAGTCTCACGCAGACATCAAAAGCCAAAGCCCTCCTCAAAGATTCCACGCGTTTCTTTTCAGTGCATTTTTCATAGTGTGGGGAGAATGCATTTTGAATCAGCCATTCCTTGAGACGGTATCCATTGGCACACTGAATCAGAATATACGAGTGCTCCCCTGCCTTACACCAACATCCTCAAACCCTTCTGCTCCTCTTCTCGTTTTGCTTGTGTTTACTCTTAACTCCGTTCCCGCCAAGGTCATTAATACTTCATCCAGGTGTGGTTGTTTGGAGCAACTAGGCAGATTTTAGCTGGAGTGTAGTTTCTGCTTGTATGACTTCAGTGCTCTGCCCACCTTTTAGTGCCTCTTAACCTACTTATAAGATGAGAACAGTTTGGTGGGAAGGAACAGGGTCGATGCTAATGGTGAGGAGGCATTTTGGACTTTTATCCCTCCCTTCCTCCTCTCCTCACATTTTCTCCAGCTTCCATTCTTCTTCAACTCATTACTCAGCCGATCTGCACTGCCTTCCTTTCTAACACTTCCTCCCTCTTTCTCTGCCCTCAGCCAGTTCCCCCAAAATCTCAGTCCCTCTTACCCTAATACCACCCTCTCTTTACTCCCCTCTTCAGCTCCTCCTTCTTCCGTCCTTTACACCACTTCACTCCATTCTGGTTTTGCCCCCGACCATTATGTCTTTCCTCCAGCTTCCCCTCTCAATACTCACTCTAATTCTGCCCTTGCCGCCTCTGCCTCTCTTTCTCTCCACTACTCCTACTGCTGAAAGCTCTACCGCCAGATATTGACATTGAAGGATTCTTTCAATCTGCTTGACTCTTTCTATCCATCCCCCTTGTTCTCACACTTGTGCCTCCAACACAATTGAAATTATTTGGGGCGCTGCTCCAGGTCCTAAAAACATCCAGTTTTCAGGGTTGCTGCAGTGTTTTATTTGGTTTTGTTCTGGTTTTAGTTCCGGCTCAGTGACTGTTAAGTGGCTGATTTATCCTCTTCACACATGCATTTACACCATGAAAGTGATTCTAAACTCTCTGACATAATAAGCTGTGTTTTGTTTTTGAATGCACTCTGTCCATTTGGCCTACTACGTTTTGGCAAAAAGATTTTGGAACTCACTTAGTGGCCCTGCCTACTTGACAATGTTGCTATAGTTGTGTTGCTAGTGGCAACATTGTGCACATGCTGCTGGTGAGTTTTTGCACCCTGTGGATGTGTAAAGTCAATTTGGGGAAAAAAATCTACATACGACAATGTTCCTCTTAAATGGGAACTTGTGCATTAAAGTCAGTTCACAGGTCTTGAAGATCACTACTGTGTATGTGGAAGAAGTTGCACTGTGGGTAATGCAGGTGCATGGAATAAAAAGAAAAAACTATGGCTCTACTGTATTGATTTTGATGTGTGTCCAACAGTGTTGTAGGAGTGCAATACTAAATCAGTGTCACCGGTGGCGAATAGCTTGGTCTCCAACCTGCCTTTCCCTCCCTTCACCCACACCCACAACTTTTGCCTCCACCTCACCCATGATGTTTGTGCTGAAGGAAACTGTCTCTCTCTCCCGACCGTCGTTGTAGAAGGCCAGGTGCCAGGCGCCGGCGTCCAGGTACTGGACAAACACTGCCTCATTGAGGACCACAGTTTGGATGCTCCTCCTCTCCCGCGGAGACTCCACCACGCTCCACTTCTCCTTCCCATCCAGGCGCTCCATGTAGTCATACTGCAGGAGAAAGAGTATGAGAAAGTTGAATGGAAGTAATGAAATGCCAGTATGAAATCTATGATTCATCTTCGAACTGCTGCGGTGGCATTTTTTCAGACTGTGAAAAATGACCCATGGTGGTACATGCAGGGAGATTAAAAGATGGAGGGAAGTGAGTGCGGCTGGAAATCACCGGGGAAGGAAAGAATGCAACAGAAGGATCCTTGAGGGCTGTCATTCTCCATGGGTCTCTGGAAACATTAGTGAAAGTGTTTTTACTCTTGTGCTGTAGCCTGAGCTTCATGCTCCTTCACCAGCTCAGGTCAGGCAGTGAAGCAGTTATCTAGATGCAATTATCCCATTCTACAAATCAAATCTGCTGTTAATTGAGTAGTTTCTAATTAATAAGAAGCAGTAAAAGCTACATTACTGTGAAATTTAATTAAGGGTAAATCTTAGCCCAAATTAGTTTTTTCACACAACTATTATAATGAATCACAAATGAATTTTAAGATGTCCCATGACACAGGCACGCTTTTTCAAATATATTTTCCATTTTATCCGATCCATATGAAGATAGAGGGTCCTAATGATTAAAATGATAATTCCGTGATTAGCCCATTGCCCTGAAGATGTTGAATCTGGACTTGCTCGTGCTTGCTGCATTTTACCTGTGCATGTGACGGAGGCAGGCCCTTGCGAATGTACACTCCAAACAGGGCATCCTTGCCCAGGGAGATGTTGAACTTGAGGAACTGGGGTTGGCTGAGGTGGAGCAGGGACCTCCAAAACACTCCCGGAGGGACTTCTTGGGTCACCCGCCTCCCGACCTCGATGTTGCCTGTGTCTATACTGCTGTTTCTGCCTGCCCACGGACCTGGAGCGAGGGGAAAAGAAACTGCATAATCTGTGATTATAAGCATCGATTGTCAGAGTCAATAGTTAATCATCACAGTTTACTGGAAATAATTTGCTATAAAATTCATGGCCATTGAATTGTGGAGGACGAGGACCATTAGCTCTACAAACTGTGCGCCCACGGTTTATGTTAGAGTGAGTGTTGTTACATGTGACGGCGGGATGCTAAATGATGCCTTTGTATCAAAGCCTGCAAGACTGTGGACCGTGTTGTCTGGGCTAAAGTGAGAAAGAGCTGATAGAACTGCAGGGCAGACAGGCATGTACGCAGAAAAACACAGCATCCTGCAATCAGGTCAGTCATCTAACAGCAGAGCGTTGGGGCCCAGACAGAGACAGACTGAGTGTGAATGTGTGTGTGTGCGTGTGTGCAGAATAGCAAAGAAATAAAGGAAACAATGAGAAGAACAACGGCAGCATCTGGCCTAGACGGCTGGGGAACACAATATAACAGTCCTCTCATTAATACAGACACAAAGCAGCAGCCCACATGTACCTTTAGTACGTGCTGTGTGTGTTACAGAGCGAGATCGCACGAGCGAAAGAAGAATAGATAGGAAAACCGCATGGGGGCCTTAAAAGAGAGAAGGGAGGAGGGGAGTTGTGCAGTTGGTGTTTTACCTTCGCAGCTGACTGAGACGATAAACCTAGCTTGACACAACTCACCAGAGTGGTTAAATAGCACATACTGATAGCACAGCTAGTACTGCGTCATGAATTATGGAAATATTTCAGTTGGTGTGAGTGTGTTTGGGTGCAAAAGCTCTGTTGGACTGGGTTAGGATGTTGCACAGCAGATATAGCATTTAAAGACCTTTAAGGATAAGGCTGACACTATTTGCTTTTTTTTCCTTGCTTTCAACAAATCCAATAATGTGTTAGTCCATCATTCAATACTTTCTGACTTTCCTGTCGGCAGCACTGAGCCCCAAGACAGTCTGTTCCCACTGAACATAGGTCTTTAAAGCAGGGTCAAAAAATATGTAGCTTTATTCTGGGAGTTAAATAGTGCATTTGTTGGGGACTATTTTCTGCTGTGGATTAATACACAATTGGCATGCCATTGAGTGTTTACAGCACCAGGAGGGTATACACTGTGTGTGTGTTTGACTATAAATTTTTGTACTGTAAAAGTCTTAAACTAGAAAAGTTTTTTGGATGACGATCCAGCTCTGTGTCACTGAGAAATAATACACAGAAAATATTTAATGATCTCAGTGTGTGTATGTGCGTGTGTGTCTGTGTGTGTGCTGAAGTTCATACCTCTGCCTCCAGAGGGCAGCGTGGCCACATCACTGTTGACAGGCAAGCCAGCTCCCAGTCCGTTGTTTAACACGGGGCCGTCGGACGGCTTCAGCTGCCACGTCAAACCCAGCAAGTTGATCGCTGCACAAAAAGAGAGACAGAGAGAGAAGGTGGAGGGAGGGAGAGAGTGTGAGAGGACATACGGCTTGAATGGTCATAAAACCAAAGAAATACTGAAGGCCAATCCTTTAAGCCTAATCTGTCATTTAATAAACAGCAACTGGTGCAGCTTTTATGGAGCGTTGCTTTTACACTTAGTCTTATCAATCAAACACAAGGTAGCAGGTAACCTACAGCATAAAAACGGAGGCAAGTAGCAAAAGCAAGCAAAACAGACAATTAAAAACCATAAAGAAAAAAAAACTCTCTTTGCCTCTCTTTACCTCAACTTCTCACAGCTGTCTTTCAACCTGACAGCACCTCCTGCTTTTATTTGGGAGCCTTTACACCATCTCACAGAGAACAAGTGACAGATTGCTCTCTGAAGAGATCGCTCTATGACTTTCCCTTCTCTCCTCTTCTTTTGTCCTCTGTTGTGTTATTGTGTGCCGGTGGTATAAGACTGCTTGAGTGTGTTCGCTCTTCTCTCACATTGTCAGCTCTTTACTCTCGATGTGTCTCTTCCTCTCCTCTTAGCCTGCTGCCAAACATCTCCTTCTTGCCGAAAAACACGAGTGGAAGCTTAACCGGTAAGAAAACAGTACACAGAAGAAGAAGTTTTTTTTTTTTTAGTGACAGGTTGTAAATGATTGTTTTAATCTGTCTAATGCTTTGGAATGATCTCCTGAGTGGAAAAACTGAAGACGCATTGTTTTCTGAATAAAAAAAAAAAAAATGTTGTAGAAAAGGCACCTGCATTATTGCATGTATACATGAATACAGTGATGTGAGCTTTGAGAATACACATGCATTATGTAGGTGTTATTGCATGCCTCTCAGCACTGGCCCTATCCCCACCACATGAGCCTGTGACACCTGCATCTGAAGCCTGGGAATCAATTTCCCTCTTGTCAAATTCCATCTCCACTTGGCCAGGGTTTGCACACACAGGGATGAGTGCAAAAGTTGCAGAAGAGGGGGATGCGGCTTTAGGATTTGCTGCCAGGGCAGACTCATTCTCACCCATCTCTCTCCCGCTCTCTCTGTTTCTTTGTTTCTTCCTTTTTATGCCCCCCCCTTCCCTAGCAGCAGCACCACCACTACTGCTGGTCAAAGGAAAGCGCTGACACCTCGGCTGCTGCCCGGCCTCCGCTGTCAGCTCTTTTTTATTTTTCATCGGGGGGGGGGGGATAGAGAACAAGAGAGGGGGAACGAGAAGGAAAGTGAAAAGAGAGACTACACTGTCCTCCCTCCCCCTGTAAATCCACCTCTTGCCCTCTCCTCTCTCATCGAACTGACCTTCATCCCCCTCCCTCTTTTAATTCCCCTTCTTTTCTTCCTTCTTCACTTCTTATCTCTGCCTGTCCTTCCTCGTAAGATAACGCAGACATGCATCCGTGCGCACACATGCAGGCGCACGCACACGCAAAGATGGTATCAAGGGGGGGGGAGACAGTCGATGGAAAGATTACCTATTGAATCAGCTGGAGACAGTAAGCAATCGTGAGTCTATTGTGACGGCGCCCTCAATCTAGGTCATCCCCAAGAACACATCAGACAGCCCTATTAGCTTGTTGTGTTTGTCTGTTCATCGCTTGTGTGTGTGTGTCTGCCAGTTGGGGTCGGTGCACATGTGTGGTTTTCCTGAATTAGTCTTTTTTTCCCCTTTCCTCTTCTTGTTTATTTATTTATTTTTTTTCTGGCGGTGGTTGTGAAAAGCTGACCAATAGATGGCACTCTTACTCCTTGGCGACAGGAGCACAAAGGCCAACGCTTTGTCAACAGGTTTCTTTGCAGCAAGACACAGAGCAGGAGACCGAGAGAGAAAACAGACAGAGACAAAGAGAGAAACTTGTTATCATTATTTCTACTAAGTACCATCGCTCATATTAACAACACTTCTAACTTTGTTAGGGTGTAATTTTAGAAACTTCTGAAATTGATGTGCTTAGCTTTGTGTTGCCATAATTTTAAGCATTTTCTTTTCAGATCATAATTGCTATAATTGCTGTTTTCAAGCTGCATTGGAACGCTTTACTAAATGCCATGCCAATGAAGCCTATCTGAATTGAATTCGACTGACAGACAAGGGGAGAACAAGAGATAGTCTGTCTCGGGTTGTGTTTTCCTTTTTAATCTGTCGTCTAACTCATGTTCATTATAACATACACACACACACACGTGCACACATGGAAATATGAATGTACACACCCAGGGAAAGATCACAGAGAAGCAGGTTTAACAAGCAAACGAGTTGGATTAAAAATAGATCGGTTGCTTCATGAGGTTTTTATGTAATCTCAATGCATAATTCAGAGAGGCAAAGTGCTTGCCAGTATCATCTGCAAAAGACAGCATCTGAAACAGCAGTGAAACACGTGATCCTGTGACAAAAAAACAAAAGAAAAAAAAAACAGGAAGGACGGACTGATGGACAGAGGGACAGGAGAGATGAAAAGGAGGAGGTGGTGGCCGGGCTCGGAGAGAGGGCAATGACCAGCAGCTCTAGGAGAAATCTTGCCGAACCTTGGGAGAGGAGAGGAGAGGAACAGAGAGAATACTGGAGGACAGCGAGAACTGAGAGAATATTAAAGAACATATAAAATCCTTGGAGGATAAAAAAAAAAAAAAAAAAGAAAAAAAGGAGCAGAAAAACAGGTTACAGATGATGTTGCAGAGAAGAGAGGATGAGATGAATAAGGGCCTCCACGGATGAAATAAGGAAGGGAGGGAGATGGTAAGTGGAGAGGAAAGATTTAAAGGATGAGTGGCCCCGTGTTCATTGACTGGTTGGGTAAGAAAAGATGGTCGTGATTCATCCTCTGACAGTAAGTGGTTCACAACACAGGCAATCAGACAGAAATACAATGCATGTGTGTGTGTGTTTTGGGAAATATTTATACATCTCAGAGTTAAAGGGTGTAAATGGATTTCTGCATGAGAGGAAAAAAGCGAGAGGCAGAGATGGAGAAAGGTGACTTTGTGGCAGACAGTGCACTGAGTATCCCCTGACTGGAAAATATTGTATCATCATCATTCTGTTCTCTGGAACATGTTTCAACTGTTCAAACCCACCCCTCCCCTCTCTCTCTCTCTTTCTCTTTCCCCCTCTCTGTTCCTATGTCTCTCACCCTTTTCTGTCTCAGCTCAACCTTGTCATTACCTATTTAAATGGCAGCATCTCCCATTGAACCAATTGCACTGCTCCTAATTGCACCAAAGGCGGAGAATGGCCTCTTGCATGTTTTTGTGTGTAATCTTGTGCAGCGCAACTAAAATAACACAAAGAGCACAAGTGTATCCAAGCACACACACACACACACACACACACACACACACATACACACACAGACAGAAAACACAGGCAACACACTTTTCTTTGCCGTCTCCCCTGGCCATCCTGATAAATGCATATTAACTGTTCTAATTCACCACTAAATTAACAACTCTGACCTCAATTAGGGCGGTAATTGTAGCTGAGACCAGCCCCCCTATCCTTGGCCTGGCTGCTAATTGGTTTAGGAAGCCTTTTCCCTGCATTTCTACCTTTCTCCTCCCATCTCCAAGACCCTCATTTAGGAGGCCAGCAGACATTTTGTTGTTCAAAAATGAACACATGCACAAAAAATAAAGCAGCCACCTGAGAAAAATACACCTTCGCTGTTTCTTTCTGTATCGCTCGCACCTTTTCTGTCTGTCTCGGAGGCACAGGGGTGCAGTGCTAATATTGGAGAGACTGAGCAAAGAACAGTGTGCTGCCTCAGGTTCTCAATATTCAGGCCATTTGGGATATTTCTTAGAATTTACCACACAATATCCACTTATGTAGTCTATAAATAAAGCTGCCTTCTCTCACAGCTAAGTTTTGAAGGCGCTGCTTGCTGAGATCATTTAGAGTCTAAGACAGAGGGACGGGGGCGGCGGTTGGCTGCTGCCCTTGGGGGTCATACACTCTGAGAGAGACAATTTGTCTGCCTCTGAGTGTGTGTATGTGTGCGCGTCTATCTGCGTATGCATGCTTAAAATTGCATGGTATTAACAACAAGCAGGCATGCACGCGGGCGCACACATTGCAACCCCCGACGGGACCTCCTCATCCAGCTGATGCAACTGAACTGTAATTGACTGCAACACAAAAGGTTATGCGAGTTGCTCATAGCTCCTACCTGCAAAACAGTGTCTAGCAGAGAGAAGCGGCGACTCACTCAATCACACAGCAGAGATGGCTTCCTCACTGTCACAGAAGTATTGAGACGGCCCGACGCAGATGCAGCCACGTGCGTGTGTGTGTGCATGCATGCGTGTGATGGGCTAAATGAAAAGAGATGTGAATCTGAGTGATGTCCTCCTTTCTGAATCCTCATTTCCTCTTCAGATATCTCTACTCTGACCCCCCCACCACCGCCACCAGCCACCCACTCCTGCCCCCCTCCCTCCCAGCCCCTCTACCTTCTCTTCTCCACGTCAACCCACTCTTCTTCGTCTCATCCCTTCCTACCTCGGTCCTTTGCCTCTCATCGATCTGTATTAGAAACAGGATATGAGGAACTATGCTATCTTATCACAGATCAGAGACTGAGAGAGAATGAGTGAGGAAGAGAGATGGAGAAAGAGTACGTTCTGGAGGCCAAGAGACAGAGAAACTGAAATAAAATGAGAGACACAGAGAGAGAGAGAGAGAGAGAGAGAGAGAGATAGAGAGAGAGAGAGAGAGAGAGGGGAGAAGAGAGGACAGCAATTTCTTTCTCTCTGCCTTCATCCATCTCCTGCTTCAAACACAGGACTAGTGAGGCACCATGGGCCTAATTGGACTAACGATTGGGCTCAGATAAGACCCGCGCTAATGAATAAATGAATGAGGAAATAAATGAATGGACTGAGCCCATGCACGCTAATGCAGGCAATATGTACCAGGCTCAGCAATGACGTCAGTGAGGCAGCAAATTCTGGATTTATGCACACATCAAATCATGGAATATTTCCTCCAGAGCACGTACAGAAACTCCAGGTATACTAACAGAAAGTCAGAGGAAGAACATTGATGTTACCACAATGTTCTGGCTGAACAAGTGTGCCCTCTGCTTTGTATTACTTGACCAGTGCAGTTGACCCATTTATCCCTCTGATGCAGATGGTATAGCACCTTGTGCCTGGTCCTGGCCATGCCCTGCCCTTTTCCTGGGCTGGCAGCGTGCAGTAAGATCCTAACCTTTATCAGTACGACAGGCCCTGCTGCTATGGACACACGCTCCACGTCTGATCCTTATGCCCAGGTTCCTGCATTCACCATATGCCCAACTGGGCCCTCACCTCCACACACATGCGCACACATACACACCAAAAGTATATGGACATACACACACAAACACTGGCATGAGCGACACATCCTGACCTCTAGCTGTTCCACCTTGGATCAGCAGAAGGGAAGCCACATGCAGAGTGAGAGGGGACTTTGGGGTCAAGGAGCTGGGTTTGGAAAGCAGCCACAGTGAGATACCTGCAGGTCCGACACAAGTCAACCAGACAGGCCACATACTCCCTATCTTTGTTTTTTATACTTAAAAAATCTTAAAATTTCTTTTTTTTTTTTTTTACTTTTAAAATAGGGGAGAAAATCTTCAGCATATAATCAGAAACTCATTTACATAAATCTGAGAGGTCCAGACACGATTAATAAGAGAAAAGAGGGAAAAAAAAATCATATTTCTGCTTTAAAATATAATTACTTCTGATATTTGTTCAAACTTTGCTAATCTGATCTAATCTGAATTTAATCGGATTTAAAGAATTGTTTCATCTTGTCAGGTATCAAAAGGGGAACTTCACTCCTTGGCTGAACCGCTTACAACTCATAGACACACAACCTATGATAGAGGGTTGCATGTGGACACTGGTTTACTTTAAAGGGCCAAACATCTTTTAAGAAAAAAAGCAATAATAAAAAAAACTGTGACCCTGATCTGCAACTGATTTGCATTTCTGCCTCTGCTTCGTATTTCTGGAGGCATGTACTGAGATCGCAGTTACAGAACTCAAGATCGGGAGTTGCAAGATATACATGTATTGTATATATAGGGTGCAAGACAATTAAGAAGGTAGAAATCTAAAAAATATATAAATATATATTATATATAAAAAAACATATTCAAAAACATTATATATTTCTTCTACAAAAACAATTTCATTTTTTTATCTCAGCTTTGTCTTTCTCATGTGAAATAGTGAATAGTTTCACCTGAGGAAACTATTCAACTGAGTTTGTTTACTGTAAACTGTCAGTATTGGTGTTTTCTTACAGCACGAGTCATAGTTGCATAAAATCTGTGGGAAAATTGTGTTTAAGTGATCTGATCCTTTGAAATGTGATGAAGTAGTTGTCTCAGGTGTTCGAGATGTGGCTATTTTGATTGGTTGTTACAGCCTGTAGCTTTTTGCATTTCAGATTTAACGCCTCACAAAGGTCCATGGCCAACTCTGTAAAATCAGTGCTGACAGGAATTCAACCTTTTCTTTTATCATATGATTTCGCTTCAGTTGTGTGCAGTACATAAAGAGTCACATTTGAAAAGAATCTGGTTTAAAACTGAGTAAAATAAGAGAAACAAAAACTGCACACATACTGTCCTGAAATTCTTTAGCCAGCTTTTAAATGAATACTGTGGCAGTGCGGCAGCATCTCCCTACAATCTGATGAATGTAAAAAATATTCCAGATTTTGAAGAAATGCAAACTGCTTTGATTAGAATATTACCAAGAATATTTAAGCCATATATCTTTTCACAGTGAAAATCATTAACATGTTATTATGTAAGGGAACAGTGATATGAATGCACTCAAGTGAGACACTTATAACCGGGAAGAATGGGCAGTAAGCGATTGTGATCAGTCTGGAACAGTGAGACAGCAATGATGGATGGAAAGTGGTCGGCTTAGAGGCATGAAGGTCACACTCGATGACAGTGTGTGTGTGTGTGTGTGTGTGTGTGTGTCTGTGTGTCTGTGTGTGGGCCAGTTTAATCAACAGACTGGGGAGCTGAGAGTAAGACTAAAAATACACTGTATATGTATGTGTGCGTGCATGTGAGTGCGCGTGTGTGCTCTCATTCATCAGGGCTGACAACGCCATGTGGTGTACGCTACTGTGCCCGACAAATCCAGCCGTCCCGCACGCGCACACATTCACACGAAACACCCCTGCAAAGGTGACACAAGCGCCCGCTAGCAAGTTTACTCATCACAGTGAAGGGCACACCTGTGTGTGTGTGTGCGTGACTGTGCGCGACTGTGCGCGCACGTTTGCGCGTGTGAAAACGGTCCACCTGGACACCGGTAGTCTGACATGTCCTCAATCTTTCATCTATGTATCCCCCTGTTCCGAACCACAATGCATCTCTTTTTCTGTCTCTTTCCTCTCTCCCTGTATATTTTCATCACATCCTTCTTCTCCTTTTATCCTCTCTAACTTCTTTTGTCATCATCCCCCTGTTCTTGTCCTCCACAGTCTGCCTGTCCTCTCCTCTCTCTGTCACACTCCCTCTGTTCTCTGCTCGCTGTGATCAATTAGGAGACATTAGTCCCACAGA
The DNA here is from genome assembly GCF_046630095.1 of Trachinotus anak. Classification (NCBI taxonomy): domain Eukaryota; kingdom Metazoa; phylum Chordata; class Actinopteri; order Carangiformes; family Carangidae; genus Trachinotus; species Trachinotus anak. The sequence continues at coordinate 20,765,380 of NW_027273872.1, read as the reverse complement.
TATTCCAGGTGACAGAACCTCAGGAGGCCACGCTCTCCTTCATCTCCCCTCTTTCTGCCTCCCCTCAGTTTCTCCTCTCCACACCTGGCTGTCTTGTCACTCCCGCTCCTCCTCCCTGTCATTTCCCCTTTTTTTTCTCAGCAGAGCAGACAGCAGACCTCACTCCTCTCCTGTTTACCCCCACACATCCCCGACCCCCCTTCAGTTTCAAGCACCAACAGTGACATATCATCCTCAGCCTTCCTCTCCTGCGTCTGTCCAGTCATCTATCCTCCTTTTCCTCTCCCATGTATGTTTTGGCTACGCGCTGACAGTGACGCATCTCCCTTTTTCCCCTCTGCCCCCTTTGCCCCATTCTTTTTTCCCCCTCTCTCTTTGCCTTCCTCTGTCTTGCTTTCTCCAGGTTGCTGTTCACAATGACGGACCTGTCTTCCCTCCTGTATGCCAACCGTTCACCTGTATCCTAGCAACCACCTCTCCTTTGGCTGTGGTGCTCCATGCGGAGCAAGCAAACAAGACGCCCGGGGAATGAAGAACAAGCTCTCTCGTTTATCCTCCTCCCTCCATCCGTTCAGTCATTCCTTCACACGTTAAGAGGAGGCCATACTCTGCTGGAGCTGGGAGCTGAACGCTTAAACCAAAAATGCTGTCTGTCCTCACATACAAATAAACTCTCTCTAACTCATACCAACACACATAAACAGTCAGTCCAAAAGTCTCAGACCACTTAGCCAGTAGGACAGTGGTCTTAGGCTTTTGGATCCCACTGTAGGTATGGAAATGCACAGGCCCACAGATCCATGTGTTTTTTTTCCCCATTTTGTGTATTTATGTGTGTGTGTTATCTCATTCTTATAACTCCACTGTAACAGTAGGACACAGTTAACATCGCTTTAAAGCAACATTGTCTACCACACTCCTGAAGCATGCTGAGTGCTGCCTCTTTAAAAGGTTCTCAGTGTGTGTGTATATGTTGTGTTTGTTTCAGGACGATTGTGCGGCAGTTTCTGAAGCTATATTTATTGTCTTGAAAAATGAGGAAGAAAAAAGAAAACCATTTGAAGGCCAGCACGCCCTCAAAACCACACAATCAGACACACACACACTGCACTGACACACAACTTAAGAGAGGAAGTACTCCAGCACATACACGTACGCTGGCACACAAAAAGAAAAAGTGCTGCTCAGGCACATGTGTCCTGGTGTAATTTATGAGTGGGCTCCTGGGCGGACGCCTCAGAGGGGCCCTCTTCACGCTGCATGGCTCTGGGTGCTCTGCACAATCCCCCCAGTGAGCACAGGGCTCTCTAACACACACACATACCACACAAACAAGGTACTACAAAATCCCCCTTATGAGCAGTGAACTCTTCCGACTGAAACTCACTGCACGATTAATGCTACAAAAAGCTAGGTAAACACAAGGGTTTCAGGCTTGGCGGCACTGCTACAGCTCTGTTCAGCACAGACAAAGCACCAGAGCAAAACGTTTCCTCTCAGCAGATGAAAAGGGGCCCTACAGTTAGCGGAGGCAATAATAACAATAAAGTATCATTTCAGCCTTGTTCAGCGTACTAAATTAAAGCCAACTGGACAATTAAGTTTGGGGGTAAAGCATTGCTGTTTGGCAAATTATAAAACAGTAAATGCAGAGAAAGTGGAGCTTAAAGGAAAACGTATAAGCAACTCTTGTTCCTCTCTCACTTTATTCTATTGCAATGCAACATTATTCAGTGTATTTGGAGTAGAATGCCTACCAGTCCTTTTCATGCTATATAAACTAATAACTTAATATAGCAAACAAGCTACCAATTATTGAGACAGACAGCCACTATTGTTAACAAGTGGTATATATCTGGTAAGCACCCAGATGTCATACTAACACTGATGTAGTATTAAAAATGTGTATAATGCAGCAAAAGAGACAGATTTCTCTGCAATTCTCCCCCCTAATTAGGTCCTTACTTAACTTTCATCATCTTAATATTATTACCAATTATATGTAATGATGAAAACAAATATTTGTGTCATTGAAGCTCTCACTGAGCTCTATGCAGCTAATTAAATTAAAAGAATAAACAGAGGTTTTGCTTCTATGCTCCACTACATCCCTCCACTCTAGGTGCTGTGAACTTAGCGGTAGCTGTGGCTTTCCTTTCCGCTCACCGCTCTGGTTTTTGTGGCTCCATATGGGGCTGTCCAGCACAGTGTGACTGTGTAAAGCTCAGGAGAGGATGGATGTGTCTCTGTGCCCCAAGGCAAGGGGCCTTGATCTGCTCTGGAGGACACACACCACTCTCAAGGGCACTCCGAAAGGATCCACACACAAATATGAGCACATGCACACAGGCACTGGCTTGAGTGCACATGTGCAATTTGGACACATCGAGACGAGCAGGCTGAGGTGCATCAAGCCCACACACACATAGACACACTCACTGTGGACGTATGTACAAATATATATATAAATATATATATATCTATAAATAATGTAAAATTGTATTAATAATGTATGTAGAGGTGATGAGGGGGATGTTCTTTCTGCTGATGCCACTGTTTCCTAAGATCCCTCCCATCTGTTGACTCTGGTCTCTGGGGTAAGAGGCCAATCAAGGGCTCGGTGACACATCTGCCCCCTTGCACACACACACTTTCACACATGCACACAAAGAAAAAGAGAGAGACACACACACACATACAGTACATATACTTTCTTTCTCCCTGTTGTCTCTCCTTTCTCTCTCTCTCACACACACAGACACACAGGTCTGTGTGTGTCTCTTGTCCAGTGAATGAGGTCACCCACACACACACACGCACACACCCACTCTGAGCTATGCCCTCTCTTTCGCTCTCTCTCTTTTCACACATCCACCAGTAGACAGCCATCAGAAAGTCTTCCCGAGGTGCTCACACAGTGCTCTCCTCTGAGTATCTGCCATTCCTTTGAGTTTGACTGTTGTTCCTTGGCTTCAGATTAGTGAAAAACATCCTCTTCCCTGCTGGGTGTGCTAGGATTCCTACCTTGACTGATACCTGCTCACGGAAACAGCCCCACTATGCTGCGGTTTATGTGTCTTCCTGCCTCTTTGACTGGCTGTTTACCGATGCTGAGTGGAGGCCAGGGCTCCTGCTGAGTCTGATTTTGACAGTGCAGCACAAGGCTAGAGTGACAAAGCTCATGCCTTGAGAACCTGCTTTGTGTTTATAATGGGCCGTTAGCTTGACACTTTTTTCTTCTGGTGTGGGATGAATACACGTATTGTAGGTAAGTGCAGAACAAACAGGGCTTACTAACATGATATAAAAGAAATTATGTGTTACTAAACGCATGTTCATTTAAAGGTAATCCTGGTGTGCTTTTATTTGTGTGTCAGTTCATCTTTCCAAATCACTCACAGTGCAGCATTTTGCTGGCCATGTATACTGTTTAATTCTTCAGCATAACCCCTCTAATTAAAACATATAAAATGTAATTAATCCTCTCCCTGAATGATACTTGCTGTGTGTTCACTTACCGATGAAGTAGGACAGTAGGATGGCCAGCAGGGCGGCAGCTGCGATGGCTGTCACTGCAGCACATTTCCAGCTGCAGTACTTAGACGGCTTCTTTAGCTTGAAGGCTGAGCGGGAGAAGGTGTTTCTGGGTAGCAGGCGAGGAGGCGGAGAATACACCGTTCCCGAGGTCAGAGGGTAACCGGGGGAGGAGCTACTGAAGAGAGGGGTGGTCCCTGACGACGTCTTGAACAAGAAGTGCCTAAAGATGAGAAAAAAAGGGGAGAAAATGTCATTCTACAGGTAGACAAATATCATAATATTAGCTGATTCTGTTTGAAAAGCTCTGTGGGATGGTAAATATGAAGTGCACACAACAATCTGCCAACCAATCAGAGTCCAGATGACAGGGTCACATATGTGCAAGCTTCTGTCCAATATTTCTTTCTGATGAATCCTTCCCGCCATATGGGTTGAACATCCTTGAACTGATTGTGTCTCCAATTCAGCCCCGTTCCAGATCAAGTTCTCTTTTTAACCTCCACCTGCTCTTATGCTTTTTTTTTTCTCTTCCATTTCCTCGCTTCGCCTCTGTTCACCCCACTCACACTCAACGTCTGCGCTTGATCATTGCCCCGATGGGGTCAGATCTCAGAGAGAGGATAAACGAAGGATTTGAACCATCATCCCTTCGCTCATATTACCCATTATCCTCTGCTATCACTGCACCTGCCCACCCAACGCATCTCCTTTGCCACTCTCCCTCCCCTCCTTTTCCCATTTTTATGCTCTCATTTTTCTTCACCCTACTGCCTTACCATTCCTTCTCACAAACATTTATAGAGCACATATGTCCTTTCTATATTCATGTCTTCATTCATTCAATTCGTCTTTCAAAATTATTTTCTGACCTTGAGGGAACATTGTTGCAACAGTGAGAGAATGAAACACTGCACTTGACGGAAAATTCCAAAGACAAGAAATTCGCGAGAGACTCACTCGCACCACACTTGGGGAGTGAGGAGCTGCCCCTACGCAGACTCCAGGTGGTGCAACAGAAGAAAGCCTTCGGGTGAGTGTGACAGATCAGAAGAGGCGAGGTCACTCTATGGCCTCAAAGATGACTGAGGAGAAGGAGTTTTTGTCTGCTTGTCTTTGTGGGATTTGCTTGTGTGTTTGTGGGCGTGTGTGGGTGCGCATGCTGTGGTGGTTCTATCTTTGTGAGTGTCTGACCTTGGAACAGGGGACGTTCAAAGAGAAGACATTTTATCTGGTCTTCATTTCCTCAAAAGGCAGTTTGAAGACTAGGGCCTTGATGTTCAGCAAAAAAAATTTATTCATTCATTCACCAAACTGCTTATCCTTTTAGGGTCGCAGGGGGGTTGGAGCCAATCCCAGCTGACATTCAGCGAGGGCGGCGTATACCCGGGATTACGAACCTATCACAGGGCTGGCATATAGAGACGAACAACCATTCCCACTCCTATTCACACCTACAGGCAATTCTGAATCTCCAATTAACCTGCATGTCTTTAGATTATGGCAGGAGGCCAGAGCACTAGGAGGAAACCCACGCAGAACATGCAAATGGCACACAGAAGGGCTATGGCCGGCCTGCAGGTTCAGACCCAGAACCTTCTTGCTGTACAGCGACAGTGCAAAACACTGCGCCACTGTGCTGCCACTCAGCTTTATGAAAACTTGTGATGTTTTCAGTTCTCAGTTATGATAACATTGTAGCACATTAACAGTGATCAGACAGTAAGTCAATAACAGTAATAATAGTTTAGCTAGATTATCATTGCACAGGGAAGTAAAGTTGGTCAACTTTGGTCCGTCTTACAGCTGTGATGCATGTTTAGAGACAGTTTGGATATTTATTTTTTGTGATGCCAATGTTAACTCTTGTTTTGCTTCCATTTCTATCACTTCTTTTCTTCTACTGAAGTTAGCATGCTAACCAGCTAGTTCTGGCCCTGTCAGCCCATCACTTTCCAGCACTTGATGGCTGAAGCTCTTGGCAAGACTTGTAATCAAACAGCTGTTAATTCTAACGTTGGCTATGTAGCTATAGCAAAACTTACTCATAGCTCCTTTAAATCTCAATGAAACTAGTCATTATTGAATTAGGAACATCGACAACAACTTGGCCAACTTTACTGCTAGCCACCTATCAACAACAGATAGCTCATGCTAGCCATTGCCAATTCATTTTAAAAGACATTATTTAGGCTTCCAGTACTTACATGTAAAGATTTCCTTCCCATGTTGACTAGTGCTAAATGAGTTCATGTTTGCAACATTAACTACTTGATGTTAGCTCTTAACTCATGTTAGCTTAAGCATAAGCAGGCTAAACAAGCTAGGCTAGCGTCAATTTACTGCTGCTGTTTTTTGTGACGCCTCAACTGTCAAACTATATTGCAAATATCTGTCATTAATTTAACAGCGAAGTAGTATGTAGTATGTGTTCAGTCCAAGATATCATGTCTGTCTGCTGCACTGCTGCATCTACATCAGGAGAATGACGAGATAACTTGCTGTAAACTTTCTTATAATTGATCATTTTTGGGCTTTGGAATGATAACAAATCAAGACAGGAGTCACTGGTGTGAAAGTCAAAGTCGAGTCTGTTCTTTCTCAAGTGGAGTCAAGTGGAATCTAAAGTCACCAGATTCATCACTCGAGTCCAAGACATATGACTCACCTCTGGCAGTGTGTCAGACAGAGCCCTCAGTCTAGTAAATACAAACAGGTGGGTGTGCACAAATGTGTGTCAGTGCCCGCTGTCTCTTTTCTTCAGACTAGGCTTGTGTGACCAGCTAAAACCCACTGCTGTATCTGCATCTGATGATTGCTATTTAAAATAGTGCTTAAAGGCAGTTTTCTGTATGCTCCCCTATCCTTTTGATGCCTTTAATAAGTGCTGTTTCATAACAGCATGTCTGTACATGTGTCTCCTCATCTAAAAACAGTTGCTGAAAACAGGTGATGTGCTCAGAGCATAAAGATTTGGGTTGGGAGCACTGTTCCTCTCTTTATCAATTATTCAGACAGTCTGTGCTCTGTCTCTCTCTCTCTCTCATCATCTCATGCCACTGATTGTTGGATTGGTATCCTCCTGGATTCTTCTCTTTTTTCTTCTTCCACCTCTTCTCTCCTCCTTCCTCCCCCTCTACCTGTCAGGTATGCTACGTGACACCAAGGAAAATAGGAGAAAAGGGAAGAAAGGAAAAACAAACTCCAGACAGACAGAAGCTGAAAGAACACAAGGAGATGGCACACAAAGAAATATGAGGTTACTGTCTAAAAATACCACACTCTCAGTGTCACAGCCATCAATTTTAATACGCATGCATAAACCTACATGCTCCCAAATGCATGGCACGCATGTGTACAGGCACAAACACACACATAGTCCAAGGTCAACCAGCATGTGTCTTTGCTTCTGCTCATTTTCACAGCCGCTGACGCACCCTGTGATGGCAAGGCCAGCAGTAATTAATTACAATACCCCTAATGTGTGTGTGAGCACAGGCTCAGCTGCTGAATCACTTGCATTCAATGCGACACAATGTATATGATTTGTTGTGCTGGTATGTGTTTGAATGCATGCATTGAATTCATTTCATTCCCTGGCTTTGTTGTTTGTGTGCAGAAGCTTCATGGTGAGCTTAGTGTGGGATGGGAATATGTCTATGGGCCATACTAATTACGAGGAGGAATGGAAAGTGTCTAATGTGCTCTGGGGAGGTAATTGACATTGATTTATGTTGCGGAGGACTATGGTGGGGTTCTATCATAGCAGGCAGCCGGCAATCACAACTCTGTATCATTAGGCTGGGGGTGTGTGTTTGCTTGTATGTGTGTCTTTGGATTTGTGTGTGAATATTGTGGGTTTTTTGACAGTGGTCCAGCATGGAAACGTCACACATAATTAGAGAGAACTGACGGAGACACACTCCCCTCCCCCTTCTCCAGAGCTGCCTTCAGCAGCCCACCCTCCCTCACGTCTAACCACTGCTACCTCGCTGTCATGCATCCTGTCTTACACATGCAACACACACACACGCGCAGAAAAAGCAGGCACTAACTCACATACTGACACACATTTTCACAGAATCAGATTTGTACAAACAGAGGCGCCCACCCATGCAAAAACAATAAAAATTTAAGTGGGTTCCCTTTGAAGAGATTGCCCTGTATGTGCTACCAAACACTTAATTTGCATCCTCATGAGGGGGAAAAAGTGACATAAGAGAAGGATGGAGGATGCAGAGGGAGGCTGTAGATCAGAAGACAGACAGAGAGAGGAAGGGAGGATGTTTTCACTCCATTCCAAGCCTGTTCCCCATTGAGAGAAACAAGGACCTGGACAATTAACCACAGAACAGAGAGCATGCTGGGTAATTAGCAGGAAGTCAAAGCTCACATTCCCCATGAGCGAACAAACACACACACACTCTTGGAAGCACACATGCACACACTCACTCATTTTGTCATCTCTCACAAACATGTGGCTGCTGAGGATAGCACTCTGACAATCACCATCAGAGGTAGAGAACAATTAACGGAGGTTGACTCGGTATGGGGGTGACTGAAAAACGGTCAGATCAGAGAATGAAACAAAGGGCTCGGGGACTGGAGGATGCTCAAGGATGGTGTCATGAGAATTGTCCCCTGCTACAATTGTAGGAAACAATAATCGGCAGATTGATGCGGTATAATGGCCATTTATTTGCTGAGTGTTTTGGTTTTTTTCAAAAGGGAAAAGAAAAAACCCTGAGATGTTGCATATATTAAGATTTTTTATATGAAAGGAACAGGTGGTGCAGTAGGTATCCCAAACACGAATATATCGAAACCTCATTAGATAAAAAACTATTACTATTACTAGAACTATATGCATAGCCAAATATTACTTGTAATAAGTGTAAAATTATTTTAGAGGGAGAGATCCTCATCTTTCGCATGCCTTTATCTGATATTTATATGTGTTACAGGATTTCCAGCAGTGTTTTATCGTGGAGGCGCCCCACCTCACCTGAAAAAAGAATATCACTGCTAATTACATTTTTATGAAATATAATATTAGACTTATTAAGCTTCTGGGAAAATGAGCAGTGGCGCTACATCACACAGCAAAGGCCACATATTTAATGAATGAGACGATTGTTTCAATCATAATCTGCTAGATGAGATGTGTCAAGATCTGTCTGATTCAACGCAGCGTGAATCGAGTGATTGATCACATTGTGCGTTCACTATGAATTAGGGCCTTTATTGAGTTAAAGTCCAGCTGGATTTCATCATCTGATTGGACAGGAGGTAGGGGAAACCTTATGTGGTTCAGGAATCTGGAACATGCACCATGTGCACTTCCTACATAAAGTTGACTTGGGGGTGTCATGAGGTTTGGGTCTGCGCTCATTTAGCTCAGCAGCAACACCAACAGGCTTGATAACAGTATGGAGCCAAACTTACCTTCCATCATTTGGTGGTGTAAACATTTTTTGCCCTCTCAGGTTCAACTACCCTAAAATCTGGGGTATGACTCCATGGATCAAATGAGCATCCAAAGCAGGGAAAGGTGCCTAACTCCAGTTTTAGACTAGATTCACAGTTTTTGCTGACATTATTTACATAATTGAGAGAATTCTCCACACATTTTATAAACTAATAATTCTTTTTTATGTTTACTTATTCTTTCAAATGACATGCTGAAATCAGTGAAAGTGCAGTTAAAAAAGACCTTAGTTATTTCGGGTAGTGGTTCTGCATAATAATATTGAATATTATGTTTACAGTATATACTGTGTGAATGCATGGTCATATCATAAATAAACTTTGCATGATATTATGTAGTTCTCACATGCATATCAGGGTTTCCCATACATATACATATTTGTTGTGGTCCGCAACAACATCAGCGTTGACCACCACAAATTGGTTTTGTGATTTTTTACCATTTCAGGTGGGTAAAATCTTATTTCATTGTAGAGTTGTGCCCTGCTCTTTCTCTCTCTCTCTCTCTCTCTCTCTCTCTCTCTCTCTCTCTCTCTCATTCAGAAACACATTGGCAGCTGACCTGTCTGTCATTGTCGGACTGGTCAAAGGGAGCACCAGGAGAAATCCTGCCGCATTTGTGGGCTGGTGGACCATCAAAAAATCTATAAAGTTTTTAGCGTCCCTGTCTGTCTCTTCACCGGCCCTCTCTGTGTGCCTGTCATTCAGGGTGCACCTGACTGTGTGCTGCATGTGTGTGCTGGGACTGGGCTCACTGGCCAATGTAATGAACCCTCACCAATCCAACCAATTGTTTGAAACAATGTGAAGCAATGGAGCTGTATATATTTACAGTTATTATACAGTTATTCATTTATCACATAGTACATGACAATTAAAATATCTGCAGTGCAGCACCTTACATTCAGTATAATTTAATCATTAATTTAAGAAAAACCCCTGTCAGCTATCGCCACAAACAGAATCTAATTCTGTGAGAATCAGTGCATATGACAGTGGTGGTTACAGGGCCAGGCATGAATCTTTTCTCTGTATTCCCTCTTCTTCTTCACCCCCTGTGGTTCCCACAGGTAGCATCTTTAAATCTATCTCCACAGTAATGCATTTGAAAGTAACCTATGCTACCCCACCCTGCCTCCTCACCCTCTGCTGCTGCTTCCAGATAAATTGAGATGCTGCAGCCCCCTCAGTGATCTTATTTCTCTCCTAGAGCTGTGGCCCACAGCAGAGTGAGCAGCGGGTGCAGGGAAATGTCCTGAGATCACAGAAAGAGATTGAAACTGGCATCAGCTAGAATAGAGGCTCCCAGGGACCGATTGGAAATCAGGTGCTTTCCTCGTAAAATCCTGGAACACATGTACACACATGTGCACTCACATGCACACGGGGAAATACACACGCACTGAGTGGCACCAGCCATCTATAGTCATTTATCTCACACCGGTAAATGTATCCATGTTCTATGGGCCCCAATCTCCCTCCTCTGCCTTTCTATCTTCTCTCGCACACACTCCACACAAAACAATCTCCTTCAATCACCACCTCTCTCCATTCTCTCCCTCTCTCTCCCTCTTAATCTCTCCCTCCTCTACCGTAAACCATTCCTTTCCATTTCTCCCTCTCCCGCTCTCCTGACTTATATTTCTCTGCTATATCACTACCCCCCCCACCTCCCCTCGTCTGTTTCTATCTCTCTCTTTCTCTGCCAGTCATCCAGGCCCTGGGGTGTTCTTAGGTGATCAATCTTCATCCTCTCAGCGCTGTCACACTATTGGGTCAAGCCAAAATACACACACACGCGCACGTGCACATTTACTATAACGAGTGGACAACAAATGCCAAGATTTACATATGATTACAGTGGGGAGCAGCCACAGTCAAAAGGCAACACACACGTTTGGATGCAAACAGACACACAAATGCACACAAGCACACTTTCCCTCCCTCACATCCACACGTTTGCTCATCATCTCCTAGCTGCTGGTTATAATGAGATGGAGGATGGGATTTGCCAGCGCGGGGAATGGTGTGACTCTCTGGCTCTGCCCGGTTGGCTCTGACCCAGTCACGAGCTCCAGGAGCTCCAGCAGCTCCAGCCAGCCCACCCAGCATCCGCCATCGCCAGGACCAAAGAGGAGGGTCCAATCTGGGTGGGAGGGTGGAGCTGGAAATTTTGTGTGCTGCTCTGGGCGCCATTCACTGCAACAGGCTCTGAGCCATGCCCAACCCCACCACCTGAACATGACCAAATACTGGAACCGCACAGGGCTCAACAGTGTGTGTGAGCGCGTGTGTCACTTAATTTGAATCTGTAAAGATGGCTGCAACAACAGCCTGTAAACAGGATTCATACATTTATTTTTGTGAGATCTCTGCATCATATGCGAAAATCACATGTGACAAAAATCTCCTCTCTCCTCAAACTATTTTATGGCATATGTGTCGCCATGGTAACACAGCTCTAGATAAACAGTTGTGAGTGGAAATTTAACACCACACTTCCTCTTACCCATCATGCATACCGGCGCAATGCATAAGCACTGGTTGAGCGAGGACCTGAGATCAGTGGGGCTGAATTAAACATGGCCAGGCCTCATAAATACTGCACAGGTCCAGCACTCTGGGGAGATGGGGCCCATCAGAGCTGGAAGCCCCATCGCCCAGCAGGAGAAACACAACTACAGCTTGCAGAGTAAATGCTCACGGAGTGAGCGTGTGCAGTGTCCCTCTCACTGCATGCCTCATGAATAGTAATACGCTGCATGAATGCTCTATCTGCCTGGTAAATGTTCTTTGTGTACTGGCAAAAGCGCATGTGTAGGATGTGTGAAATGGTTTGTATTTCCTGCTCCTGCACTCCAGGACACATGCATAATAGTTTTGACACATGGCAGCTTTTTATATGTGTCATTCCTGGGGATGAGGCTGAGAATGCATTTGAGTAGTGCACTTTTGTGAGTCAGCGGGCCGGAGCAATTTTCTTTTTGGTTTGGAGTTTTATATATTTGCTTCGAATAATGAAGGGGAGATGTTCAGTGACACTCTGTACATAATATTTTGCAGTATTGTGTTTGCTCAGTGAACTAAAAAGTGTAGCATTTGTTTACTAGATGAATCAGTAACAAGTGAGACTATGTGGTAACAAACATGCTGATATAAATCTGGTCAGCTGCTCCTTAATCCTGATCAAGGACATTCATGCTATGTATCACAGCCCTGGATGACCACCAGATGAAATCAATGTCTTAGGCTTTCATAAAATTGGTAACAAGAAGAATGTTAAATATACAACACAAAAACAAAGCCTGGTCACACCAGGGTTTATAGGCGCAAAAGACAAACTCAATTATTCCAGTGCAATAACAATTATAAAGTGGATTCACTTGTGGAAGCAAAGCAATCTGTGTGGAGCTTTGAATTTATGCTCTTGACTCATTACCATCAGAATTAAAATACGTCGCGCATACATCATACTTAATTCACCTGATTATTTGTTCATGTTTGGCAAATAAAACTGAGTTTGAATTCTGATGGACTTGCATTGGAGCTAATACCAATTCCACCCAATTCTATGTATAAGCTGCTCCACAGAAGAGGCACATGGTTTGCCATCAGTCCTGAGACAGGAGTCAATGGCACAAGTACATCTCTTGATTGAATTAACTTTCTGAAGACTCCTGAATTTACTGTTATAATATAGCTAGCTTTCTTGCTAATTTGCGGTTAGCAGGCCAGCCAGCTTGGCAGGCTATTGTGGCTGGCTAGTACTAGCATTACTGGTTACTTAAGATGTTATCTGTTAGCAGTAGCTTGTGAACTAACCCTGGAATAGCATTCTGTTAATCTATTCATCCACTCTTTCCTGTGACCAGAAGCTAAAACATATTTTTTTGCTGCTTTATACCAGCCTGACATTGATTTCTTTAACCAGGAATTTCCTTCCTTCTAGAGAGTTTGCATTCTTAACTTTCATAGTGTAAAAATAGTCTAAGATAGTCTGAGTAAGTGAACAAATATGGTCTCATTTCTTATCCCTGCAAGTCTCTCTGGCACCATCAATGTACTCACAGGAATGTAATTGAAGCAGCATTTTTCTGACCTTTCATTAATTACTAATTATTACTTGAGGCTCATTCCACAGCAGTGTTTACTGTAAGTGGCTCTAGATATCAGCATCAGATAAACATGTCAATTGTAAAAACAGAACATAATTAAAAGGAAATACATTTCTTCCAACCTGGTCTCCAGCGGGACGTTACTGTTGAGCACCCAGCTGTCTTGTAGCTGGACTGACTCAGGGGTGGTTGGCCCATCTCCAGTGCCCGGAGCCGGGGCGTGAATGGGGTTGCGTCCCCCTCTCAGGGTGTTTCTGTTCAGGCTGTTGGCAGACTGGTGGGATAAGGTGTGGTGGTTGTGCGGAGGGGGCAGTGGAGGCCGTAGTGTGGACTGACTGTGGTGGTTGGCAGCCCCTGGGAGAAGACAAGAACAGAGAGTGATTTAAGAGCCACACTTCTTTGTGAAGGAAATAAAAGATTTCAGATGAAGCGAGTGAAGGATTAATTCTAAAAATGCCACAAATTCAAAAGGAGAACACAGACGTTACTTGATATTTTGTGTTTTGTATTTCTAAGTATGCCATAAAAAAACTAAAGCTCTTCAGCTAGATACCAACTTCACTGACATTCCATTATGTCAGCAGTCATTGTGTTCAGAGCAGGTGTCATATTTTTCAAATGGTCGATAACTTATTTTAGTAGGAAATTCCAGCTAAATAGATACATGAAATCTGATAACCATGCTTTCACATCTTGGTTCACAGTTTTCTGTTTTGGCTGTCTTATATTTAGCCAGGTCTTCCACTCCTGTCCCTCTTTCACTGTCAGTCGTTCTTTCCTGTTTTCTTTTTCACAGCTAGGAGAAAGTGTATGTGCGTGCCTGTGTGTGAGCCATATTAGAGCACTCAGAACAGCATGCATGCTCCCAGACTTGGGAGAACATGTCAGCTAGAATCCAATACTTGCCCCTCCAACACTGAGCTAATGGACTGTTGAGTGAGAGTGAGCTGAAAAACAAACCCGGATGACTCAGACAAGAACACCCATTCACACATCACCTTTCTATCCCCGTCTCTCTCTCTCTCTCTCTCTCTCTCTCTGTGAATCAGATTTGAGCCTGTCTTCAGTATATGTGTGTGTGTCTGTGTGAGTGTCTGTGTGTGGGTTCACGCAGAAAAATCAATAAACCACATACAATACAGTACAGGAGAGTCTGACACAGTTGCATCACTTACTGTGTGTTAGCATGCTTATTGTGCACACACTGACATGACAGGTGCATGTAGTCAATGCACAGCTCATCAAAAACCACATGCTTAAAAATAAGAAAAAAAAAATACAATTGACATGACAAATTGTCCGCACCTTTATTCTAATGCTGTCTGAATATAAATGTTGATATTATTGTAAAACACACAGAATTGTTGATGTTCCATTTGGCTTTGAATTCTGGCTTTACAACACAGTTAGCTTTTGTCTTTCAACTGTACTACACATTGCACTTTCATCACTATTTTTCACATCTAAGCGTGGAATACATTACAGTGATTGTGTTTGTTTGCACATTGCCTTCCTGGTACTGATCAAAGGACGGAGTAAGCGCACATATGCTCACATATGTGTGGGGTGCAAGCAACAAAAGCAACTGCCTTGTCAAGCTGCACAATCACACTTGCCCTCCTCCATTTGTCATCTCTTCTTGAGTTAGATAAGAAAAGAATTAGCAGTAGTGGAGAGGAAGAGAAACGAGTGGATGTGTCACACCCTCCAGTTTGCTCTTCTGCTTTGATATTTGCCAGTCAAGAGATTCGTAAGTGGAATAACTTTACACACGCACACAAACGTAAAGTCAAAATAGAGCATAGATGTACATAGCAACTACATCATGCAAATAAATCCTGGCATAAAATGCGTGTTTAACACTAAGTCTCCTTGCATGCTGGCTGAACTTCCCTTCCTCCAGGATGGGTGTTCAGAGCAGATAGGGGGCAGTGAGATCCCTTACAACTCCAGCTGTAATGGTGACCAGTTTGTAAGGTGACCTGATTCTTCTGCGCCGCCACTGGGACGCAGGTGTCACCCACATGGCACGGAAGAACAGATGCTTGTGAAAGAAGAGAGCAGGGGGAAGTAGATGAGAGAAAGATGGAGGGGCCTGACCTCAGCGACACGGGAGAGACACAAAACATCTGTTTGCTCATGCAAAGATGCTCTTGGGAGAAACAGACACACATACATGCATGCACACACTTGCATATGCAAACACTACATGCAGTTACACACCTGGAGGAAAAGTCTTGCATCATATATGCAGAGTGTAAATTGTTATTTAAGTATGCAGAGAGTTTTATTTCTCGTCCTCCTCCTCCACCTCTTCTCTTGTATACAGCCTCATTTCTTCTTGAGGATTGTTGCCCTCTCTTTCATCTTGCTTTTATTTGCATTTTGTTTGTGTCCTTTGCCGAGACGTAAAGCACTTTGAGATAAACCTTGTTTGTTAAAAGCACTTTATAAATAAATTTGACTTGACTCCCTCTCTCTCTGCAACGTTCCCTTAAATGTGAAATAGCTCCTTCTTCACCCTATCTGCATAAGTACTTTTATCGAGTTGAAGCATAGCAACAATACACACAACACAAAGCCATATAGTGGGCAGAAAATAAGCCTGCATGCAAACATAAAGGCATGGACACAGTCTGAGTGATGCAAAAAAAAAAAAAGTAGGCACACTACCCCGCTGTCTCCCATGTTTAAATATGCGTACAAAAAATGCATGCCTTTCGTCTTTGTTCACTTTCTCGCTATAAATATTGAACAGTTTTTTCATTCAAATTCAGATGAATAATATATGGCACACCTTGTATGGAAGACGAATACATGGTTTTGTAGCCCTGGTTTTCCATGAACTGCTGTGGTCTTGGTGTGTGCGCAAGTTTCTTCAAGTATGTGGGGTGTGTCTGTCTGCATGTGTGTGTGTGTGTGTGTGTGTACTCTTGGGCACCCAACACCACCAGGGAAAGAGTGCACTGTTACACAGGGACAGAGTCATATCCCGTGCTGTTGCAGAGACTCACATCTGCTACATTTTGCAATAAAGATTTGAACATTTCCCTTCAAAGAAAATGATGGAAATCCTATTATCTATAATCTAGCAGCAAATGCTGTTACATATCACCAGATAATGTCAGAAAAATGCAAATCCTGAGAAAAGTACTGCCTGCGATTCTCGGCACTTTCTCTCTTCATCGCCATCAGAATAGTCATGTATTGTCAGGTTACTTGAACTGAACTGTCACATGATAGGAAACGACTGCTTCCTTTATTCTTCGCTGAATCAATATTTTCAGAGTAAAGTGCAAAAAGAATAAAAAAAGAGTGTTGAACAATAACTCTTGTTATTGTAGAAAGAAAATGCTGCATAACTGATTAAAAATAAAGAAAGAAAGAAAAGTTAAATTCTTCCAAAAGTCACCCGGCCTTTAGAAAGACTTAAAAAAATCTCTGCATCTGCTTAAAACATTTATGTATTTATATAATATTTTTTATGAATAATAGAGTATCTGTATATACACAGTGTCCGAGACTAATTGATTTTTTTTTAGTATACGAGTGTGATGCTATAGAAATTCTGTCTCATGCAGTCTACTCTTCATATCCATAAAAGGAATCCTTAGAAATGACCGGAGAAAACACAGACATATGGAGAAGTGGAGTCCGCCTGAGCACCAAGGCCGAGGTACAAGGCTGTTTCTTTTCATATGCATGCAACTCCTGATGAAAGCCACAGACTGTTTTGGCCACAGACACACAAATCTGACTAACCATTGGAACAGGAGGCAGCGCACAGTAACAAGTATGCTGGAGGTAAATGGGTCCAGTAAATTAAGATAGGGGACTTAGTCAGATGAATTGTCCGGTTGCTAAAGTACAACCCGCAGGTAGGCTAATGGGAACAACGGTTTTGCCAGGGACCCAGTCTGATAAAAGACAAAACATGCGGCAAGGAAATGGAGCAATTAGGGAGCAGCCAAGCAGATCACATTTTATTCCTCTTTATCTCTCCCTCCTTTCTTTTCTCTCCCTTTCACTTTCCAGTGTGAGTAAACAGCGATCGTGAAAAGATTTTCTCAACGGCTCTCCGTGTTGTTTTCACAGCCACTTTTTTATGGAGAAGACTGCTGCCGAAGCCTGACCCACTTTATTCTGTCCAAGGTCCCTTGTGACTGGAGTAAGGGGTGGGGGGTGGGGGGGCGGACTATAGCTGTAAGCTGGTGGGTTTGGCCCGGGCTAATCCCTGGAAGTTCATTGTGCTCACCAATTCAAAGGAGCCTCATTCAGCAGAGAAACATTAGCCTGTCTGCTAACCTGCCACCCCTGTAAAGCATGCTGTGCACACACACATCTCTGAGAGGCAGGGGCTTGCCACACCATACTAATCTCAGTGTGTGTGTGTGTGTGTGTGTGTGTGTTTGTGTGTGTGTGGCCAACTGGCAGCAGGAACCAACCAAGGCAGTTTGTTTTGTAGCCGTGGATGGGCAAATGTTTATTGACATTCTCTGTGGTTAACAGAGAAAAGTCACAGGGCAGGGTGTGCATCCGTGTGTGTGTGCATGCGCGTGCAGCACAACTGAACTGCCCATTCAGCAGTTAAAAAGGGATCATTGCAGTGCTCAGCTCCCACCCCTCGCTCTGTCCTTCTCACTCCCTCTGCTACTCCATCTCTTTATTTCACGGCCCATATCTCCGACGCTTCTATCCTTCTTTTTTAGAAAAAAACCACCGTGCCACCCTCCATTGTTTTTCATGCATCTTCTCTCTGAGCTAACTGCTATGTGCCCAGCGTTTTAAGGCGACGCATTCCCAGGTGCCTCTGCTTCATATGTCCTCTGTCTCCGAATGTCACATGCTCCTCATTTGTCATTCTTCTCAGAGCTCAGAGGCTAAACACAATGGAAGGAGAGCTTGAGGTGAAACTAAGAGGCGCAAGTGTAAACACACACATGCTGCCAAAAGCGGCTCTATTAAACACAATCATACACATGAGCACATACAGGCACAATAAAAGAGACAAAGTTGAAGACATACATTTACACATGCAGGCACATAAACACACCCTAACACACGCAAACACCAAACACACAGGCACACACACATACCGCCTCTGCCTTGGCTAGTCATCCCTGTCTAATTAGGAGGCAATAATCCGCCAGAGAAGAGTCTTCAGATCCAGCCAAAAACAAACAGTCTCCATGAACAGAAATGCATGTGTGCATTTCACCCACACGCACACACACAGACACACACACACACTCACACACGCAAATCATCCCACTGTTACGCAAATGTCACCCTTACATAAGCACCATTAGGAAGCATAACATTAGCGCAGAAGAAGGGAGCGCATCTTTGTTGTGCCTTTGTTTCTGCAGATTTGTTTCAACAAAGCCATTAAACATTCATTGTTTCGGCAGCGACTTGAGGTGGCTTCCCTGGCAGCGGATAGCTAGCCACTTCAGAAGAGGCTCGGGCTAAAAATAGCTTTGCATTCCCCATGCATAATGAATGGCCAGAGACAGTGCTAATGCTAGATCTTTCCAGGAGCGATCTGCTACGCTCCGTTTGGCCGCCTCAGCTCTCCTGGCGTTCTAGGGGAGCGTTTCCCAGACAGGTGCTCCGAGCCAGACAGTATTCCCACATAAACACTCGCAGACCCAATTCCCAGCCAATCCCCAGCAACAACGTTCTGTTCCCATTCACCTGTCATGCTTCACTAGGAACACAAGTCATGTCTGTCCACCTGTTAGCTTAGGTAATGGTGGACTACTTTGCAAGAACACACACACACACGCACGCAAACATAAACACACACACACATGTGCACACGCACATACAAACAGCATGCAGCTTCCTGAGGATTATCTCGCTGTGGTTAGTTTCTGCCTGGCTTGATAAGGCTCATTTCCTGCCCAGCGTCCAGTCTCTACAGGACCACACACACACCCAGACAGGCTTGCACTCTCACAGCACATGCATAAACAGTCGCCGCTTATAGGTGTTTTATGTCCGCGCAACTGTTCCTGTGTCTTCCTACATGCCAAGATGTGTTTATGCAGTGCCAGACTGCCACTCTAAACTCATTTAGGTTGATTTTAATGGATGCCCAAAGCCAAGGACTCTCTCTGCACCCATTAGATCAGCAGTCCTGGCTGGGAAATGTAGCAATTTGCAATTTCATCTCAATGTTGTTCTCCCTCCATCCAAATATCTCTCTTTCACCCTCTAAGCTCTCATCAGCTTACTCGATTTGTTTTAAAAATTCACATTCCCCCTTTTTCTTTGTGTTTCTTTGACTCCCTCTGTCTCTTGGTCTCTGTCTCCCTTTCAGATGCTTTCTCCATCTATTTTTACTATTGCACTTTGAATGTGTTTTTTTCCTCTCTCCTTTTTGATTTTTTTATGCAAGATTTCTCATTAAACAACTTCAAAAGTCCAAGTTTGGCTTTCTCTATCTGTGCTCCCATTTGCCTCTTTGCGCCTCTTTTTCCTGCCTCTCTGTCGTTTTCTTTTTTCTCTCTTTGTCTCTCTTTCTCGCTGTCTCTGTGTGTACATGCTCAGCAGAGACTGAAAGAAGCCCCAGAACAGAAAGTGTGGGTGTATGCGAACAAGACGGAGAGAAAGAGAGAGTGTGCCTGCGAGCCTCACTCTCCCTCTTTGCCAGTGTCTGCCATTAGGGTGTCAGTGGCAGAGTGAATTTATTTGCTGTGCGGTTACTGGGCTAATGATTGATGTTGCCCCAGCAAACAGTAAACCAATTAGAAGGCTGATGTAACGTCATTTTAAAAGCCTCCTAATCACGTTGCTCTTGAACCTGGGACCCGGGCCTTCCCTAATGAAGATTTATACTGGATCAAAGGAGAGCCTAACGCCATTAACAATAGATTGTATTCCACCAAAAATCACATTAGGACTTCTCTGCCCACCCCTCTCCCTCCCATCAGGCCTCTGCTAAATATATCTGCTGATTACAAGTGCAGATGCACAGAGGAATGGAGAAACAGGGGAAGTGCGGGAAAGACAGGCAGACAGGGACAGAGAGAGTGGGCCCACGGCAGCTAATTGTTGAGAATAAATGTGAATGCTGATGACTAAACTCATCACTGCAGATGTGTTTGTGTGTGTGTGTGTGTGTGTACGTGTGTGTGTGTTTAAGTGTGTATGGGCGAGAGGAATAGTTGCGAGGTGCTGATATAAGCACAAAGGGCGTCTAACAGCCAACAAGAGAATGTCCAATGATGAAAGTGAAAGCTTAGAGCCAAGGAAACTAACTAGTTTGTCTTTGCTACACTGATCCTCCTGCTGGCACTTAAAATTCATTATCCCCTTACCTTTCACTTTCCAGTGGATTATTAATGTCATATGGAAAGTAACTACAAAAACACCTACTCATTGGTAACCAATCTGCATTCTGCAGAATGTAGGGGTTGCTTTTACTTGCATCATTGTTTTCTGGTAATAGCTGACAAAGGTAGGAGGGCTCCATTTAAAACTTAAACCAGTCACAAATCACCAATTGTCTACTTAAAATCAGCTTTTTGTTACAACAGGAGTTTTTGTCTTTTTGAAAAAACAGATGGATTATTTTTTACTTATTTATTTATTTTACCTGTTTGTGAATGATCACAATCGAAGGATTTATTTCCCCTCATATAAAACCCTCACTGGCTATGATTTCAATCAATCTCCTACTATTAATGTATGGTGTAAACAAAGTGCTTTTGTTTCAACTTCCAGCCCTGCAAACAAATGCTGACTGCAGTGGAATGCAAACAAGCAGAAACAAAATGGCTAAAAGAACAAGATGTGACATTAAATTAAAGCAAAGGTTTGTTTGGCATTTTTCTGAGCAACAGCTAAATCAGATCAGGAAATGGACACATGATGAGGTAATGCAGTGGCCCAGGTGATGGATGACATATTGATGCATCAATGAAATGAATGAAGGGATAAAAAGGACGGATGAATGGAGAGGTCTCTTACCCGCGGAGGAGGGCTGAGCCCGGAGCAAGTATGAGTCTTCCGGGTGGGGCTCCAGGTGAGAGTGGGTGGAGTTTTTCTCCAGCAGGGGCACCTGGCACTCTCTGATCGGTGGAGACGGGCCAGGGGAGGGGTGATGGGGGGCGGACGAGGAGGAGGGAAGGGACGGAGGGAGCAGGGAGGAGGAAGAGGTTGGAGGGAGTGGGCGACCTGGAGGATGGAGGGAGAGAAAGAGGGGAGAGAAGGAGGTAGGGGGGACGTTAGACAAAACAGATGGCAATGACTGACATGATACAGAGGCCTGTTCACAGAAGCAGGTTCACTGAGAAATCTGGATTATGTTGCTCATCAAAATCCAGAATCCTTGAAAGGGTCAATTTACCCAAACTGCAAATAAACATCTTTTCTCACTTGCCTCTGGTTTCTAGAGCCATGTAGATAGTTTTGGTTTTATTTGTCCAGGTTTTAAGACACTTCAACTGTCTGAGATTTCAGCCTCCATCCTAACACAATGGAGGTGAATGGAACTGTCATCATTTTTCATTGTTTCTCAATGAAATAGTTGCTGTGGAAGCTGTTGACAATGTGAAGACTACCTGGGATGTCTACAAAAAATTGCTGTTGTGTTGCTAATGTTACAAAAAGCATATGTTTGGCAGTGGAGAAATCTCACACTGATGATTCAAAAATAAATAAATAAAATAAAGTAAAATAAAATAAAATCTAAACTATCTACAAGAACTTTTTTTTCCTTCTTTTTTAATAATTTGTTTGAACAACTCCTTTAAAATTGGGGACACTGATTGATGTGAACAAAACAAAGACCTGCTGCAGGGAATCCAGTTAACTCATGAGTAAACTTGCTTCTTGGAACAGCCGCCTGGTAACAGCAATGTCGAGCAGTTTGGATACAAACACAAAGACTTGCAGAGACTGGAGAGAGTCAGCGTAGAGACAGATTCACACAGAGACACATATCTCCTGAATACATTAATGAGCGACTAAGAAATTTCACTTTTCTTTTTTTCTTCCTACAACAACCAAAATCAAACGGTTCACATGACTGACGATAGACACAGGATAATCTCTGCCACTGCATAACACACAAAATAAAGCCAACTTTAACAATGCCAAGATAAAGCTAAATGCTACAACGTACTGTAACAGTAACGCAAGTAGAAATGTGTTATAAAGTCAGTGAATCGACTCATTCATACATCTATCTAAAGTTTACTCAAGCCATGACGGCGCTACTGGTCGCACCAGACCAAATAAAACCATAACTGTAAAACTTTTGAAGGTGTTTCAGGAGCTCAAATAACGAGATAAAGGATTAGAGGCCCTACATCCATTGCATGATTGTCCTCTACATGTGTAAGACAAGAGAAAGTTAACAGCCAAGTCTTTAAATAGTAGGAGCCATGGGACACGTGGACACAATCAGGCTGTCCCATACACCAGAGAGGGAAGAGAGGGATATAGAGAATTCACTCTACTCTCCAAAGGTTTGGAATCAAGGACAAAGACAAATCTAATAAATTCTATTTAGAGACGGCTCAAAATATAGAATAATTATGTCTGCCATATTTGCAGCTCAATCAATCAACAATATGGTAAGAATGAGGCCACTGAGTCCAGCCAATCCACCAAAGGACGCAGGTTATTACACCTCTTAATTAGATAATCAACCAAAGACGCTTAGACACACTGATAATCACTTATTTTCTCTTGATTCCACATTCAAAATGACAGCCTCCAGCGCCAGAAAAGTTTTTTTTTAAACAGCTTTACAAATAAACTTTTTTTTTTTTTCCTATTCCTCAGTCACATCTTGTCCTTCGCCTTCCAACACTGAAATGTAAGTGTGGTGGCGAAAAAATAGGTTTGTTCGTCTGTAGTTTTACAAAACTTCATCCATTCTTTCTTTTGCCATTAAAAACTTCACAAGAAAAATTGAGAAGTTATAATGTCTAGCCTTTCAGTGAGGTACTGCTCCTTTCATCATACTTTTTCACTTTCTTTTCATACAGACAAAAAAGAAAAGAAAAAAAAACGCTGTGGGATTTTGAGGAAAAAATACAAAGTTTGCTGAACATTCATCATTATACTACTTTAAAAAAATGTTTCTCTCCTTTACTTTCTGACACTTCTTCAGAATACAGATGTGGTTTGATTGTAATTGGACATCATTCACCTTTCCATCACAGAGTATTGATAGAAATCAAAATGTATAAAGGCCATGATAGATGGGGGACTCTTGGGCGACAATGCGATATTGCTTGCGTCAGGGAAACAGTACCTGGGCAAGTCAGGGAGGGAGGGGTGGGATCAATGTAGGCATCATTTAAGAAACACAAAGCGGTTAGACATATATGTTGAAGCACATTCATCATGGAAAATATACGTTTCCACACAAGTCCAGGTGTCACTTTGGCTTTATAGAGATATATTTGATAGAAACAGAGGCAGAGTGATGCCTCTGTCCTGCTGTCCCGGCTGCTCCAGCTTAGAGCATTTGCGTCACGGAAACCAGAGCTAGGATCGATCCACAGCCCCACGTTAACTACACCCCAGAGAGATGCCATCCTTGTCTTCTGTTTAGGTATGTGTGTGTGTGTGTTTGTGTGTGTGTGTGTGTGTTTGTGTGTGTGTCCGGTCAATCTCATCAAAGCAAACAGAGAAAAATGGATAAACAATGGCAAAGTAAACACTGTGGCCGACAGGAGGGAAAAGGAAGAGAGGCAGGAGAGGGACAGCGAGAGATGGATGGAGAAGGGGGAGAGACAACGAGGTCATGGGGGTAACCAAGGGAATGGAGAGTGAGAGAGAGAGAGAGTCAGAGAAACGAATGGAGGAAACAGAGGACAGTCCAGAAGCTATGAGCTGACAAAACTTATTGCCAATAAAAAACGAGGGAGAAAGCAATAGAGGAGGGTAATTAGGAGAGGAGGAGGCAATAAGAGGGGACTGAACAGTGGAAGATGGAGGACAGTAAAAAAAGGAATGAAGAGGTAAAGAGGGAATAAACCATGGACATGTACAAAAAAAGAAAAAGCCTCTGATCTAAATGAATCAATCACTCACTTCAGATGATGGCTAGAATGGATCTGGCTATTTGCATATTTCACAAGACCTTTAATGAGGCTATTGGTGACAACGAGCAATGGAAAATATGTGTGTGTGTGTTGTGGCACACCTTTACGATTGTTTTATTGCTGTTGTATGTTTTTATTACGTGTGTACACAATTGTGTATGTGTGTGTGTGTGAGCTCGTGCACATAAGGTTATGTGTATGCGACTGCAGTTATTAATATTTTAAATCACTTTAATTACGAAAAAGGAAAAATTGCACTAGTTGGCCAAAAGCAATTAAGGGAACTTTAATCTCCTTAGCAATTATGCTGTGGGGCATCCTTAACTCAGTCATTTCTGCCCGCTACATTTCTAGAAAGGTCAGTGGAAATTGCTTTGTGTTATTAGAACAAAGACTTGGCAATGAGCTCACTTGGTTCTCTTGATGATTTGTTCGTTGCCATCCTTCAGCCGCCTCCCTGGCCATCTGTATACATCTCTTAATCCTTCTCTCTGTGCAAGTCTCTTGCTCTCTGAATCTACAGTTCTCTCACAAGTGTTGATTAGTGTGAAAAATAAAGTGTATCATAGGGGGAAAAATAGGAAAAAAATAAGACAGTAGCACTGTATTAAAGGCATTATTGGATTCCCTTGATGATTTGATAACAATGCGGTGTTGGGTGAGAACCAGCACCTTTGACTTGCTTGTATGAGTCATGCAAGTGTATCGGCTTTGCCTGTTCTGCGCTGCTGTGTGTGCCCATTGACTCATCTCAATTTGACTTTTAGTATAATCTAGTGTTTCTCCATGAAGCCATTTGTTATCATGAGTGGCGTTACACATCAGTCATATTTCGGCTTGTTGACTCTTCCCTTCTCTTCCTCGTCTCTATTTCTGTCCCCCCTCCCTTCCTCCCTCCCTCCCTCACACCTCACTCCGTCCATCCGTCCACCCATCTGGCTGAGGTGAGGAGTGGTAGGCCGAGGAGAGCGGAGTGGAGCGAGGGATGGAGCGACAGCTGGAGCCCAGTCAGACAAGGAGAGACAAATTACCCCTCTAACGAGAGCCATTCATCATCTCTTCATCTCTCCCTTCTCTCATCCCGCACTTCCACCACACCTCTATGTGAAATACAGTGCACCTGGTTGGCAACTCCGGAAAACAAAAGAAATAAAAAAAACAAAAAAAACAAAACAAAAACACAATCAATCTACCACACAACTTTACACTTGGTGTTGTTGTCATTTAGTCGCTACTCATGTGTCTCGTGCTGCTAAGCCAATCAGCACAGGCTTCTATTAAGATGACGGAAAAGAACGACGAGGGGGGGGGGGGGGGGGGCAACAAGATAAGAGAGACGTGCAATGATTGAATGAGCGCTGCGCGGGGAAGAGGGAGGAAAAAGTGACACACCCATGCTGGCACATGCAGAGACTCATTACCATGGCGGCTGTCAGCACAGATGTTGAACTGAGGGGGAGCTGTCAGTCAGTGTGTGTATGTAAGTATGTATGCGCGCGTGTGTGTATGTGTGATAGCGTCTGACAGTGATCTGAGGGCTATTTAGTGATGACAGCTGCTGACACAATGGGCCCTTTTCTCTATTTATCTATACAGTGCAGTCTGTCTCCTTCATCTCATCTCTCTTCCTGTCCCCCCCTCCCTCCCTTTTTCTGAAACCATCGCCTCCTCCTTCCTTCTTATTCACTCCTTTTTAATATTTCACATTTAGCTTGACTGTGGCAAGATGCACACCTGTTGTTGTCTGCATGTGTGAGCAACAAATGGATGTTGCAGCCGATCCAGAAGTGGGCTGAGTTCTCCCGCAGCCTCCCTGTCTTTTCTCTCCTTTTGCGATCAGCGTCACAGTAGAAAACGAGTGATAAAATGAGTGAAGCAGGAAGGGAGAGATGAGAGGATGATTCAACAGACGTGTTTTAATTAATAAAGTTGGGCTTTCACAGCCTAAAGAGATGATTGTATCACTGGCTCTTCCTTTGATGTGTAACTGAGTGTCTGGGTTCTTCTCTGGCCTAGAGCTCTCCTCTGCCTCACGCTCAGTTTCTCTCTTTCATCTCGTCTGCATCACTCCACAACTCCAGTGGCCTTCTTCCCAAACAGGCAGATCCTACACACACACACACACACAAATACACACAGACACACAACCACAGCCTACAGCGGAGGCCGAAGACACCTTCTGGCTGGGAAAAAGATGCTTTAGAGACTCACAGCGTCACATTGTTTTGTTCTACATTCCAGTGTTACTCGATTTCATTTTGTATGTTCCTTCCAGGATTAAAACTCAGGCTCATGACTATTATTTCAACCATTTATCCATTACTTTACGCTAACTATTTTAACCATTAATTAGCCTACTTTAGGCTATTTAAGCCATTTAAAGATTACTTTCAGCTAACTTTTTGCAATTATAGACTTTTAGCCAACTTGTTCAAACATTTATGAATTATTTTTAGCTATGTCAACTGTTTATCTATTACTTTTAGTTAACTATTTTAACCATGTTACTTTTTAGCTATTTATCAATTACTTTAAGCTAACTTTTCTACTCTTTGCAAGTTTTATTGGTTGCTCTTAGCTAACTACTTCAACCATTTATTCATTACTTTTAGCTGTTTTGACTTCTTCACTAGCTGGCTAATAGTTTTCATGGATTTGAAACACATAATGTTTGATTTGGTAGAACTTTCAAATCACATCGCTTGTTTACAGCAAATGATGTCCTCAGTCCCTCTGTACACAGCCTAAATTCATGTAATCAGAAAAGAAAAAAAAAAGTAAAATAATATATATATACATATACATATATATATATATATTTACATACATACATACACACACACACACACACACAGACACATATATATATATATATATATATAGTAGCAGTGAAAAGAAAAAAGACAGAAAACCCTCAAAGCCATTTGCTTTGATCCATCTTCACCTCCACTGAAGATGGCATTCAGTGTCTGAGACCATTTAGAAATCATAGGTTCTAAAGATTAGTTGCCTCTTAACAATACCTCTTGACCTTGATATAATGTGGAGTGCACAGGAATAATGGAGCCCCATTATATACTAATATCAACAGAACTTTGAAAAGATAGGTGAGGAGCTATTGAATTGAAGGGCTGTGTTGTTCTTCTCATCTAAACATCATCTAGAAGGCTACGACAGGTCACAGAGACAGAGACAAACCTTTAAATTCCTTCGAGAGTCGTGACGTGCTACATGACCAGGACCTCTGAGGCACTCACAGTGATAGTACACTACACGGTGCTGCGGCGAGAGCAGCCCATGGCATGAATTCTAACAGAACATCATCTCTGAGTGATTCCTACATGTAGTTCATGAGGTTGTTCCCCACTCCTCTTCTCACTCAAGTGGCTGTTTTTTTTTTTTTTGAGAAGAGCGGAGATGAGGACAGACACAAGCTGACACGAAGCAATGCACTCAACCTTTTGACCCAGACACACAAACGCAGCCCAGCACCTATCTGCATCTGCTAATTGAAACATGCCTCCCTGTTGCTGGAAAATGCAAGTACGTGTGTGTGTGTGTGTGTGTGTACATTGCTATACTTGGCATTAGGATGCTAGAGCACACCCACGCTGTCCATTGTCAGATATGTCCACTGCGTAACTTGGGGCAACCATGGAGGCTGCATTACCATATAAATTACATCCATGTTGTTGGTGCTGCTGTGGATTGATGGTATTGTTATGGATTCTTCACATTGGACCCTCATTGAAAACAATCAAAATAAATAGCCTCCTCCTCCCACATAAATGCACACACACGCACGGATGCATGAGCACACACACTCGCTTGTAAGTGCATCTACATACACTGAATATACAAGCATGTGCACGTGAAAACACACTCAAGCACACACAGACCCTCAACCTCAGGTGCAGAGAGATAGACATCCATCCTTTCAGCCTTCCATTACCTCTGAGCATGCTCTGTTACGGCTGAAAGGAACAGATCTGCAAAGAGGGGAAAGTCTGTGTGTGTGTGTGTGTTTGTGTGTGTGTATTCACAATGAGTAACTTGCAAAACCTGTAATAATACATGAGCCTTTTTCAGCTGCTGTGTTCAATATGCTGCCCAATGCCTATTTATGAATCAATATGATAGCAGCAGGAAAAAAAAGCAATTTTAAACTTCAGGGAAGAAAACATAATAAAATATAAATCAGCACCAAAATAATAATATATACTGTAAGTGGTGTAAAATATAATAATGGAGTAACAATAACCATACCAAATTATGTCATTTCTTGATACAGAATAGATGCTGGAGTTTAAAAAAATGCCACCCAATTATTTCTAAATGTGTTGTCCGAATTATAAAATTCAGTGACAGCTACTTTAAAATTCCAAAATAAAGGAATAAATAAATAATACATTTAAGGGCCAAGCTAAAGCATTTTTCCACATTAAATCTGAATATTTAACATAGCTGGAAATAGATTTTATAATACAAGAAAGACTGCGCTCACATTTCCCCCCTTGACAGAAGCGTAGAAAGTGACGTGGACAAGGTCTTTGATGGCTGGAGATGGCACTTGGTCTTGGCACTTAGTAAACACTAACAAAACAACACAAACCTGCTTGCAGCTTTGGACAGACTTTCTTAGATTTATATTGTATCTGGAAGACCAATATCTGTGTGCCTGTTATCTTGACTGGAGGAAGCTTTTAGATGTTGCAGGGTGAAAATCAGCAGGGTGAAACGCTGGAAAGAGCGTTTCCTTCAGTCTGCTGTGCAGCTGAGTTTAGTAACATGAACAAATTTGGAACCACGGACTGTTGTGGACATGATTTAGTAAAAAAATTAGATTTCACCTGCTTGTCATGTTAAAAAAAAAAGGTGAGTTAGAGTTAAATTTAAGTTGAAAACTAGCTTTGATTAAAACTGTAATTAATATTTACTAAAAGATTAAGCCTAGGCAGCCAAACTGTTGTGATAAAGATAAAGGTAAGAATTTGAAAATAAAGAAGCTTTACCAGAAATAAAAACCTTAATTCACTAATCAACACATTTTCATTAATTAGCACTTAAATATGAGCCATCGAAGCTTAAATAAAATGTTTACACCTAAATTTTCAGTCTGATAGTTCCAGTGACTGCCTGTTTTCAATCATGTCCACAGCACACAGTCATTTTATAGTGGATGGAAAATGTCTTTCTTTCCACTTGCAAAGTATGATAACTGCATTTGCATTTTAAGATAGGCCTCATCTCATGAAATTTTGGGGAGACAAGGCTCACGCAGAAACTGCATTACCCACAGTCACTCAACATCTGAAAGAACGACAGTCATCAGGGATCGAATGCACACGGAATTACTTGAGAGAAGTAGCGTGGAAAACACATAAGACTGCAGAGGATACAGAATCGAACACATGTAACATACAAAATACTGTAAATACCCACACTTTCATATTCACACATGCACAGGTGCCCGCACAAATACCTAATTCAACATAACGAGGCTCCGCTGAACAAGCCACCAATTGCTGTGGTTGCTATGACAATTTAGTTCCGTAAAAAGCACGAAAGGAACAGAAAACAGCTGGAAAACAAAGGGAAAAAATTAAAGAAAAGAAAAAGATTCAACAGAGAAAAAAAAAAAAGAACACAGGGAAGAAAAACCCTCAATTCAGAAAGAGGAGATGGTAAGTGAGCCAGATTTTTTTCATCTTTTTATTATTATTATTTTTTGGTGCACGAATCTGCCAGTTTGTGACCTTGTGCAGTCACAGATTGCATATTGTACTGTAATCTCATGAGTAAACTCCATTTGAATAAAGTCTCTTTTTTGTGTGTGTGTGTGTGTGTGTGTGTGTGATGTTACATTATGTGCTTGGGTGTGAGTGTGAGACAGTGAGCTTGCGAGGCTGAGTCAGCAGAGTCTCCTTTGACGATTAGCAAACACAGACATGCGCACACACGTTGTGGAGAGTCCCTGGTATCCTCTACACCAGGATCAGCCAAAAGAGGGGTGATGTATTTAGAGCCAGTGGATAATGACTGTACTGTGGCCTGTTGCAGAGAGAAACCTCTTGTCTCTTTGATGTTCTGCAGCCTCTATTTATAGCAACACCAGAAAAAAAGGACTGAGAGCTGAAAAACACAGTAAGCCACATTATATTCCCTCTAACTAGCTTACTGTTGAGCACTGTGCTCTCTCTCTCTCTCTCTCTCTCTCTCTCTCCCTCGCTCTCAAGGTGAACAGAATGGAGTCTCCACAATCTGGGCCACATTTGCTGCGCCTTTTGTGCCTCGATTCAGACGCATTCTGTGCCTTAGAGACGTGTGTGTTAATTATCAAAGCAGTTTGCCTGACATCTGAGGTCCGCCTTATGTGTCCGTACCTTTTATGCATTTGATACAATAACTGTTGATGATTCCCCAGCAATCACAAAGACTTACATTTGTGAGGGCCATTGTTGCAGGTATAATTTTCACCTTTCCACAAAAGTATCTGAGGCAAAGCAAAGTTAATCAACCTGTATTATGCAGAAGTTTTAGTGACAACAGATGCAGTGAGAGGGCACCACAAAGTGTGAATGGAGCTCCGGTGAGTTCGTTTACGGACAATTTTCTTTTTTTTTAACTCAAAATGAAAAAGAGAAAAGTAGCCAAGAGATGATGAGCACAGCGTGTCAGACTCTTTTATAACACCAAAGATGGAGAAGAGTGTGGTCAATTTTAGTGATTGCTCTCTTTTGTTGAGGCATCCACATCAAGGTGGCTTGAATTTCAGCAATCTTTCTTTTGTGCAAAGTCGTATAACTCAGAAGCCTGTTTAAATACATCAACTTCCTTACTTTATAAACCTCACTATAATTATTTTACATTTAGTATTACACGTTTATCATAATAGACATCTAGTTGGCAAAGGGAGATTTGTTTTAAGTTTAAAATTTAAAATTTTAGTTTACAATTTTGAATCGGAGACAAATCCTATCAATGGACTGCACCTTCTGAGCTCTTCAACAATATCAGAACACATTTAGGAGACGGTCCTAAGTCACTGATTGCATTATTAGCCGCTGCCTTAGTAAATCAGATGATAATTACATGTAGATTGCGAACTCAAGCAGAATGATGGGAGTAGCACAAAACTTGAGCCTCGTTTTCATGGAAGTAACATAAATCTGGCCTGTCATCTCCTGGCCTCCCTCCTTTGTGTTTGTGAGTGTGCAGAAGGGAGAGGGAGGCAAGAGGGAGATTACCATGCATGTCTAGGCCCTTTGAAGTAGCTTTGGTCATGGATGGCTAAGAGTGTGTGTGTGTGTGTGTGTGTGTGTGTGTGTGTGTGTGTGTGTGTATGTATATGTGTGGACATACATATGTGTGTATGTAATGGGGATGAGTCACAAGCCTCTGAGGCTCACTGTTTATGTGGTGAGAGAAAATACTAAAAGCCTTTATCTCCATATAGTGCATGTATAAGAGTATCTGTCTATCTATCTGTCTGTCTGTCTGTCTGTCTACCTATCTATCTATCTCCATTATCCAGTATCTATTTTTTTCCGAGAGAAGATGCAATCGTCATACAGAGTTACAATTAGCGCAGCTTGCATCAGCTGACATCAGCTGACTCAGAGGAATATGGAGGTCCCCATGCTGATGGACTTCACTTGCAGTTGTGCATCTAGGTGTACGCCTGAGTGTGTGTGTTTCGGAGTGCTT
The DNA here is from genome assembly GCF_046630095.1 of Trachinotus anak. NCBI lineage: Eukaryota > Metazoa > Chordata > Actinopteri > Carangiformes > Carangidae > Trachinotus > Trachinotus anak. The sequence continues at coordinate 20,733,468 of NW_027273872.1, read as the reverse complement.
GTTTGTGTGCCCATTTCGCACAAACACTCTCTTGCAAATGTGATGCAACTCTCCAAGGCACCACCTGTAAACCCATTCAGCTCATAAACAGTTGTGCCCAGCCAAGCAGAGGCAAAAGACTTTACAAGGCGCTGGAGGAGACAGACAGCCCAGTCACATGTTCAACATTAGGCTATTAGTCTCACCCCCTCACTATGAACTACAGACCTCCGAGACAAATATTAAATGCTAATCTTTGTAGGACGAAGCCAAGTCAGTCAGTTTAAGCTGAGAGCGTTGAATGAGATTTTTAATTACTGCATGACCTGGGGTATATTAGCGCATATTAATGAGGATCATTAACCTAGAGGTAACTAAGACCCCTCCTCCTTAACTACAACTGATAGCACCTCTGCTGTCTGACACTAAAATATCAGTGTGTGCATGTTTGTGTGCCTGTGCCGGTGTTCTTAAAGAAATGTTTCACAGATGGCTTATTCCATTCTTTGTAATTAACCGCACGTCCTTAGTAAAAGTAAATAACTGGAGTCAATGTCCTTTCACACCTAAGGAATTCTACGGCTTGAAAGCCTGATCTCTGGGCCAACAATGCCCAGTGCTGAATACAGAACCTTGGCTTGTAACTTTAATGTTTTTGTGGCTGTTTGTTGAAAATGAAGGATGAAAGGGGCAGGCGCTGTAGAAGAAAACATTTTTATCTTGTCTTTTGTGCAGCCTCAGACAGAAAGAAAAAAAAAAATTTCAATGGGCAGCAAGTAACTACAGCACAGAGCAGAATGAAAGATGAGCAGAAGGAAGGAACAATTTCAATCGACATATGCAAAGGTCAAGGTAATTTCAATGGATAAAGAAGAGGAGAAACAGGAAAAAAAAGGAGGAAGTTTCTGGTCTCTCTTTGACTACAAGAGGTTGAGGCGGATCAGAGGAGGGCCCACTTTCCACCTCCTGCAGTGTAAATGCCACGAGTAATAACGACGTCATCCACCCATCGTTTCTGTCACACCACCCCCCCACCACCGAGTCCTCCAACCGTGTGTGCCAGCTTCAGTCTTGTAGTGCCATTAGACCGCAGTCTCAGTGGTATAGAGGCAGACGCTTTTATCTCAGAAGAGGGCGGACCAGCCGTATTTGGCTTGTAACGTTTGCTTAGCACACGCACACACACACACACACACACACGCACTCACTCACAAACTCATTCACTCACACTCTTCTTTATCTCCTACTCTGTCCATTTCTCTGCACTCTCCTGTCTCAGCAGTTTATCCTTTCATCTTTACATAACTGTGCGGTCCCTCAGTGACCTGCTCTAAAAGTAGTTGCTCCACAGTACACACACGCAACACCGCTGCTCCGCAGTGCAGGGACCCATCCACCTGAGCCTTGTGTCCCACTCCAACTCTTTTCTCATGTCTCCGCTCATGTCAATACACCAAATGGAATAAATTAAAAAAAAAAAAAATCAATGTGAGAGTGAGCACAGGGCCAGTGTGAGGGGATTCAGATGCACTGATACACACATAGGGCAAATATATAGGGCAGCACAGCAGAGGGAACAGCGCTGCTCGCAGTGAGTCCAAAGTAAGAATGAGGGTCATGCTGCTGAGAGTTCTGGGTGGTTACATGCACAATAGGAGCAATCACTTGAGTGTGCTGTTCAGTCTGGTGCTGGTATGGAATAATGGGGACATAATACTGCTCTCTGGTAGCCATTTATAATGTATAATCTGATGGTAAGTGTAGTATGGCTGAATGCACCATTTAGTGTTTATGCAGTGTTTGAATTTAGACAATGGCAGGTGGGGCTGTGGTACATTTTATGTAAATTGTGTGTCTGAATGTGTGCGTCTGCCAGTGTGTGTGTGTGTGTGTGTGTGTGCGCATCTTGCTTCAGTACACTGTGCATTAATTGCCATTCCCAGTGGTCGTCAAGAGTGCGCAGGACTCCTCTGGGACATCTGCACCTTCATTAGACTCTACTGATCATCACGCTGCAGCACCAAGAGAGGGCCTGTTCCCCTCTTTCATCACTCCTTCTCCGCTTCAGTACTCCCTTGCCTCTCTCCTCCCATTCTGCCAACCCTCTGCCTCATTTTTCTTTTTTTTTTATAAGTTCCATTATCTCTCAACCAGACCCCGCAGTGTTGTTTTCTTTAAATGTTATCTTCATGGCATTTCTGGGTTTATTAGGCCAGAGCAGACAGTAAACCAGAAACCAAGGAGTGGAAAGAGTGAGAGGAAGCAAGTGAGAAAGTTCTAGCTGGACTTGAACACCGCTGCTGTTTGCCCCCCCCCCCACCACCGTGTACCCTGCTCCTTCAATTTGTAATGGCTTATGAGTTCACCGCCTCCCCTCTCATCTGTCAAAATTTCTGTCACTTTATCCCCTCCCCTTCACCCCTCACCACTTCTTCCCCACCCTCATCTTGCACTATCTTTTGCATTCTCTCTCCCATCAGCCCTCCTTTCATCATTATCTCTCAGTTAATACTTCTCACTGTCTCCATCCCCAGCACAAGTGGTTCTTACCCTCAGGGGGTAGGTTCGCTAGCACTCCCCAGACCCCCACAGACATGTAATGCACCCCCGTGCCCCCCCTCCATCTCCCTCCTCTCCCATCCTAACCCTCCGACTCAGCCTTCCTCTCTCTCTCTTTCTCTCTCTCTCTCCCCTCCTTTCTCCGCAGTGGATGAGAGACACCAGCTGGAGGAAACAGAGAGAAATGGGCCCAATTACAGCATTGGGAACTGAAAGTTGGCTAATTAACTCTAATTCGCTAACAAACTGCTTTTTCACCAAGAATCATCTCTCTCTGTCACATGGCACACACATGCACGAGAAACCGCATTTCCATGGACTGCCAAAAAAAAAAAAAAAAAGGAAAAGAAAGAAACGCACAGACACACATCCACACAACTGCAGGTACACCTGCACACAAAAAATTACTCCGTACCCATCCGCACGCACACAGGCTCACATGCCCACACAAATGTGCACGGACCCACTTGCTCAGCTGTATTTACCGCAAGGGCAATATGTTGATTACGTTAGAGTGGCTGATTATTGCACAGTGACAGTAAAGGAAACAAATGTCTTTCATAGGCAGGCATCTATCTCAGCGAGAGGCCTTCTAGCAATAGACTATAGCAGCAAATGACTGCGCTGTATCCAGCTATGACAGACAAAAGATAGAGGGCAGGAAGAGGAAGAAGAAGAGGGGGGGATAAAAAGAGGAGAGTGATTGCACAAATGAGGTTCAGGGGAGAACAAAAAGAAGTTAGCGGAGCACCAGGTGGAGAGAGAAAACAGATGAATAAAAGTTGAAATAAAAAAAGTGAATGGATGGGAGGAGGGGACGAGAGGAGAGAGTGAGGAGACGGATGAGGAGTGACTCTCTGGGTTTTGTTCTGATGCTGTGAAACAGTTTTCTCCTACAAGAGGATAATGGTGGTTAAAGGCAAGAACAATAGGTTTATCTAGAGCAGAGATGCTATCTGGGGTGAAAAACAGATACACACACCAGACAACTTCACACACACACACACACACACACACACACACACACACACACACAGGCTGTGGGATGTTTCATGACTTGTGCGTTACAGATTGTACAGGGAATTATAGTGTAGACGGCACTTAGACCAATAAGCTTGTCAATGTTGAGTTATCAGAATGGGTGTCCAGTGGGCACAGCTCCTCTGAAATGGCAGTGCACACACACGCATGCGCACACACACGCACGCACACACACGCACACACACACACACACACACACCAAGCCATTCTTAGCGAGTCAGGATATCCTCTCATCCCTCTCAGTGAATCGTGAAATCCTCCGATAAGAAGCATCTTACATATGTGTGTGATAATACATGTATGTGAATGGTTAGCACACACACACACACACACACACACACACACACACACAGGCATATACACACTCACACATTTAACACCTGACCACAGAGCAGATGGTTTTAGATGGAGAAACGCCACTTCTCACTTCTAGCTGCACCTTTCCCTTGCACCCCATCGTTCTCTCTCCTGCGCTCCTTCTTCCACCAACTCTCACTATTTTCTCATCCAAGAAGTTCCTGCTCATAACTTTCCTCTGTGACTCTACCTTCCTCACCAGTTCCCCGACAGTGAGATCGATAGTTACTCCTCTTCCTCTCTCGCTCTGTTTCTCTGATCCACCTTCTTTTCGTCTTCCACTTGCTCCATCTCTGTCCCTCTCTCACACCTCATTAGTGATGCTAATACCCCATGTAATAGAGGACACCATTCACCAGTGTGTGTGTGTGTGTGTGTGTGTGTGTGACCACACACTCTGGAAGGGACTGTGTCTGGGAAGGGGAGATGAGTTTCCCCCTCTGATCCCATTTCCCCGTCTGGGCCCTGCTCTCCTTCTTGCTGGGAGAAAATCCGATGGAAATGCAATCACAATCAGTTAGGGTCCAGACAGGGATGGACACACACACACGCACACGCACACACGCACACACGCACACACACACAAACATACACTCTATTCCACTCCCACAAGGGAGCCATGCAGAAAATTGTTTTGGACATGGTGATGAGGAGAGGAGGGGGTCTGGGGTGTGGTGAGGGGGGACTTTTTAATTTACATTTTTAATGTAAAATATCATTCAAAGAGGGAAAGTTAGGCATCCCATTATACCGCGTCATTATTACACACAAGGCACATCCGTCTCAGGGTAATGTGTCCTGGAAAATATGCACATGCGCACACGCAAAAACACACGTATGAACAACCTGCTGAGCCCCCCAGCCATAATCACCAAGTTAGAAATGGGGCTCTTCCTCACACACCATAAATCTGGGAAGGAATCATCTATCCAGTCCTCCAGATATCATCCATCACTGATTATCTACATCTTTGGATTCCCCTCCTCTCTTCACAGCCATCCAGGAAGGGGCCGCTTTGGACAAAACTTTATATGAACTCCTAATTTGAGATGGTGATAACGCAGCTGCTCACACCATAACTGGATAATAACAAGCGCTAATGCCTAAATGACAAAACACTCGGGACAAAAAAGAAAACACATGAGTCTTTTCTGGCCTCCTGCCTCTAAAGTTAAGGTTTAGTTCAGGTAAATAAACTAACTACTTGGTTACGGTTCAGGATAAGTTGTGGTACATGGTGAAAAGACACCAACACTGACTGAAGGAAACAGACAAGATATCAATCTCAGTCTTCAGTGTCAAAGTGAGACACTTTGTATCCACCATCCATCCACCCCAACCTCCTCCACAGTGCTATGACCACATCGTGATTCTTCAGAGAGAAAATACTTTCACTTTGTATGATCACAAGAGGTTGCTTATCAAGAAATTGTGAACACAAGTTATTTCAAGTGTTTGAACTGAGGGCTAATGCTGTCATTTATTTGGTAAAGACAGGTTTTTGGATAATCACTGCCACTTTAAAACTTCCAAACATCTTTCCAGTCATAAACATCAACTTTAAAGCAGCAGTGATCATTTTTTTTTCGGCATAACTCCAAATGAAGAGCTGTACATCACACATCCTTTTTGCTCTGTTATGGATTTCACCAATTCCCGAGGGAAATCTCTGGCTCTTTAGCTGCTAAATGCTCCTTTACGTTCTCCAGCTGCTTGCTAACCAGTCAGCCATTTGGTGCTGAGCAGGTAGCAGAGCTTCTGAGGATGGAAACAGTGTTGATAAAAGTGGAAGGACTTAACTACAACTTTAAAGTTGTGGGTGGCGACATCAAAACAATGAGCGTCAAAAAGATGTCAAAACACCCCACAGAGCTGAGGGAAACTAGGCAGCTGGGTGATGATTCTCCATGGGTTCATCACTATGCACTATCTCTGTAACATTATGAATAGTCATTTCACCCATTGTTCACATAATTTTTTTTTGTAGTGCAGCTTTAATTAGGAGCCTTCAGCCAGTTCTGTCAGTGTGGTGCTGTTGACATACAGTATTTTGGACTGCATTAAGTTTTCATTGTTAGTTTGAAGGCAAAACAAAATAATAGTAGTCGGGAGAAAAATGCAATGTGATTGCCTCTCATGCAACGTGAGGGCGAGCCCCAGCAAAGGAGTTGATCTAAAGACAGAGGTGGTTTGCTCCCAAATATCGATCATGTCTGTTTGTTCAACACAGGCCGTCGACTTCTACAACAGCACAAACACAATAAATGGTCCACAGCAGCGAATCATAATCCCAGCCTTTCTAAACTCTTGCTCTGCTCAATCAAACGAGACACTTCCCGCCGTTAGCGTCGCCCTGCCTCTGAGGTCACAGTCAGTGATGTCATGCCGAAATGAGACTCTGTGGCCCCTCAGAGGCCCCTGAGGGTTCTTGTGGCCTGCCCATGTCATAAACAATCAGTGTCAGGCCATCAGTCTGACATACGGGCTGCCGTGGGGGTCAACCACCTGCAGGAGCACTAGTGGTGATGCCTCTAATGGCGTGTGCACATGTCTTTGCCTTTGAATGTATGTGAAACCATCTGCACTCTGAGATATCGGAGGCGCACCATCAAGATGACGCATGTTTTTTTTTTGTTTTTTTCTACATCTGTGCATACATTATCAACATCTGTGTATATTTGTGTGGACTAAGAGGACATCTGCCCATGTCAGCAGTGATTTAAATGTCCTCTAAACAGGAGTGCGCGGTGACACGCCGTTAATAAACCCTCCATCTGACGGCTGAGTTTGATGGATGCCGATTTGTGCAAACAGCCTTACGTGTCTATTTAAAACTTGGTCCCTAACCTGCAGTGATTCAAATTCTAAACCTGTTTGCTCATCATATTGAATAGCAATTTTAAATCAGCAGGATTTGTGTCAGTGCTCTGATAATCATCCCACAAGGACCTCCTTGTCAAAAAAAAGTGTAGTTTCACAAAGTAATGCAAACACACGGCTGGAAAGTGAACCCGACACTGCCCTTCCTCTCCTTCTTCCTTTTGTCTCTCTCCTTTCATGCTGTTTTTTGTCCTCTACAAGTCTCCTGCAGTTCTTAAAGGCTGAGACGGCACTGTGGGAGTCTGATCACTACTGAGTCCACGAGCGCACACACGCAGACTGACACACACACACACACACACACACACAGTGAGTTTGCTTTGTGTTGCAGAAAAAAAAAAACTGCACCTTTAGAAGTGTGTCTGTCAAAATGAAATTGCTGGCTGCATTACAAGCCTTTGAAGGTATTGAAAACTCATTTTTACAATCACGCCACAGGCACGTAGAGAGACGTCTGTGCGAGTGTGTGTGTGTGAGAAGTTAGAGTTTCCACTCGGTGGGATAAGCAATATTCTCTGTTCTTTCAGTCAGTTTACAGTTGATTATTATTGTCTTGGCTACAGTTTGTTGCTGAGCTCGTTGTACCTCAGCCCTCCAGCCAACCTCCATGTCTTCGTCTGGATAATCTTTACCTATTTCTTCCCTTGGAACTCGAAGCAAAGTCATTTCTCCCTGAGACCCCCTGCTGGGGAGAAACAAACTTTCAAAGCTAGCAAAACAATGAGTCACACGTACACACATTCCTGTGAAAAGACACACTCCCGCACGCAGAGGAACATCACAGAGCGGACATAGTGGCTTTCTGATAATTGCTCAGAAAGGTGACGTTTGTTTGAGCACCACAAAGTGCTTGAGCTCAGCCAGATGGAATGAGCCTGGAGTTAGTCACAACAAGGGCAGATGACCAACAGTATGGTCAGAGGCTGAAACAGACTGACACACACACCCCTATACTCACACACATACACAGAAGGGCTATCAGCTGAGGGACACACATGCAGATTCTGTGACTCGGCCTCATCCTAACGTTTCAATTAGCTGCGGAGGACAGTCTGGCCACACACTGGTGGTCATGCCTCCCATCTGGGGTTACTGCAGTCAAACAGGCGGGCGGACGGACGGACAGGCTGACGGACAGGCTGACAGCCCTCCACACTGATTAACTCTGAAAGATGGAGAGGGCGGGGTGAAATCAGTACAGTGATGGAAATAATCAGGAGAAGCAGTGAGCTGTACTTTTTCTCGAAATTACAATATGGTCACTGAGAGCATATGGTTGTTCTCTCTTTCAGTGTCTGTTACACCTCCAGCTCTGCAGTTATGCAAGTCCCACTCTTTTCTTTGAAAACATCTTTCACCCATTCTCCTCTGCATTCTGCTTGAACCCACTTTAGTTTGCAGCTGCCGGGACATAAGCAGCACCCACACCGCTGCAGCAGCATCATCCACAACAACAACAACTGTCCCGCAGGACCAGGAGGGAGGGAGGGAGGATGGGGTGGTGGGCTGCATTGCCCCTCCATGATCTCTCCCTTGAGAACCAGACTATCTCTCCCCCCTCCTTCATTTCTATTCCCAGTATTTTCTCCAGCTCTGGTTTCCAAGGCGATTTGCTTTATCGTTCCCGTACGGAAGTCGTTACTGAATGATTGCGGTGAAAAAAAAAAAAAAAAGATCAATGCAAAATGGCAAGGACAAACTGTATTTCTCCCTCTGTCTATCTGTTCACCTCTCTGTCCAGAGCCCTCCTCCTCTCTCTTTTATCCTCTCTCCATCTCTTTCTCTCCATCACCCTCTCTCTGGTGGAGGATAGTAATCCCATTAGGATCAATATTCCAGGCGAGTGAGCATCCTTTCACTGCAGCAATTACAAACCTTTAGAGACATAAAGGAGAGCATTTCTTCACAGCTTAGACCATCAATCAACTATTTAGCTTCAGAGGCTGTTGTGTGTCTGTGTGTGTGTGAGAGAGACAGCGTATGTGTGCGTGCATGCACGTGTTTCTGAATCCTGCAGTATTGTTCCGTCTGCGTTACTGAAATGACTTTTGGGATTTTCGTCTTATAGATCCTATTATGGGTGTATGAATACATAAGAGAGCTTCTTAATGCACACTTCCCATCTGGCGGTGCAACAAGGCGCTATCAACTCCCTTGTGAATGCATGTATTAGCATTGTCCACAGTGGGATTTCACAGACGGCTAAGCTTGGGTGTTTAGCCAGGGGTTAATATTTCATGCCTTCGCGTTATCTTTCCCTCAGCACCACTGCATCCTCCACCCTCTACTTCCAGGCTGTGCACCAAATCCATGCTAGTTGCCTCTGCAGCATCATGTCATTCCTGTGCTAGTGTGCCAAACACATGGTATACTCATTTAACAGTCTGTGCACTGGGTTCCTTGACAGCTGTAGCGCCTTCCTATGGTTGTAATCCTACTTAAAAAATGGGGGCTCTCGCTAGCATACAGTAAATACCACTCCCTCTCTCACAGTCTTCCCCTGAATACTCTCTCTCCCCTTTACTCTGGCTCTAATGAGGTGGCGTGACCGACAGGAATTGTGAGGGCATATCACTTCTCATCTTGTCAGCTCTGCGGCCACTTGTGCCCCTCAATGTCACAGGGCTCTTCTTTGCCTGGAGGCCCCCAGCTTCCATTTATCTAACTGCTCCACAACCCCCCATCTGGCACGTCTCGCCCCGAGACGGAGGCAGCCTCGGTTGGGTCACATCTGGAGGCACCCTTGGTGGCAGGCTGTGGAGCGCACCACAGCAACGATAACGCTAAGAGAAGGGGAAAACGCACTTCATCAAAAGGCTTCATATACATTCTCTGCAGTGAAAATTGAATCCGTGTCTGGGTTAAAATTTGTTAGAGAGTAAAACAATTTCCACTGTTCTTTACTGGAGTGGAAAATAGAAAAACTCCACGCTGTAGGTCTGATGCAGCAGCGTGGGTTACAGTGGATCTTAAAACAACAAATACTAAATATTAAGGCTTTCAAAAGACACCCAGGAAATGACAGATCCAAATGGCTTGCTATTTTTATCGACAGAGCTGCATCGTAGCCTGTGGCTCCCACTGTCAAAATGATCGTTCTAATTCTTTGCCATGAAAAAATTCAATTAGACTATCATTAGAACAGGCTGATGATGACGTTCTGTTTATCGTTAACTGCACATTATTCGATTCTTCATTTAACAGGCAGCGCCTCATTTACTGATGATCCATTTAACAAATGCTTCTTCTCAAAGTTTCTTTTGGCTGAAAATGTGGAGTTTTTGACTGCATTTATCTGCAGCGTTGCAGAGAAAATTAGCAAACATTTCCATGTTTCTCTGTTTGACACACGCAATGGCGAGTTCTCTTTGCTGCCAGTTGCACTCAGAAACTCAAGCATATGAAAAACAAAGGGAGTGGCAGGAGGTTTAACTGTGGGATTGCCATAAAAAAAATAAATAAATAAAATTTTAAAAAAAGGGGGAGAGGGAGCAAAAAGTGTATCATGCATGTGGAGGAGTTTTAGTCAAAGCAGCAGAAGGGGCTTGATGGCACTTGTGGAAGTGGATTAACTGTTACATCCCTAACAGAAAGTGGTAGCAGGAGAGAACAGGGCTGAGTCTAAAGCCGAGCCCTCTTTTCGTGGTGGGATTTTTTTTAACCAACAATAGAGAGGGGAACAGATTGACTCCTATGGGGCCAGCACTGTCTGTTCTTCTTTCCCCTCATCCCATTTCTATAAATCTCCAAATTCTAACACTCCAAGAAAGGAATCTACCATAGTTTGAGCTGCACTTGGAAGCCTGTGGAAGTGAATTTGGCTTTACACCCTTGTCCCCTGCTGGTGAATCTACCAGATGCAACTACTGCACTTCCCTTCCTTTGCCGTCCCAGCACATTATCTCACTTCCAGTGAACGAATATCCCCACACACAAATGCGCACACGCACACCGAAGGTCCCCATCACCGATCCTCCACTCGTTCCTCTCAAAGCCCTGGAGACGGAGAACACAGGCTAACAAGGGAACAGGGGATGAAAACACAGCGCTGGAGGAAAAGTGGCAGGGTGGAGGACATCTTCCCCCGGAATCAAACTGTGCATATTTTCATCTTTGCTCATAGACCAACTCCCACAGGACATCAGCATGCCAAACCAAAGGCCTGCTGCGTCTGTTTACTCTGCGCTACAAGAGAGGACACTGAATCAAACTCACTTCAGTAAAGAGAAATTCTATCTCATTTGATACCATAATGAACGAAGGCAGGATTCACTGTCAAAGTTGCCTCGTCGAGCAGCTAAATCCTCTTTCAATACCTTTGAGTAGCTAAACGACAGCTTGACAAATATCAAACAAACTGTTTCATTTAAAAAAAAACCACACTGGTCAAATGTAGTAGAAGGTGACAATGGTCACAGTCAAACACAATAATTGAGAGATTTTTGATTTTATCCAAACAATGTGAAAAATGAAAAGCTTGCCATAGCTCTTATGTAGAGCATCCTCAACGCCTTCGAGTTTGTTTACAGGGGCGACTGGCAATAATGGTTATTCTGTGGCTGTGGAAAAACAGTCCACCACTATGATATCGCAGAGATAACATCTACTATATCACCAGTCTCGCATAAGCAGACCTGTCTCCACACTGGAGCTTGGAATGCAAACAATGGCTTTAAAGTTTGTTTATCTCCCCACACACCTTCCCAATTATAATGTCAAGAGAATCGAGTCTGTGAATCAACAAACAGTTTTCCTTTTTTGACAACAGGCCTGGAAGACATATTTAGAAGAAATAAATGCATGGAAATTCAAATGGAACTCAGTAATATGGACGCATTCCATGCCTTGTTTGTGTTCTTGCCGTTCCCCCCCACCCCGTTTTTCCTGCTCTTTTCTGAATGCTAAGTGTGCGTGCGTGCGTATGTGTGTTGGTGAAAAGATATGTGCTGACAGTCTGGCAGCCTTCATCGGAACCCCGCATCTCTGTCAGACCGCAGGCTGACTGAGTGACGAAGAGAAGAGCAGCAAAGTGGAAAATGGGAGGCGAGGAGCAAGAAAAGAGGAGGAAGAGGAGGAGAAGTAAAGCAGGAGCAGGGGTGGAAGGAGGGCAAACTGACTGGACGAGAGGATTTGAAAAGGGTGAACAAAGCTGGCATGAAAGAGGAGGATGAAAAAAAAAATAAGAACATGTGGCTGTGATGTTTGCTGCCAGTGTGTTGATGGAGCAGAGGTGAGGAGGGGATGAGACTGTAGCGATCAAAGGATGCACGGAGGAAGGAGAGGAAGGCTGGTGACTCACCGACAAAAACAGCTAAAAAAAAAAAGAGAGGCTGTTTTAGTTGCTAATGTAGGTGTGTGTGTGTGTGTCTGTGTTTGTGTTGCGTGTGTATGAGCAGGAACTGGTGTGAGTGGCAGGGTGTAATAAGAAATGTGACCTATTGATTGGCTGTAGAAAGATGTCAGAGCTCAGCGTGTGTGTGTGTGTGTGTGTGTGTGTGTTTGGGGGTTGAGGGTGTTAGTACTGGGACAACACAACCGCAACACAAAATGGCTTCCTACCCCCTTCTTCTCCTCTGTGTATTTATTTTATTTTATCTCCATTTACCTTCGAGGGGATTTATCCACTTGCCAACACAACTTTAGCGTCTAGCCCAAGCCTTGGCTCGGCGACAGATAAAATCTGATTATTATATTATTATGATGTGTGGTTAAGGTAACGGTGCCTGAGGGCTGCGGCGTGTTATTATGTGAGCGTGTTAAACAGAAGAGGAAGTGCGCTTCCCCAGATTGACAATCCAATTAAATGACTGTGTGGTGTGTTAAGAGCAGCTGCAGACCACCCAGGGAAACAACAAATATCACTACATTTCTGGCCTACAGACGCACTTACAGTAGATTTTGAAGGGTTGTGATGCCGGCGCAGCTGGTTGAGAAAAAAAAAAAAACCATTACACCATCGCACAAACACACACATATAGACAGCTTATATCATCCTCTCCATCTCTGTTCCTCCAGGCTATCATATATGAAAGGTGTGAATGGGTCGAGCGAGCCAGGCAAGAAGGATGAAAGAGCATGACTCGACCTTGATGCTGTTGCTTGACTCTCAGGATTGTCGATAAGAGCGACAGCAACCAGAATGTGGACTATTCAACCTATAGCGCTCACTAGCAGGTGTTCCACTGTAACAAGCTCCCTCTCTCATGGCCAACCTTGTCAGTGTTTCTATGTTTGCAGGAGAGGAGATCAGAGGACTGAGTACACAGGAAGCCTATAGACAGACCAAACAATTCAAATGCCACACAGGGGATTGATTAGCTGACCTGACCTGGACTCCTGCGTTCAATGAGATGGATCATGAAAGAACATCAAAGGGAGGATGCTTGAGGGTGTGTGTGTGACGGGCTCCTAATGCTACTATAAAGGCCATTCATAGCTGATCAACTGCCAGACTCACGGTCAATTATTGATGAGGTCGTTTGGTATTTAGAGGAGAGAGGAGGTGAGGAGGAGTGACACACAAACTTCACTTTCTTTATCTCCATCGTCATACCCACTCTTTTTTTTAACCTACAGGGATTTTATATGTGGAAGTTTTTTTTTCTCTTTTTTTGGTCATCAGGGTTTAACTGCTTTATCCCAAATAGACACATGTATAATATGATAAGCGCAGCTGTCAAATGAAAGTAGTAGAATAAAAAATACCGCATTTTCCTCTGAAACACAGCGAAGTAGAGGTGGCATATAAAGTTGAATACAAATATAAAATATGTAGGAGCTTTCCAAAGTCTAAAAAAACTCATAGTGATGTCATCAGTGTTATCTTAGCTTGGCAACAACAAATTTGTGAGAGGAGGCCTGAGGACGCTGAGTTTGACAAATACAGGCATGTCCAGGGCAGGAAGGGGGCTAATGAAGAGATGCTATCAAGTTGCATTATGGAACATGTAGGATCCAGTATCTTTAGGACTTGACCCATACTAGAGATAAAGATATTAGCATCTCTCTCTCTCTCAGCCTCTGCTACACATACTCTGATCATTCGTTTTTAAATCTGTCAAAGAGCGATGCTGAATCGCTCGAGTGGCCTTTAAAATGAACATAAATGTTCAGGAGCTGATTTGTGCGCGCTATTAAGTGAGTGGCTGTTTCACCGGCATGATTACAGGAACCTAGAGATTTGAGAGTGAATGTGATTTAAGCTCCTCTTGATGTATCATCATTCTCAGAACCAGATGAAGCCATGGAGGTAAAATATGTTGGATGAGAAGAGGTAGAGATTTTTATTTTATTTTTTGCACAGAGTGGAGCCAAGTGTATCCTTTATTGTTTCCTGTAAGCCTAATGTTGCACCACGTATCCGATGCAACGTGCATGTTCCCCTTTATCTGCGTCTCCAGTTTATGTTCCTCCCCGCCTTGTTCCTTCCAATATCTGCTTGGCTGCAACCAAACCGTGTCGACCAATTTATGCAGAGACACATTGTCCCATACGGGGCCCATCTAAACAATCAAGGCTACCTGATGAGACCCTGGGGGAGATGAAGGGTGGGAGGGGTGAGGAAGGAAGGAAGGAGGGGAATGAACATACAGGAGTTGGAGGGGGAGGAAGATGAGGGTGGGAAACAGGCGCCGAAAAACAATGAGGCAAAATCAGAAGATAAACGAGGCGCTATTTCAGTGGCAGGATTTATGTACTGTCAACATTACCCTCGCTATTAGGGGGAATCCAATTACTCTGCGCCTCTCTTCTCCTCTCTTTTCTCTCTGGGAGGGAGGGAATAAAGGAGAAAAAGAGTGAAGGATGAAAAGAAAATGGATACAGAGAGAGAGGGAGGGAGAGAGAGAGTGAACAAGAACACCTCTGCATGATTTATCCAATTTTCAACACATATTTAGATATTAAGGAGAGGGAGCAGGAGAGGGAAGGCAGAATGAACTCAAAAACTGAGTGAAAGAGACAGGAAGAAGCAGGATGCACAGCGGCGCAGCATAGAGGAATAACACAGAGTAAAAGGACGTGACTGAAAGCTCCTGTATGTGAGCGAGAGGGAGAGGGGAGAGAAATTATGAAAGGGAGAAAGGAAGGGCAGATTTGGAAAGACAGAACCTCCCTCTAGATTTAATTGCATGCATCTCCGCTTTTAAACGGCTGATAAATTATACATGAAGGATGCTAAGACAATAATTATGAGCTGTTTTAGTGCAGAACAGCGGGGCGAGGACAGACAGACAACGGCGGAGGAGTGGAGGAGCTGGAGTCGGCCAAGAAATTCTCCACGGAAAAATCTCTGGAGAGCTCGCAGGGTCCAGGAGTGGAGGAATCACAGTGCATTATCATGATATTATGGAGGCTACGTGGAGCAAGTAAGTGGTGGGTAGTGTTAGTGAAGCATCCACACACGCTGAGAGACACACGTAAAAGAGCGCGCACACACATGCACTCTTCTTTTCACTACAGTGGCCTCAGGTTATAGCCCCAGCAGCTTTGTCCCGTCAGATTTTTGGCTTTGTTTATGTAACCTAGCCTGCAGCTCACACACACACACACACACACACACGCACAGCAAGGATCCTTGCATTTCTATAGCGCTCTGTCGATACCTCCCCAAAGTGTCGCCGACTGAAGTTCATTCACTTCGTCCATCCGTCCCCTCTATCAGTACATTTTTAAGCAGCAATGATATATTCAACCTCAGTCTCCTGATAATCATTATAAATCTCTATTAACCCCCCACCTTCTGGATAGATGGGGAGTGTCTGCCCACACCTGGTACTCTGTGTGTGTGTGTGTGTGTGTGTGTGTGTGAGAGAGAGAGAGAGAGAGAAAAAGAGGGGTTTAAAATCTATACATGAGAGTGTGGGGAAAAACAGGAAATGAGAGAAATTCAAATTGACAATCTAGCAAAAACAAAGGGATGACAGAAAATCAAATATGTCTTCTCCATACACCATCCGTCCACGCCCCAATATGTGTGTGTTTGTGTGTTTGTGTGTGTGTGTGTGTGTGTTGTCATGAGCCCCTTATCTTGTTTCGCAGGGCTCGTTCCTAAGCTGTGCAAGTGCAGCCAGTGATCGCAGCAGTGCTGTTGTGCCCTTAAGCACAGCCACTTAACCCGGGCTAACTCACTCACTCAATACACTCGATACCCAGTCGGGCAAAAGTGGAAAGCCTGCAATGGCATGCTGCTTAGCATAAAGGCTATAAAAAGACACAGAGCCTCGCTAATGCTGTGTCCACAGTCCATGTACTTGTCATAACTGCTATAGCTGAGGGTGGAGAGCTCTGTGTGTGTGTGTGTGTGTGTGTGTGTATGATCCTCAGTGGCTAGCTGGGGGCACCGCCACACACAGGACGGCACCATCAGCTCTGAGGCAGATAGAAACTTAGCTCTAACTGCTTCCCTCTGCTTCTCTCTCTCTCTTTCTCTTGCTCTCACATACACACACTAAAATGAAAGGTCAATTTCTTGCCACACCACTGGTCTGCCCAAGAAACCTGAATTGATTGATTTTGCTCGATTTCACCGCAGGCTAAGGGAGAGATGGAGAGAGAGGGAGTAAGAGAGAGAAAAAACAGACAGACAGACTGACAGATAGAGGGAGAGAGTCAAGACAGACAGAGGAACAAGGGATGACACGCTGAGAGAGAGTCAGGTGGAGAAAAATATGTTTCCTTTGTGTGTTTCATACTGTAAAATCTAAAAGAGCGACACCTGAAAATGTGAATTACGAGCCAACAATTCTGTCATTATCTATTACTGTCACTGCCACACACACACACACACGCACGCACACCTTGGTGCGAACCTGGCATGGTAAAAGTGTGTGAGGATAGGTGCGATTGGATCACTCTATTCTAGTCGTGGTGTCGGAGGGGGGAGATTTTGTGTGAACAGATGGTGTTTACCTAGTAGCAGGTTGGTTGGATCACCTAGCCACCCCCCTCGGCCGACCATACCATTTTAGCAACACAGATCATGTAACAAACACACATAGGCAGGACATGCACACACAGACGGGCGAATACACACTCAAAAGAAAAAAAAACAAAAAAAAACAAAGCAGACCATCACACACGCCACTCCTCTCATCTGAATGAGGGGTGATAACTCACCAAGCCGCTGTCGGGGAAAGGATAGAGATAAACGAGGGGTGACGAAATGAGAGAGAAAGAGAGCAGCCAGAGAGGGAGCGGCAGAGATAGAGAGAATGAGGGAGTGGAGTGGAGTGGAGGAGAGGAGAATTGGGCCATTGGTGTTTTTTTTTTTTTCTTTTTCTGGTCTGTAGTTATGTAGGTCACTTTTTCCTCCGACTCGGGAGTGGGGAATTTGTAAATCTGACATAATAAGGCATTTGGCCCGCAGTGACGCTTCTGAAGACTTTCTGTCTTTCCTGCTCATTTTCGTTGCACCACTGCACAGCTGGCCAAACGCTGCTTTACCTGCTGATCTGAGGAGTCCAAGTGGAGCGAGGGAGAGAGGGAGGATGGATGGAGGGAGGACGGCTGATTAGTTTTTTGCCAGAGGAGGGAGGAGTGAGAAAAATGAAGAATATTTAAATGGAAATAAGAGTCCACACACACACACACACACACACACACACACACACACACACAGAAAGAGAGAGGGTTACAAGCTACAAAAAAAGCTAATTCCTTGATGGCTCCTGAATTTCAGAGGAGACCGAAATTGTTTGGTATTTCATGCTCGCCTTATTTCAGAGACTTTTCTTGCTCTTCTTCACCTCTTTCATGTAAGAGGCGGAAGGAGATCTGAGGTAGAACTACAATTCTCTATCTCAAAAAGAATTCACCTGTAGCTGTGACCACTCCAAAACAGGAAGAAAAAAAGAAAGAAAGAAAAAAAGAAAAATGAAAGATCGAATAAACCAAAGAAAGAAAAAAGAAGAAGGAAGGAAGGAAGGAAGGAAGAAAGAAAACATCTTGTGGGGATGTTTTCTTGCACGTCCTGTCAGTCTTGGAACACTGTAAAATGTGCACATACATGCCAGTG
This sequence comes from Trachinotus anak, assembly GCF_046630095.1. NCBI lineage: Eukaryota > Metazoa > Chordata > Actinopteri > Carangiformes > Carangidae > Trachinotus > Trachinotus anak. The sequence goes on along the minus strand of NW_027273872.1, from coordinate 20,715,638 downwards.
CAGAAACACACACAGTCGTGCACTAAGGGGCAGACGGTGCAGAGTATGAGGTCTGACAGTGCTCTCCAAGGACCTGCTTGTGTTGCTAAAATAAGGCTGTGTCTGGAAAGAGGTGGATTCCCCTTGAGTGGGGCGCAGAAGAGCACTAAAAGCTAAGTGGAGATGAAAAAAAAAAAAACAGCCTCTGCAACTGGAGGGGAGAGTGAGAGGATGAAGGAGAAGAGGAGGAGAAGGAGGAGAGGAGGCGAAGGGCAAGAGAGGGATGGAAACAAAATCAAGGACGGAAGGAGAAAGACAAGAAAAGGAAAGGGAAAGAGCAGGAAATAGAGAAATAATTTATAAGTATATTGTATGACACTTGCACATATTTGTAAATAAACTGCAGATAATAGAAATTAATTGACAGTGGTTTTACTTTCAAAGACAATACAATTTTGTCCTGGAATCTACAACCTATCCATGGCTCTGTGTCAGCACAGTAATCGTCTGATACCCACATCTAGACATGACGGAAAACAAGATTAAATAACCAAACAGTCAGGATGTGATGTATTATAACCTGAATAACCAGTTTAAAACAGCATCACAGCTGAAGTGATGAATTGATGCTAATTGTCAGCAAATTAATTGGCAACAGTTTTAATAATCTAATAACTGTTATGAAAATGTATTTATCAAGCAAAATGTTTTATGGTTCTAACTCCTCAAATGTTTTGGTCCATAGTTACTGTGGTGCAAAAAGATGATTATAGAAAAACTAAACTGACCTATACTAGTATTACAGCATTGGTGGGTTAAGCATGGTTCTGCCTTACATCACATACTGTATGTAATTATGTGTATGACATTTTAAACCATGCATAGCGTACTACATAGAAGCACATATACACATTAATTATGATGACCATTATTGCTTTATAGTCTGTTCTGTAATTAATCTGTGTATGTTACATTTATATGTTGTTTGTTTCAAATGCAGCCTGCACATACTATAGGAACTATGTGCTATCATTACTGTGTATTTCATTTCTAGTTTAAGTTATTTTATGGATTGTAATTTCGCTTTTTGCTTCCCTTCCCTCCACGAATCATTGTGCAGATACAATGAAAAACAAAGAATATGTTAAAAAAAAAAGTAAATTGAAAATATTTGTGTTTTGGATTATTGATTTGAAAACATAAGGAATCTGTAGATGTCACCCTGGGGTCTGTGACTGGCATTTTTCACTTCTCTTCTCTTCTGGCAATTTTATGGACAAATATGCACATTCACATGTTTATGGTAAAACTAGTGCGCACATACTAACACTGAGCTGGTATTTTGGTGAAGTTGTGAAGCACTTTACAACTCGGAGCTGGGTCTGTACCACACGGAACAAGGGTGTTACATTGGCAACATGACTGAGAGCTTTTTACTTTCTTCTCCACTGCACCATATGACATTGTGCCACCCCTCTTGTTTCTATCCTTCACTTTCTGCATGACTCTCCCCCTCTCTTTTTCTGCCTCTCCATCTGTGCCTGTGTGTAGGTACATTCCTTCTCCATTAGCTGCTTTTGTTGCTGTATCAGGGGATACCGGAGGAAGGTCTGGAGAAATGACTGAGGGAGAGCGATGACAGAAAATAAAGAGACGTGGCTGGATGCAGCACCTTGTCCACGTACCTAGTCATACACGAGGGACTAGAAAATTACGGGGTTGAGGGGTATTGTATGGAAAACATGAGCACACACACACACACACACACATAAACACACACACACACACACACACACACACACACACACACACACACACACACACACACACACACACACACACACACACAGTAGAACCAGGGACAAAATAACACAATAGCTTTGCAGATTGGCAGTTTTAAAGCACTGTCTTTAAGTGTGATTGTTTTGTGCATCTGTAATTCTTTTTTTTTTTTTTTTTTTTTTTTTGCATGTATGTTTGTATCTATTGTTTTAAGGGAACAGGAGGCATCTGTGGTCTTGCTGCTGGCCGAAGCTGGGAAAGCAGAAACATGCAAATGAGCTGCTTCTTAAATCATCCTTGAAAAAAAACCTCACCTTTGATACGTTTCACTCGGCCGCCGTCACTCTGCCTTGTTCTGTTTTCCAACTTTATTTCTTCCACGTCTTATTTGCTTGCATTGTTTGTTTGTTCTCAAAGATGAGTTTACGGGCCCTGAAATTGGCAAGTGGTGCTTTAAATTTGTGCGGCCTTGATCGGGTCACGCAGCTAACAACAGAGACAGAGAGGAGCGATGCTCAGTCAGAGAGCCCTGGCTGTGTTTTAAAATGTTCTCGAGGGGTGGCTTTTATCAGGAGGCTTTGGTGTCTGCGTTCAGCTCCGGCAGCCGAAGTCGTCTCCTTCTGGCCGGCTGTTCTAATTGAGATCGCGACAAAATGAAACGACAAGTCCCCTCTCTGATGCCGATGCAGCCTGGGTAATATCCTCGCTCTGTCCCCAGCGCACTGTTTCAATCTCACCGAGTTGGTGTGAGTATGATAGAGCGAGATATGAGCGCATGAGCACCAGGGGAAAGAGGGGGGTGAAAAAAAAGTGTGGCTGTAAACAACCTCAGCCTGTTCTCCGAGTGCTCCCTGTCTGTGTCTGCACAGAGAGCTGCGAGAGACCGAGAGATAGGGAGGATGAGACGGCCGGGAGTGTGTTTGAGGAGAAGCACTCCTACTGTCTCCTCTGTCTGTCTTCTCCTTTCTCTCTCTGCAATCCCTCTTTCCCTGCGAGCCAGTGTGTGTGTGTTTGAGTGGGTGAAACACTGCCACAGTCCTATAGCCTCCCGTGAGACACTACTTCAAACAGACTGGAGAAGTACTGCCAAGGGTTCACTCGCTGGATGTGTGTGTGTGTGTGTGTGTGTGTGTGTGTGTGTGTGTGAGCATTGTGTCTATATGCACAGATGCCTCCATGTCTTTTTGCTCCGTCTCATCTACTCTTACAGTTCTTTAAATTCATGACATTACATATGCACAGACTCCAAAAACAAACTGTCATCAAAGTGGTGCTCAATTACTCAAAACACCCCCAGTTTCCCTCTTTTTCCTAAACACACACGACATTTGTAGAGGAACACACACACACAGAGAGAGAGAGACGTAATTAAACAAATCCATGGTGTCTATTAAGCATGAAGGCCTCCCTGCTGTGAGAGACATATTAAAACCAGGATTAGTCCAAAACAATTACAAAATGCTACAGATAGACCCTCTGGCCCCCCCTGAATGTTGCGGCACGAGTGTGTGCATGCGTGAGATCGCTGTCACCTCATGTGGGCTTTAAACTGGGAACACGGGCTCCTTTGCTCACATTGCTCTTGCAACTTATGTTTTATTTAATACTTGGCATTTGTTGGTGAGCGAAGGCAGCAGGGACCTTGAAGCAGTATGCAGCACTAAATAAAAACTACTTTGAACAGTGCAATGGCAATGACTCAAGTCTCATTATATTTGAATATGTGCCGTTATCTCGAGCAGTGATGTGTGCAGTTAACAATGCTAAGAACTCTGACAAAAAAAAAAGAGCAAAGACAGATTTGCTGACACAATTAAACAAACACACAAGCTAAAGGAATCATTTGCTCCCATTACTGGATCTGAAAACTCAATATTTTGTGCTTCACCTGTAAAATACAAAACCCTCAACCCCCCTCCCCCTCTACCATTACCTCTCCCACCCTGTCACGCCCTCATATTTTTCTTTTCTCCCCTCACCCCTCCCTCTCTCTCCACTTCTCACCAGGTATATTTGAATTCTTCTTCTCTTTCTCACACACTTCTGCACCAGGTCCTCAGACATTGCACTGGCTTCCAGTGTGTCACAGAGTATAAAAGAAAATCTTAACATCTTGTCTATAAATCATTAAATGACTTTGCCCCAAGATATGATGCTGACTTGCTTGTACAATATGAAACTACTCGAGCTCTTAGATCATGTGGAGCCGGTTTGTTCGCTGTTCCTTGAGTAAGAACAGAGATTAGTGGATCTTCATGTAGTCACTATGTGCTTGTGGAACAAATTACCAGGATCTGAGGTCCAAATTTCTATGTGTGTCTTACATGTATAATATTTTCTTTCTTATTATGTGAATAACTTTGAAATAGTCTGTTTAAATACCATTTCCCAGTCTCTCTTGTGTAAATATTTCTCTTTAATTCTTCAGTTTTAATTCTTTTGCATATAAAATCCTTCAAGGCTGCCTTAGTGTATAAATTATGTTATATAAATATAATTGATTTCTTCTTCTTTTCCCTTAACTTGTTCCTCTATCACTCCTCCTTACTTTTTTTCCCTCTCTATCCATCCATCTCTTCCTCCTTGTCCCTGCCTCTCCATCTCTTCCTCGGCAGAAGAAGTGGGAAGTCTACCTGCTGGATAATCCCGCATTACATTCTTAATTCCCTAGACGTGTTCTCACACACTCACACACACACACACACACACATATACACACACACACACACACACACACACACACACACACACACACACACATACACACACACACACACACACACACACACACACACACACAATACTTAAAAGATGCAGCTGTTGGAGGGATTGCACACACCTGCATGTACAGCACATTTTTCTGCAAATAGCAAATATGCATTGGCAAGTGACAGGTTTTATTAAATTTTCTTACTCTTTTGATTTTTCTCTTTCTTTTGGAGTGAAGCCACACTGTGACTGAATATGGAAGCAGTTTTCCCTGCTGTGACACACACAGATTGGACAAGCGAGCACAGGCACTGTCACTAGAGGGTCTGACATTTGGCTGTCTAAGAAAAAAAAAATAGAGGCATACAGAGAAGGAGTTTGAGGTGTATGTTTGTGTGCATGTGTGCCTGTTCTCTAGTGGGTGAAGGGCAAGGGATGAGAGAAGTGAGATGGATAGAGAATAAAAGCGTGGTGAGAGACAGAGGCAGAAAAACAGACCGAGAGAGGAGCGAAGACAGAGGGAGTATGGAGATCCCTGAGCAGTGGCGCTCATTAACAAGTGGCTCCGGGGTCCAGTCACTTGGCATTGATTTGTTTAAAACCCAAAGCTTAGCCATCGACCCTCAAGTCCCTGTCAAAGCCAACAAGTGGCCGCAGTGAGCTCAGGCCAGTCTAACAACCAATCACCAGTCAAATCACCGAGGCTTTTTTCTTTTTTTTAAATTTTATTTCTCTAAAGCAACGAGGATTATGACAGAGTGCTACAGAGTCATCTCAGGACATATGACAAAGTAATATCTCTAAAAAGTAAATAATAACATCATTAACAAGATGTCCATCACATGTTCTCCTACAAACCCAGACAAAAATCAGAACTCCTCGGAACACTTTAGTGTCTCTTGTTTCACATACGTTAGAGCTATCATAGTGCAGTGTGTACGTGTGTGTGTGTGTGTGTGTGTGTGTGCTTCTAGCTGAATAGCCTATGAACAGAGGCCACAGTCAATCAATAGCAATCTACGGCCAGCCTTCGCAATGCTAATGGAACTGTGCAAGAGCTGGCATTTGGCCAGTGCCATCACTGCAGCATCAGTCTGAAAGCCCATATGTGTGCACACGCACAGGCACACACATACACACACACAGAAAAAAGGTTACAGAAACAAGAGGTGAGAGGCACAATGTGTGTCAATATGGAAGACAAAGAGAGAGAAGAAGACAGAGAGAGGGAGAGACGGGCGCACACACAGAGATGAATGTGCTGTGTGACATTGTTTAGGTGATCAAGAATGATCGATGGAATCATTTCACTGCCCCCTCTGCCCTGCTGCACGGCCCATCTCCCCTCATCTCCGCCTTAAGCACTGGTCATTAGTAACACACACAAGCATTAACACACATGCAAAGACTGGGTTTCATGTTGTCATCATCTCCTAAGGCAAGGTCACAGTGCCCTGTCTCCTCAAAACACACCTTCTCTTTAGTGCGGTGGGTCGAGCCGCTGTCTGGTGAGCCAGCGCTGCGTGGAGGCTGGAAATGCACAGGGAGGAGGTTATGTAACTTCAGCTGACGTGTTAAGTTACAAAGTGTAGCAATGACTTATTTGTATGCCACAACTGCAGTGACTTTTACAAGTTCAGAATCTATAGTTCAAAGTGAATCCGCTAAGTAAATCCCCCCTGAGCAGTAAACAGACCTACGCTGTGACTGAACACCCAAATAAAGAAGAAAAAAAAAAAAAAAAAGGAGCCGTGATTTTTCTCTGTTTAATCATCTCCGTGTGGAAGTGAGCACATTACATTAAGTTAATTGAGGGAAAAGTGAAAAAAAAAAACACATTTTAGTAAGTGAATGTGTCATCTACCTCACAAAATTGATGGACAGCTAATGCATCTTTTTCAGAAGAGTCATTTTAGTCTGTTCATCAAAGTAATTCAAAAGTAATAAAACTAACTCTATAATGCATTACTGTCTGCATGAAGACAGGCTTAGTCTTTCCTGCGATTTAAAGGAGACATGTAATCGATACATCTAAAAAAAGGAATATGAGAACAATGGACCAAGGGAATGAATATAGCAGAAGGCAGTGGTTGTCAACCATTTTTGGCAGCTGAACAGAAGTATCCCTTCATCAGCACAAAGAAATCCGATCATTTGAATTGATTTTAAACTGAAGGTTTTAATTGCAGAAAACTGTGTTTTCATACAATTGAACTCTCAATGTTGAGGTTGGTTTTGACATGAGTACTACTGAAGTTTGGACAGACAGAAGCTGCACATTTAACCATCCATTCATAACTTTTATTTATAGTGCAACCATTTACCCGTTGTTTATTAGCTGTTTGATAACTATTCCAACCATTCATGAAATTTAGCTGTTTCAACTATTTATTTCTTACTTTTCATTAACTATCTCAACTGTTTATCCATTACTATTAGCTAACATCTAGTCATCAGTTACTTTTAGTCAGCGTGGGCCAGCGTTCAGGTGTTACAGCTGAGTCAGTTTGTGGATATTTTTCTCATCAGGACGTAACTTCTATTTCTTTAAATTAGCTGAGCTGTGCCACAATCTGGAAACTGCAGTAGTGGCCCCTCAGGTAAAAGTACCACTGGTTGGAAATCACTGCTTTAAGGTATAACAAAGACAGAACTACATGAACACAGCTCCTCTGAATACAAGTGTAGCCTCATTTCCACTATTGCTTAGCCGAAACATATCCCTCTCTGTGCTTGTGAAACAATCCTATGTTTGACCTATTTTTTTGCTCCAGAAGCAGCACAGCAAAGTACCTGACTGTCTTCAACATAAGCATGGCTCTTTGAAACTGCCAGATGCAACTTTCTAACGGATGAGCCATTGTCCTCACCCCATCCTTTAAAAATCGGTTTCACATCTGTCGCGATGTGACAGCCAGGGAGGCAGCCAGTAGCTGGCGGGGCAGAGTGAGTCACAGTGTGGGCTGAGGGAAAGGTGGTCTCTCCTCCTTTTTTTATGTTAATAACACAGACCTGAGGAGAGTGTTCGGGAGAAAGGAGAAAAAAGATGCAGGAGAGAGAACAAAAGAAGGGGTGAAGAGTTCAGAAAGCTGGAGTTTGTGCTTTGGGGAGAAGGATATTAAAGATGAAGGACGGTGCTGGAAAGAAAATGTGGACGGGAGGTAGCAGCAGCAGAGAGGCACAGATAGCAGAGAAATGGGGAACATTAGATAAGATGAGGAATGGAATGGAGAATGGTTAGTCGGGTTTCGAGTTTACAAACAACGGCGTGATGAGTCAATGAGTCACTGCTGTCGCTGCTACCCCAGAAGGTATAATGAGGCTGTGCAGATGAACGATGGCACCTCTAAGACAAAAACTCCTCTCCAGCAGAAATGCTGGGATCAATTTGTCACTTCAGCATGACTGTAATTGTGACACTTTCATCTGTCACATAGTTAGCTCTGGCATGGATCGATCACTTAGAGTGTTAGCGTTGCATAGCTAACAAATGGGGTAACACTGCTGCACTGATTGAGGATATGACGGTTTCTTGCTTAGAGGAAAATTAAAAGTTGAATGAAGATAATGAATAACTACCTGAAAATATTCTTCTTCTCTATTATTATCCAGTGTAAAATAAGTGAAAGGATTTAAATTAACTGACATGTCGGCTTTTGTTTTGTTTCCCTTTGAAAAATTAGCTTTTTAAATGAAAGCAGCAAATGCCGGAGATAAGAGGACAATGATCAGACAGCGTCAGGTGTAGATGGAGGGGTGGTTAGAGATATGAGAGGAGTGGGATGTGTTGGGGTATAGGTGACACACATGGCAGCGCCACATGCAGATGGTACACATGGATGAGCAGCCAGGGTAGTGAAGCATAAAACCAGCCAGCTCGCTGATCAGACACACACACACACACACACACACACACACACGCTCAAAAGCATGCTGAGAACACCAGTTAGCTTGCCAGCCCTTTACTCACCCAAATCACCACTGTGAAAATTAATACCTCCAACCGTCCATAGAAAAACCAGCCACACGCTCTATAGCAAACACACACACTCTAGAAATCAATAAATGCATTAAATATTTACATAGGAAAATGCATCTGTAAAATTTGTGAGGAAACCTTTTTGAACCATTTTGCTTTTGAAGTCGGGTCAATAAGAGAAGTTCAATAAAAAAGTCTAAGATCCTAACGTTTTAATATCAGCCATGTTAATCTTAACGATTTCTTTTGCATTTTTCCTTTTCCTCAAAACGGACTCAAAAACCGAGATTGACTGCCGGCTGGCTGACTGATTTTCCTTCAGCGTGACACACACACACACACACACACACACACACACACACACACACACAAATGCAACCCCACACAAGTGCTTACCTGATGAGAGACGGGACAGATTGAACAATACAAAAACACAATCTCGTTTTCCATGCTTTCAAACATGCACACACAGCCGCACGTATTATACACAAACACACAGCCGCTGACGGCCATACACACAATAAAGCATGGTGCGTCGGGGAGGACACAGGGGGCTGAAAGCAATCTTCCAACTGACCTTGAGTGGGGAGGACAAAATGTGTGATGGAGGGAGGGGAAAAAAAAAACCCAATGCGAGGAAAAGGAGTGAAATACATAATCTCCACTGGCTGAGGGAAACAAATGCTTTCACTGTGATTGAGGACACATTGCCCTCACACATCCACATCCACACACACACACACACACACACACACACACAAACACACACACATTTTGGCTTAAAGAACACAGGATGGAAAACTGAGAGCAGAGAAAAACTCATTTTCCTAAAGCAGGAGGAGTGGAATGGAGAAAGTGAAGCAAAGACAGAAGATGATGGAGAAAAGAAGGAGAGAAGCAGTGGGTGGAGAGAAGAGAGGAGTCAGTAAAGAGGCCAAAATAGGTGGAAACAAAGAGGGAGAGGGAGCGGAGCAGACAGAGACAGATGGACGGAGTAAAGAGAGGGAAGGGAGAAAGAGAGATGACTGCTAGTGACCGGCCTTTGTAGATGACTGTCGTTGCTCACTTTCGACTCAGCTTCACTGAGGCAAAGTCTTAATGACTCACGGCCCAATACTCCACATAATCAAGCTGTGCATGAGTGGGTCTGTGTGTGTCGGCGTGTTTGTGTGTGTGTGTATGAGCCACTAGTCTTGTAACAGAGAACTTTATTACCATCTGTTCCCACACATGCTTATTTGTTTAGCCGTGACACGCACGTCTTTTTCAATCGCTTTGCTATTTTTTCTCTCTCCCACTCTGTGCCTCTTCCAATCACCTCTCCTTTCGTGTCCTCTCCTCCACCCTCCACCTCGTCTCGTTCCCCCACGTGGAGGGGTTAGATTCCAATAAGTAGTATCCAACCCAAAAAAAAAAAAAAAAAAAGAAATCATGGCCATTATCTCAGTGGCTTTCTAACTACCACACTTGTCGTGGTGAAATGGAATCGTGCTCCAGCCGTTTTAATCAAATCGGGTGTGTGTGCATGTCAGCCTGTGTCAGTGTGTGTCTGAATGTCAGCGTGTGTGTGCCTCAGTACCTGCAGAGGCCATTAGGTGGAGCTGGTGCCTGACTGAGAGAGGGAGAGAGACAGGGAGAGGCAGGACGGAGAGCAAAATGAAATGGAGGGGAAGGCTCCCTCTCTCCTACCTGTTAACACCGATCTCTCTGGCAGTGTGTTTTTAAGGTGTCCATCAGTGTGTGCTGTAGGCTGGTTCGCGTGTGTCCAGGAACATCATTTATTTATGTTTCTGTGAGTGTCATTTGGTAGTAGCAGGATGTTATTGGTTGTTAAAAAAAATGTTCACCCTTGAGTATGATGTATTTACAAGCACAGATCATAAACAATAGACATTGTTCATGCCATACATTTTAATGGAAGCAAAAGCACAGGTGCACAATACCACAACACAATGTTAGTATTTACACCTGTGTAACCCTTCCTCCTCTGGCATGTCAAAGTGCTTGCAGTGTAAACAGAACAATTTTGATTTTTTTGATTTTTTACTTTTTGTGAATGTGCCTCAAACCAGCTGGACTCCCATTGAAATTCTTCTTCACAATAAGATTGAGACATTTAAAAAAAAACCAAACAAAACAAAAAAAACAGCGCAGACCATCCTTGGATTTGTGAGAAAAAAACCCCCCAAAAACACACAGACACACTCGCACCTGTGCGACCACAGATCTTGTTGGCAGTTCAGAGGAAAAGGGACGGTAGCCTGGAGGAAGGGCAGGTGTCCACAGATGGAGCTCTCTCTGTCTCTCTCCCTCTCTCTCTCTCTTTCTCTTCCTCTGCCACAGATGGACCCAATCACACCTATTTCTCTCTCACATGCCCTATAGCTACATAATTAGGGAGAGTGTTTGTGCACGTCTGACTTGTTTATTCTCACATAAAAGTGAATGAGTCTCTAAATATGCATACGCCGAGAGTGGGTTTAACCCAAAGCAGAGAAAATGTGGTGTTTACTGTTTGTAGCAGGGGCTACTACACTGTGGACATGTTCCACTTCTATCTATCTATCACTCCTTTTGAGCCAAAGCACAAGTTAAGGCAGTAAATGTGTGTGTTCAGTGAGACGTGCACATTCCCTAAAACACACACACACACACACACCGATGTGTCCGAGTTGAAAATGAATCCCGGGATTCAAGCGTGTCTGCTGGCTCAGGATAACATTTCATTTTCTTTCATATTTGCATGTTTGGTGACAGCTGAACACGTGTGAGGTGGCCTGCGGAGGGTCTGTCTGTCTCAGATGGCAGGGGGTCCTGCTAGCCAATGGGACCACCCGCTCTGTAAATCAGGAAGTGAACCACCGATCTGTCATCTGTCTTCATAAACCCACCAGTCAGGACCCTCCTAATTAGTCACCATGGAAACCATAGCTAATTCCCTGGTCTGCCATGCCAATCACGTCCTGTCTGTGGCAGCAATCAGAAAGGCACATTTATCCACCGCTGGGCCAGATCCGTGTAACAGATGTGTGTGTGTGCGTTGGTTGGTGTCTTTGCGTACGTGTGTGTGTGTGTGTGTATGTGGGTGGTTCAGGGAGCTTGTATGTGTGAGCTTGTGAAAGGACTGTATTTGCTTAGACAATGTAGCCTTCATCTTTTAGAAGAAAAAAAAAACAACACAGCCCATATTCCTGCCTGTCTAGCTTGTAAATTCATAACGTTTGTTCAGATCCGAGGCAGATGAGTCGGAGCTCCTAAAAGGGGTGTGTGCCACGTTGTGATTGTCTGTGGGAACTGTTTGATTAGCTTGATGAGTGCTAGCAATCCCCTTACACCCACAAGGCAATCAAACAACTATTATATGACTCGCACATGAACACAAACACACACACAGACACAGACACAGAGATATACTGTAGACACACTTAACCTTTCCCCCCTGAGGTCAAACTGTTCTGTCAAACAGTACAAACACACAAAACCCGATCCCTGTGCATTCACACATGCGCAGGGATCGCATGTGTGTATAGACAACAGGACCAGTTTGATTTTTAAATTAAAGCCACATCACATCTAAATATTCAATCATTTAACCTGCTTTGAATTAGAAAGGCAACTCCTCAGAAATAACCTTGTAAATATTGAGGAACACACACATGAATAAATTATGGATTGATGAGGAACTAGAAATGGACGGGGCAACCCATGCCCCGTCCATTTCTAGCCATCAGCCGCCTGTCAATCACTGTAATTACCATCAATTGGAATGTGCTCACCAGAAAGCTGAGGGCTGACACACAAGGGTGTGCTCACATACACACTGACTTCAAATCAATGACCAAAACACACACACACACACACACACACATACACACACACACACACACACACAGGGAGAGACACACACACACAGATTCGGGCGGCACATACTGGCATTTGCGGATGCCAATCATAACTTCAAGCGCACATCAAAGCCAAGTTCTATTCAGATGTATGCCGTTTGATCACCGCCTCCGCCGTGTACACACATCTTCACACACACACACGCCCGCTCCATGATATATGTCTATAACCTATATTACACCAAAGCATGAAAATCCAAGATGTATAGGCTGGAAAAAAAAGACAAAAAAATTCAAAAGCTGTGCTTGGCTTTGGTTTTCTCTTTGAGCGTGTGTGTGTGTGTGTGTGTGTGTGTGTCCACAGCAGAAGCAACACAAGGATTGGCTATAGTCAAGTTACAGCGAGGCTCTATTGTTCCTCACACTGTTGTCTGGAGAAAATACAGCACAATGCCATCTGACTGCTGTAGTGACAAAGAAGTATCTGAGGGTCTTACCTGTCTCATGAGAGAGGGTCTTGGTTCTTCCAGTGTTGCCTGAGTGATGCATTGCTCCGTACTTGTCTCTCTTTCTGATTAACCCTCTACCCTTATCTCCTCTCCTCCACACTCCACTCCTCTCCGCTCCCTTAAGAGTCCTCTTTTCTTGATTCTCAATCTTTTGCACCCTGTTTTCTCCCTTTTGTCAAAGTCCTCGCTGTCTGTCGTCTCTCCCTCGCTCTTGTTCTCCCTCACTCTTGTTTCCCTTTCTTCTCCCCTTCTCCGTCTGTTTGCAGTGAGCTCTGTCAAGCACAATCCGCTTGCTGAGTGCCGGAGCACCGTGCAGGAGGGGAGAGAGCGAGAGAGAGAGAGAGAGAGAGAGAGAGCTGGAGCCCGAGAGACACAAACACACGCGCGCACATACACTTGTGCAGTGTGGATCGACACACTTGCACACGTGTAGCTGTTGCACTGCAGAGACGAATGCCACACACCGAACCACCGGAGGGAAAAAAGATGAGCGTAATGCCCTGCACAGCTTTCCCTCTTTTCCAGGAGACTGCAGGTCTTTTTTGTCTCCCTCCTGCTTCTAGTCCTCAGTCCTTTTTTTTGCTCAATCCGACACAGATCAAGGCCAGCTCGGACATAAGGGAACGGATGGATGAGGAGACACTGAGAGAGAAAAAGAGAGTGCCTTTCAGCCTGTGGCAGGCAGAGCAGAAGAGAAGGAGAGATGTGGCTGTGGCTCCATCCTCCATCTGCCCACAGCTGAGACTGAGAGCAGACTCAACACACATACATGCACACGCGCTCGCTCGCTCTCTCTCTCTCTCTCTCTCTCTCTCTCTCTCCCAGCAGTGTCGCACCACTGAGATGGAGGGGGAGGAAGGATGACGGCGGGAGCTAACGAATGAGCCAAAGGGAGAGAGAAAAGGGTTCGGGGTGAGACAGTGAAAGAGGGACAGCGTAGTGGTAGGAAAAAAGAGGAGGAGGAGGTGGCAACGAGGGCGGGAGCACGCAGTGAAGCCCACGAGCGCTAGAGAGTGAAAGAGTGACAGAATCATGGGAATGTGACAAAGCATGCACATCAAAGGCGGAGGGGAAGGAGAGAAGAGAAGGGATAAAATGAGATGTAGGAGACACAAGGGAATGGGTGGCAAGAGGAGTGGAAAGGATGAGGCAAGGTGGAAGGGGAAGGGAAGACGGGGTTGAGGGTAAAAGGAGAAAAGATGAGGCGGTGAAGCAGAGACAAGGAGCTAGAGGGAGGGAGGGAGGGAGGAAGGGCAGAGGACACTGCGGCGATGAAGCCAGTAATATGTCAGATCTCACATGGGCGCGCTCACATTCACATAATGTCCCTCATCAGGAAAAAGAACAATGTCAAACAGTGGCAGCTGCAGAAACAGCACATCTGACAAAACTCTCACCCTGCAACCAAACACCAACCTCACATCCTTTGAAATGATAAACAAAGAGAAGTCATTTTTGTTTTTAGGTGAGTAATAAATGATTTTGTTCAGACACAGAGGACAGAGAAAACCTGGCAACAACAAACTAGCTAAATAAAGCTCCTGAAATACGAAGGTATATTTCCACCAGCTCAGGTGGCAGGTTACCAGGTGAGTGAAGGTCCTCACAGTGCCCAGCAGAGGGCAGACATCTTGTCACATATCAACCAACAGGCTGAGGTCATCTGTAGCTCAGCATCATGTTATAATGTTAATGTAATCCCACAGTACTGACAACACACACCGCATCCAGACACATCACTTAGGTCCCAGACATTGTGCAGGCCTGCAGCACCAGAGCTGCTCATCATTTAACGTACATTTAGAGATAATTCAGCATCATGAAGATAGATGATTTTTAAGATGGAATATCAGTGAGTTTTCCTCTGCACTTTAACGTTATGGAACCGTTGTGGATGTCGAAGTTTACTGGCAGAAGCCAAAGGACAAGAAGGATGGCAGACAGCGTTGAGTGAAAGACACACACACACACACACACACACACACACACACACACACTGAAGAGTAGGTACAGGACTGCTGCCCTGAAGAAACGCTGTAGTGCAGGGTGCGCTGTAGTGAAGAGGGAGGAGGAGACGAGCGGTAAAGGCCAACCCCTGAGCCACCACTCCAGAGGACCGCTGTCAGCCTCATTTTCTACCTCTTCATGTGACATTCTCAGAAGCCATCTATCATCCTCAACGAGTCACAGATGCACACAATGTGCCACGGCACCCCGGCATGCACATACGGCGTTGGTATGTGTGAGCACGGACGCTCATGTTCACACATATGTGTGTGCAGATTAAGAAAGGTGCACTCACACACACACACACACACACACACACACACACACACACACACAAATACACTGGCAGGTGTGCTCCCTTGGTACACAGACTTGCATACACAGGTGTTGAGACTCGATTTACAGCAGAGAGGGGGTTCACGGGGGGGCGGGGGAGAGGGTGGTTTGCGGCTATGACTTCATCATATTAAAGTTGAGAGTGCGGCCCAGGTAGAATCAGCGGGAGGAGTCCCTGGATTTCTAGATGAGGTTCACGTCGATTTGTCATGATAAAAAACCCATCCGAGACAGAAACAAATTGCTTTCTTGACAACACCTTGTAATACTCCATCATGCACACGTACACACATACGCACGCTCGCACAAGCACTTCCACATATACACATGTATATACACACGCATGTGAGGGCAAAGCCATACATTTTCTCATGTGGGTTATTTATCAATGCCATTCAGCATCATTATACCTGGCATATCTGTATAACCATATATATATTAGGTGTATATGTGGGCTACACAGAAGCTCCCACTGAGTGTGATTCACAACAGAATCCATTCAGCCTGCTGTATTCAAGTGTGGAGGACACAAGGCTATACACAAAAGGATGTAAAGAGAAGAGGAAAATGTCTTAAAGGAACAAGAAAGAGAGAATACGGAAAGGTCATATGAGTTAAGGTGAGCAAGGATCATGTAACAGTATGAGATGAAATAAAACCTCTGCGTATGCAGCCTATTATGCAGATCCCTCTTTTTATTTCGCTATTACATTCTTAGCTTAACACTGGGGTTCTAAAACTCAAACTAGGCAGTTAGAATTGCAAGCTGTCGATTTATACACTCATAGCTTGTTATTTCATATTTTCCCCTTTTTCTGTGTCTCCCCCTCACAATTCTTCAACAATTTCTGCCCTCAGTGACACTTATTGTTCCTTTTTCCCTTTCCCTTTGCCTGTTCCCATCCACCTACCAATCCTTGTTTCTCCTTCTTCTACCTGTCTCCTCACTGAGGGAGAGTGGGTGCAGAGGGGCAAGAGAAAGAGAGAGAAAGTGATGAGAGGGAGAGAGGGGAATAGATGGAGAGAGAAGGTGTGCTATAAGGTGCCCCCATGGGTTGAACATGGTCATTTGTCATGAGGCTGAAAGCTTAAGAAAAGACTAGTTAACCTTTACAGCTGATCCCCGTGAGACACAGGAAAAAACACAGGCCAGCAAAACGCCTCCAAGAGAAGGTGGACGGCACACGAACACGCATGCACGCACACACACGCGTGCGCGCCTGCATGCATGAACGGCTCTTGCAGTAGGCTTCAGGAACCAGAATCAATAGTGGTGAAACTGTTCCATGGGAAGTGAGAGGAGCTACCAGTTTTTCACCACGTCCCCCTCCCCAACTCTCACACTTTTCCCTCAGCGAAAAGCCTTGTTGTCTCCATGGTCCTTTTCCTTCCTCCTTCATCCCCCATCCTTGTCATCCCCACACCCTGCCAGAGTAATTAATCACCTTGTGCTAATGAGCTATTAACTAATGACAGACTGACATGCCTCTGCCTGCGTGCACATGTATGAGTGCGTGTGTATGTGTGTGTGTCTTGTGTCTGCACAAGCATGTGTGAGTGTTGCCAGATCCAACCTCAGCACATTAATGTGATTAATAAGGTTAAGCTCTTATTAGGGGAGGGAGCACAAGGAGTACATGCACATGCACCTGTACACACCGAAGCCAACATGCTTGCGCACAAATACAAAAAAACAAATCACAGATTTCTTTCATCCACAGGACAAAGAATGACTACTGTCGGCCTGCTGTAAATCTGAGCATAGAAAAAAAAACAAAAAAACTAGGGCACGGAAAAAAAATAACATCAAATGCTTTATACCTTTCACCATATATTCTCATTACACAGAGGCTGACTCTGCTATACACTAATCACATCTCCGGGAAAAAGGGGGGAAGCATCACAGTAATGCACATCACTACAATTGAGCTGAAAACACTCTTTGAAAAACCATACCAGCCCATTTTTGTTGTTTCTTTGACGACATTTTTAGCTGTTTGTTGACAGTTTTACACTCATTCAGCCGACGACTCATTTAAAGCCGTGGAGATCGACAGAGCGTGTGCCTCACTTGCTTGACAAAAAAATACAGTAAACACACACTCTGTCCTCCCCTCACCTTCAAGACTGGTTTCAGCACCATGGACAGCTACACAAAGGAGCCGCTTTGTGAACGAATTTGAAGTGTCCTTAGAACAATGTCCTTGTTTTGGTGGAGTGATAGTCTCCTTCTCTGTCATAAGACTCACATCTTAATAGACTGTGTACCAAACAATTACAGCTTAAAAGAGAGGCACTATATCAAACTATAACGCAAATGGGAAAGTGGTGCTTGAGACAGGTAGTTACAGTAGGAAAAGTCTCTACCTGGAGTGGGTTTAAGCGGATGTATTGGACTCTAAAGCCTCTGCTTTACAATTCCAAGAGAAATGTAGTTACAGGAAGATCATTTGATACTCGAGAGAATCCTTGCGCTACATAATAGGGAGGCTAACCTAACTGCATGCGTGTGCATGCGTGCAACTGTGAGTGTGTGCGTGCATGAGCTGGCGCATGTACTGTACTGTATGTGCCTCTGTGTATCTCTGACCTAACAGTCAGTCCCTCCGGAGAAGTTTTGGCGCATACCGAGACTCATTTGCATTCTCGCAGCTCTCTCATTTTTTTTCTGTGGCTTTAGAAGTGAACAGCTGCTTAATGGTCATAGCTCTTCAGAGACAGGACATTGGGAAGCACAGAGGGGGTTAGCCAGGGTTTCTGCACTGCCAAACACACACACACACACACACACACACACACACACACACACACACACACCACACACTGAGGCACACACCAGGTAAAGCCTGCTTCAGCTATGGTTCTGAGAGCGAGATGTGACCATTTAGCAGATGTTTTCCTTCCCAAAAGTGACTTTGGAGAATTCTCACACAGTTGAATTTAACTACACTGGAAAACAAAGCTAGCTGAACAGGCCTTATACGGTAGCTGATGTGACAAGAAGACAGAAAAGTCCTGCTCAGTATTTCAAAATCTGTACAGAGGTGCTGCTTTTAAAAGTCGAATATGTGGTAATATACAGTATGTCAGAGTACGTGCTGCACTGGTATAGCTACATGTTCCAAACAACTGATTATGGGCATAATACACCACTGAAACAATTGGAGTCTTGTATTTTAAGAGGATGGATAGATAGATAGATGGATAGATGGATAGATGGATGGATGGATGGATGGACGGAGCAGTGGAGGGTGTTTGTAAAACCTGATTTAAAAAGCAAAATAGGGGATTGAGGCTGGATTTTTGGGTTGCAGGGAGGTTGAGTGCCTTCTCTAATTTTTGCAGAGCTCAAAAATTCAAAAAAGCCTATTTGAACCTTGCACCAAAGAAACACCGACACACATCCACGCACAACAACATCAAATGGCCTTCATCTCCATGCTCATTTTGACTGTTTGACTTGAGCGAGCAGCGCAGACACACACAGATGGGCTGTATTTCATGCGATGCCAAAAGAAGGGATTTGGAGAAATGAAAGAGATGTGAGAGAAGGTTATCGCCTCGCAGTGGGGAGTATGAAGAGCCGTCCTGGTTCCACAGTGTTCTACTCAGCGGGGACCCTCACATCTTGACCTTTATGTCTCTCAGATTACTCAAATGTCCTCTTTGACAAAGTGCATTGTCAAGAGCAGGTCAGTGCTGCACACCCAGACATGTGCACACACAAAGCAACTGACTGATTGATCGATTGATTGACAGCTTTACTGACCCTGCAAACCACAGCTGCTTGGTTACCAGAGCTGAAAATAGACATGAGAAATAAAATCTTGAAATATATTTGATCTAATTTGAAAAAAAAAGAAAGAGAAAAAAACAAACAGAAATGGTTAATTAAATATGGCTGTGTTGACTTAATAAGGATAAAAATTATATGTTGAGGATGGTTTAAAGTGATAGTTATTTGATATGAAGTTGTGTGAGGTACTTATCCATACTCAGTGTATTACAACCTGCAGCTGATTCAGATCGGCGCCCTACCAGTTTAGAGAAGCAGCTGGCAGTGCTGGCACAGAGGCTGAGTGATGTACTGCTGTGGACGGGGTCAGCAGAAAAAAACGTGTTGCAGCCAATTTAGAAAAATGTCCACTAAAAAAAGCCAATATCAGTTCAAGTGTACACTTTATTTTGAATATTTTCATTTCATTTACCTTGCCATCCAACAGCCATTTCTTCCTGGAAAGGACTGAAACAGCTGAACCACCATAATCCTACACATAAGAGCATTTACGCTTAGCTCTGTCTGACTCAAACAGCTGATCCGAGGCGCTATACAGTATAACATCTAACGTGCCATAAGTCAGGAAACAATCTGGTTTCCAAATCTCAGTGAACTGCATGGCACGATGCCTCTCTGAGATGACATTATCATTACATAGACATATCACTGGAGGAATCAAAGCAAACTCCAAATCAAATCATGACAACTACAGTAGGACATCTTTATTGTTGCCAATTTTATTCACCTATGTGGTTTCAACTCAAAAAAGCACACACACAAAATTCAGCCCACTGACTCAAACAATCTCAAGCTATTTACCACAAACTGTGATGCCATCATCAGTATATTTGAAAACCATCCAATCATGTAACTGATTATTCTGTCAAAATCTCTTGCCATGAGTCCACAACACAAATAGTTTTGAAGGTGAATCATGGGGAGTGGATTAAGCCAACTCCACCAATTTTTTAAAATGACAACTTGTGCTGCCACAACCTGAGAGTAGCCACTGAGATGTTCATAAACAATGCACCTTAAACTCCTGACTGCAGTGACGCTGTTGTGTGTGACACAACATATTAATTTTACAGCTGTAATTATTATTTCAAAACATTGGCTTTAACTTGTAGCTTTCAAAAGCTGTGATAAATGGCACCCTTCTGGTGGAGTGTAAAATGTTCCTCATTGGCTCAGCCTCAGCGTGGCACTTTTTCCAGATGCTAACCATGTAATGACATCCACAATAAATAATAAAAGATGGGTGCAGTCAGACAGAGCCAGGAGAGACATACATTAATGTAAATACTACTGTTGGCGGCATCATCATAAGGATAGTTAATTACACATATTTCACAGAGGAATGATCACACGTGCTCATCATCAGTGTTGCTTGAACTGGAAAGAGAATTTCTTTATTTGGATGAGCTCATTTATCCATTGATCGCCATTCACGGCATCAGTGTAAGAGCACACCTCAACAGCATCTTTAAGTGAACACCTCCACTTGCTCTTAAACTGTACAAGGTACACTCAGCACAGGATTACCAATTACACACTTTGTGCACAATTACACACCTCACAATTGTCTGGCAGTTCACATTCAAAACATACGACCAACAAACCTTTTGAGTGGTTGCAGCCAGTGCCATATACTCTGCTCCACATGTAGATAGAGCTACTGTTTGCTGCTGCTTAGATTTCCACACACTAACAGGCTCATTTTTAGTTAAACTAAAACAGACCCCTGTTGTGCTCCATCTGTCAGTTTGATCTGCTGCCCGGTCAGCATCACTAGATGCAACAAGTTTGAGTTTTTCCTCTCCTTTCTTGTAACACAACTCCTGGTTTGTGGTACTTTTCAAGTATATCAATACATGTTTGGCAGTTGTCCATTGCTGTTCCTCTGGCTCTGATAGATATTGTGACAGTTCTCTGACAATCCAACTTAGATCAGGTCTTGAACATGTATCGAGCTCTACATATCTTTTTGGATCAACAGATTCACCATCACCATCAAAGTTTTGTTTCTGTTCACATGGGGTTGACTGTGTCTTACAGTCAGACATAGCAGACCTCTCCAGTATCTTTATGTCTCTTTTTTTGGTTCTGTATTTCTCTTTCTCTCAGTGATAACTTGTCTAGGATATGCCCAATACCTTCATCTTGAATTTTGCTCTCAACATTTCTTTCACACCACTGAGAGAGTCACTATCACTGCCAGCAATAATTAGATCATCGACCCAAATTATCAGAATTATCCTGTCATCTTCAGTTTGTTTGCAGCTGACACAATGAGCCACTGGGTTCTGTGCAAAACCATTTTCACTGAGGTGATTCATGCAACATTTTGTTCCAGCTTCTTCCTGACTGTTTGAGACCATTGTAATGACTTGTTCAATTTGCAGACAAGCCTTTTCACCTGTGTCTGACCTGACTTGAAATCCTGCGGGTTGTTACATGTGCACCTTGCAATGAACTGGAGCATGGAGATTAGCTTTTAACATCCATCTGGTGTGAGTCAAAGTCACACTGCCAGTTGCATCAGGCTACATACTGACGTCATATTTGCAGGCGGAGATAAAGCTAGCACGAGCCCACTTTCCTGACTTTGATGAGCTCACTTCCTCAAATGTTTGTGATACACTACACATCACTGCAGCAGCAGTCAACATCATCCAGTATCTGGTCATCACACTCTACCTTAGAGTCAAATACAGTGGGCTTCTCCTCTCTTTTTTGGGATAGTGCATGCTATGACTATGTCCTCTACATCCTGTCTGAGTGTCACTGTCACTCTTTTCAGCATGAGGCCCCTGTGTCTCTTTGATGAGCCTCTTGGCTTATGACATGGAGGATACAAATCTCTTCCAATGAAAATCACCGTCACTCATTTCCAGATCCGTCTAATTTCAGGCAATTGACTCCACTTTTTATAATGAACTTCACTAACCTGTGTTTGAAGACTGTCCATGTGTCTGGGTAGTAGACTAGGTATGATGGGCTATTTTAGTCAAACCCAACAAAAATCCAGTTTTTACTTTTTCTTGTCCTTTCTGAATGCATGACAGAGCGATCCAAATACATTCATCTTTGAAAGACTGGGCTTCCTCACTGTCAACATGAAGTGTGGAGTCTGCCTTACACGTCTGTTATAGCACCTGTTGTGAATTACTGCAGTCGTCATTACAGCATATGTCCACAACTTAAGTTGCTCTTGAGCACTGTGCATCTTGCCATTTCAAACAGTGTTCTCCAATTTCTCACAGCTGTCATGTCTTATGGCATTTTTACTGAGGAATGGCTGCAAGACTTTTGCTGTGATCTCTGTACCATTATCAGACCTAATACACTTGATTTTTGACTGAGGGGCCAAGGCAGCAATGAGCTATTCAGTGGCTTTGACAACATCACTCTTTGCTTTCATACACAAATACTACCCCTGAATAATCATCAGTAAATGTTAAAGTGTATGTAAACCCATATTTTGCCTGTGGCTCTATAGGGCCAGTTAAATCAGTGTTTACAAGCTCAAGTGCTGCTTTTACTCTTTCATCAGGCTCTCGGTTCCTATTCTGAGAAAATTTCCCTTTTGTGCAGACGTCCCGATTTAGGCAAGACACATCAATCTTACTGTTGATTTTCATTCCCTCAGTTAACCCTCTCCAACTTAAACACATCATCATGATTACAGTGACCAACAGACCTCCGTACCACCTCCCCTCAGCTTGGCACTGCTTGTTTTTCTCCCATCAGTGAACTAAAGAAAATATTCCCAGCTAGAAACCTTAATCTTCTTCAATCATCAAACTTCAAACATCATATATTAATCATCAGCCGTTTCTGTTGTAATCCAAGATCCTCACAGTCACTTAGTTTAAATGCAAATGTATGGTCTTCAGTATTGGTTGCTTGTTTTAATGTTGCCTCTCCTTTTTTGTCAGCAATTTGTGTTTTCATGATTGAAGGTCATGCAAAAACTGGACCACTGTCTCTATTCTTAATGCTTGCCAATAC
This sequence comes from Trachinotus anak, assembly GCF_046630095.1. Taxonomy (NCBI): domain Eukaryota; kingdom Metazoa; phylum Chordata; class Actinopteri; order Carangiformes; family Carangidae; genus Trachinotus; species Trachinotus anak. The sequence continues at coordinate 20,692,703 of NW_027273872.1, read as the reverse complement.
ATTCATGGGCTTTATGCCCCTCATGGCTGCAGTTGTAGCCAGTTATCTCTCAGCCCTCTTGAGCTGTCCCACCTCACTCCTACGGTTGAGACACTTGCCTTCATCGTGTTGTTATTGTTCAAGTTGGCTTTTAACTTCTCAGCGTTCTCGTAGCACCTCACCTTGGTTGTGAACTCAAGAGTTATCTTCTCAACAGTTTAAATGATTCAGGCAAACCATTCTGTAACGCTCTCGATGGTGGCTTTCTGGAGATGCTCTGTGTAGAGGGTTATCACATGTGGCTTCCCTTTAGCTGCATAATGGTCCCTCAGTACCTGTAACTAAGTGGCAACCTACCATGATGTCACCCACTGGTCTGTGAACTGCCATTTTGAAGCTCCAAGTTCGCAGTTTGGCTGCCGCCATCTTGGTTTTTTTGAAACCAGAAGAAACCATATTTGGACGAGACGGTGGAGCTGAGGAGGAGTGAGGGGTGGATCTGACCTGCTCTGCAGCCATGCCCTAATGCACACCCTGCTTTATCCTCTATTTTCCTCTAAATTGGACCATAATTTAAAAAAATTATCATCATGTTATATTGAAGGCGACTTGAAACTAGCGATTGAGATCATAAACTCATTAGAAAAATGTTTTCTGAGGTAATAAATCAAGTGAGAAGTAGGGGCATTTTCCCACAGACTTCAATACAATCTGACTTCTTATTGCAACCAGTGGAGTCACCCCATAATGCTCATTAGATAGAATGTAGGTTTAAGGCACTTCCACATTGGCTTCACTATTCAGACCAGGAGTCTATGTCCATTTTTATATACAGTCTATGCCTGCAATGCTTTTCTCTCATTGTCCGCCGCTTCTAATTTCGAGCATCCTTGTTCTCTTCCTCATCATTGGACTTTGGCTTGTTCAGTATGGTTTCCTTTAGCCCTAGCAACTACAGATGGCCCAGAAACTTTGTCTCCCACAGCTCGTTATTCTTTTCATATCCGTCAAAACATAACCAGTTCCTTCGGCTTCCAAGTTCCCTCCTGTGCCCATAACCTGTTGGCGCTGTCATCATAAAGGGACGGAAACCGGTTTAATTACAGATATTTCATGGAGGAATAATCACACATGCTCATCATCTGTGTCACTTGCACTGGAAAGAGAATTTCTTTATTTGCACATGCTCATTTATCCATCAATCACTGGTCATGATTTTTGTGCAACAGCACACCTGAACAGAATCTTAGCCTATAAGTTAAAAGCCACAAATGAAAAGAGGAAAAAAAAGAAAACACAAATCTAAAAGACACCAGCCTGCCGAACCTCAGACAGTCACACATCTGAATGAAGATGAGGAGCTGGGAGGGTTTGGAGGAGCCAGATAGGACAAGCGGGGGACAGGACAGCTCTAACATAGAGACAAATGACCTCCCAACATTACAGACATGGTGGGCCTGAGGAGCAGCGGGTAAATAAAAGCCTGGATACATAGAATAGAGAAGGCAAAATACACAGAGGGAGAAGGGGAGAGCTAGATCAAACAGGAGGATTGATGGGCTTGTAATTTTCTCTTTTCTGCCTGCTAAAGATGATGAATCCCTCTATGGGGAATTTAATCATACTCCAACAAAGAGCATACACACAAGCAGTGCTGCAACAAACCTGTCATGGGTAAGTAAACAGCATTGTACAAACAAACACAAAGCTTGTATGTGTCCCTGTGTGACACGAAAGCACGCACATGAATTCTCAAATTCTCAGCTTGAGGAAAAGTTTTTGTGTCTGTCCATAAACAGAGATTACTGTCAATAATTTCACCTTCCTTTTGAGGACAAAATAGAAAATTGGACACAAAGACTAATCAGCTGAGGATCTGTTAGAAAGCACGTGTTTTATAGGAAACAATGGACTGATTTCCGGCTGGAAAGTGTCTGTATATGTTCTGTCCTGGGCATGAATGCTGCCTCTTTAACCAGACTGAATAGATTACATTGCCTATGCGACACAGATCAATACACACAAACTATGGAGAAATTAATTGCTCGTGACAACACAAGGAAGACCACAAAACTTGTGAGAGGAGAAATCAGGCTTGGTGGTTGGGTGGGGTGGGGGGGGTTGGTGGTTTGGCTGTTGTGCGTGAGCTCATTGTTGGAGTGAATTGTGCATGCTTAAAATAGTTATTGTTAGTCAATAAGCAATTTATATGTAAGAGGCTTGCAGAATGTACACTCTATTAATTCATTTACAGTAGATGCCCTTGAAAAATGAGGAATATGATGTGCATAAAAATAGAGAGATATGGGAAAGAGAGAGAAAGCAGAACAGGGGGAGGAAAAAAGGGAAAACAAGTGGGTTTGGGGTTTTCTGTCATTGTGATGGATAGATGGAGAGAATAGGGGCTCCCAGAAGGAGAAGTGTAAAAGTAGGATAGCACCTCTCCCTTGACACCTCTCCTCTCTGCCCATTTATCTAATCACGAGTCTCCTCTTCCTCTCGTTCCCTCCTCCCACTCTCCTTTCACCTATGACTCCCCCTGCTCTTCCGTTTCCCCTCTCGGTGCTGTTGTTCTCCGCTGTTTTCCAGACATCATCTCCCAGCGTCCTTCCTCCTCCTTTATTCATCCACTTACACCTACAACCAACACAGACAAAAGACAAAACCTCTCCATCCCACAGGGTTTCCTCTTCACTACACTCAGCTGTAGAGGCTTTAAAAATTTTTTACTGCACCGATCCCTGATGACACACTTACACAGTACACTTTGACTTAAAAAAAAAAAAAAAAAAGAAAAACCTGTATTTACACCCAGGGATTGCTTACAGAGACTCATGTCCTTTTATCTCAGCTGCCTCGCCCTGCTTGGCATTCATGCTGCTGCACAGATTCGACACATTCAAACTAGTGGTCTATGAGGGATACTAATGGAAGCCGTTCAGAGCACCACTTATTGTCCTGTGTGTCTCAAATGCTCAACAAGCCAAACAGCACTGAGACCACTAAGGCGGGAATAGAAACAGTCCTCCAACAAGTTTTCGCCCAAGTCTCACTTCCATTCTTCTTCTGTCCTCTCCGATATCTATCACTTTCTCACTCATTAACCACAACCCCTCGCCATCCCTCCATTCCTCTTCCTCTCTCTCCGGAGAGGAAAAACAAACAGCTGTCAGGGTCAGGCTTGCATATGAATTCCAAATGACTTTGAAGGGCAGAGGGGCCAACCAACTTTCTCTAGAGGAGAGGCTGGTTACAAGCACGCACGCATGTGCATTAAAACAAGCACGTAAACAGCTTTGAATAAATATGGCCCACTCCTCCACCCACACACACACACACCCATGCACAAACACACCCATGAATTGCAGGAGTGCAGCTACTCTTTGAATCAATATTGCATCTTAAGTCAGGCTACAGTCAAGGTGAAAACCACATGTGTGGAAAGTGGATCTGTGGTTGGTTACATACACATCATGTGTGCACGGAAGTGTTAGTGTGTGTACCCATGGCTAAAGATCACGCCCATGTGATGACACAGACCCCGTAAAGCTCAACAAACAGAATCGCATTGTGCACAGGTTTGTTGCCCTCATCATGCTCTGATTTCTTTTTTTTTACGAGAATCAAGTCCTCCTCTAAACTTTCTACAGATATGAGAAGTCAATTTCACCTTCGCCGGCTCACCACCCAAGGCTCAATTTGCAGCTCTCGCCAGGTCAAGTTGAGTCGATGAATCACTTTTCATCTTATCAATCATATCTATGCGATATCTCTCCATCTTGTCTGTTGTCTGAGTCCACTCTCTATCACTGTCTGTTGCCATTCATTCATCATAAATAAGGCAGACCTTTACATTATTCATTGGAGCAGAGCAAAGGTTTGATCAAGACATTTACATCACTCTTCATTTTTTTCTGACATTTTCTCTGTAGTGGAGTCAATACCAAAATCTAATTTGATTAATCAACAGAAGTTTAAATTGATAAACTGCTCAGTCTGGATTGAAATAGTCATGCAGAGGAACTGAATATTCACATGGGTGACAGTTAAAGGAAAAAACAACATAGAGTCTCTTAGATTTGTTTTACATCTGCAGTTTGTTTAATTTGTCCATACATGGCTTTTTTTTTTTTTTTGCTCTAATTATAGTTACATGGATTAAAAGGCGACCTATTTATATATGACCTACTACTGTTTATTTATCTTCTCTGTCTCAAGAAGAAATAACTGATTATTACTCACAACTGCAACTTGACCTCATGTTGTTAATAACGATGGATGCAGAGACAGGACGGAAACAAGGTCTTGTAATATTTCTGGTGTATAATTTTCCTTTCACTTCTTTATTGATCAGGGAAATTTCTCTCACTTGAGGCACATGAGGCGCACACATGTTACCATGGTTACCAAATGATCTTGCATAAATATATAGATTGCTTACACAAATTGCTTCCTTGACATTTTCCATGAATATAAGCAGGTGAATGTGATAGAAGTTTGGCTGGTCTGCTTTCACAAGAGTGAAATGCCAATTGGAGCCACTTTTTAAGGTAATGTGGTCGGGTTGTTTATTCCACACCATAAAGAAATTGAATGACAGCTTGCACTCCGGTCCAAATGAACCAAACTAAATGGGCAAACACACCAGAGTTTGTCTGTCCTGTACCGAACATGTTAGGTGACAAAAGCACCCTCGCCCACTCCATCTTGAATCAGCAATTTCATAGTGCTGTTCGAATTTTCAACTGTAAGTTTTATCCACTCAATAGTTTACTACAAAACTGTTGCACGGCACACTAAGATGTACTGTACCGAAGCTGCGCACTGTATCGGTCCGGTTAGACCATCATGTTGTGGCCTGTCTCATGAAAGTGCTGCAGAAGAAGTCGTCTTTTTAATACAACAGGTTAGGCGTTAATGTTAGCTGCTAGCTAATGTGATTTTATTTCCAATTGAGAGTGCCGGGCAAGCATCATGCTCTACAGACCAATGACCGTCAAGATAAAATCTAAAAATGATTATTAAAAGGCCTGTCGGTAGCATACGTATTTGGAATAAGTTGTACAGTAACGTCTTCTTTAAGTACTTGTGAGCTATAACAACAATAGGTCTATTGTTGCTTTAAAAACAATGTAATTTTATATAAGATATACTTTATTGTCCCTGAGGGGACATTTTCCTTGGTGTGATTCCTACAGCCTGAACCACTTAAAACAGCACAAACTGACAAAGTGTAGAGACATTAAATATACATAATACATAAAAGATGCGTAAAAATTGTAAGTTTTGTAAGATAGCATGTATTTGAATGTATTTTGCCTGACATGTGATGCAGATGCTTTGGCGAGATAATAAGTATGATTATCTGGGGCATAATTATGTAGCAATTTAACATCCAAATGGTGTCCAAAATGCATCAACTACAGTCTGCACTTATCCCCCACAGTGAGTCCTCTATGTAGCAAACAATACATAGTGAGTGAGTGAGTGAGCAAACACAGTTTAAGCCCCAGAAATCACCCTGGAGGTAGGAATACTATTCTATAAGATCTCCCCTCATTTGGTGTTTGTGGTACTGGCATTAGAGAGCGCTAACATGTTGGGACAAAATTTGCTAAAGGTTTTCATTAGGGCTGAGATCTGGTGAGTGTAAAGGCCACAGCCTATGATTCACATATATATTACAATTCAGTGACACCTCGTGCTCAGCATCTGAATTTACTATGCTTCTCCGCTCAATTATTGTTTGTTATTGATTTCCCTTAATTCGTCACCCATCTCAGAGCTCCTTTGATTTCATATTCTATATTTTTTTATGCAGTGCATACTTTCTGCGTGTTGAGCTTATGTTTGTACTTGTATTTGCCTGTCTGTGGCTGTAGATAAGATCATGATGCTTGACTGGATTCAGTCTTAAGGGGGGAAAAAAATGTTTCGAATCATTTTCAAGCCCCATATGAAACTTGTACTTACGTCTCGCAGACTAGGTTTCAACAGCGGCTGACGAAATTTAATTCAAGACTGTTTAGCACTTGACTATATGTCGGTGTGTATGTGCCTGCTCATGTGTGCGAGTCCTTCCAAGTCTTTGAGTTTTGGCAGCAAGATCAGAGGAAATGTGCGTTGTTGTGTTTGTGTGTGCGTGCGTGTCGGTGTGTGCCTGTCTGTCCGTGTGTGTGTGTGTGTGTGACAGAAAGAGAGGGAGAGAGAGTAGGCATGAAAGTGAGATTCTGCTTTGAGACGTTTGATGTCGAAGAACAGCGTCTGCTGTCTGTCTGCCAACTGCCAACCCTCTATCACCATCCCAACACATGGCCTCTGCTAAGTGTGTGCATGCGTGGTTGTGTGTGCATGTGTTTATGTGTGTGCGTGTGTGTGTAAGTGGCCTGATTAGGCAGGGACTTGGCTATGTGACACTGCTACAGAGCTAGTTAGACTCATAACGTGCACCTCACTGTGTCACAGAGTAAAATGTGTGGGCCTGAGAACGCAAAATAGGATTTTGTTTTTAATCACATGACAGAGACAGGGCGAGAGACAAGGGAATGTGTGTGTGTACATGGGTGTGGGTGTAGTGGGTGAGTAATCTCTCACTTTTCATACCTCTCATCCCACACCACCAATCTTTGGATGGGTCCTTATCAGACAGAGTCAAGTACACTTAGGGCTAATTGTTAACTGATGTATGTGTGGTTTTGTGTACATATGTGACCCTTTTTGTATGTGTGTGTATGTGTATACACAACATTGTGTGTGCCAGAACACTCCAAAGCCTGTTCCAGCACGCCTGATGCTCCTCCTGTTTTCATCTATAACTCCAACTTTGTCCAAGTACAATAAATGAGCACAGAATATACATGAGAAAAAAAAAACACAAAAGAGAGAATGAAGTGAAAAAGCAATTGAAAGACGCTACCATCTATATTTGGCCTCAGAAGGCCATGGGATGCTTTCATGATGAATTTTAGTTAGGTGGGAAAAAGATCTAGCAGATGTGTGAAGAACTGAAAGACAGTGGAACGAAAGCGATGAAAGAGAGAATGGAGAAGAAAAGCAGAAATGAGATCTGTTCAAAAAGTCAAACTCTTGTCTTTAACTCACACTCGCAGACATGCGTGCCTACGCAAACAAACAAAACAAAAACAGTGACTGAGGTACTGGTATGTGCGCACAGAAAACATACTGAGATATTGGCAAAGTACAAAGGCGGAAAGATCAGGTGAATCTACTGAGCAAAAGACACACAGATCTTTTGCTCTCACACTTCTTGACATTTTCGCTCTGATAGGGCCAGATATAGCTTTTCTGCCTCCTCACTGCTCACAAGAACACACACAAACATGCACACTGTGAGGGTGAATAGCTGAAGACCGAGGGGGGATGGGGGTGGGTTCTAGTTTGGAAGAAAAAACTAAAATATAGTAAATTAAAAAAAAAAAAAACAGTAGCCAGGAGGTGGCAATGTCCTGTGGCAGCAGACAAACAGGTGCTGCTGCTGGAGTGAACTCAGCACCTCAGGTTGGCTGCATTGATGAGGAAACTCACAATGCAGTTCACCCCCTAAAAGAGCAGAGGGATGGAAGAGGTAAAAGAAGAAAGAGAAGGGGGCTTGAGTCATAAGTAAGCAAAATCAATATGTAGACTGACAAAATACAAAAGGACTTGAGACTGAACACCTGATTACACTGAATAGATAAAGACATGCTGCGAGAGTTTCACAGTCTCTTCTTTGAAAATCTTCCCTTTTTTTTACCTTTTGTGTTATTCTTAGCAATGTCATGTCTCCTCTGTCTTTGGATAGAAATAGAGAAGCAATAGTAGCAACAGATCTGTGATTGATCAATTCATTTTTAATGGGTTCAGAGGGTTGGGTTACATTAATTATACCCAGAGGTGACTGCAGCATACGAATATTGATCTGGATGGATGGTTCTGATCCATTGCTGAAGTGTGCAGTGAAAAGTTACTCGATGACTGTGGCAGAAGGACAGAAAGTGTCAATATAATATAAAACTAAGCAGTATGATTAGAGTGGTGTGTTTGTAGGATATTCACCGCTTCAGTGTCCAGCTAATTTTGATGTTTTATTGTTTTTAGAGCAGCAGGCTTTAGAGCTACATGAGGATATAAATGCTTTTCCCACCTTGACAAGAAGTGGTGTTCTCAACAACAAGGTTTTAATGTAAGTGGTTCATTAATTTGTTGGATTGCGTGTAGAAACGATTAAAGATATTTCACATCAGTTATCAGCAGCGTATTTGCTTATTTAATATCAGTTCAAAATATTGGCTAAAACTTAAGAGTTTTAGCCGATGATCAAGTTAACCTTGGATGAAATTAAATTAAATTAAATTAAATTAAATTAAATTAAATTAAATTAAATTAAATTAAATTAAATTAAATTAAATTAAAACAACTACTGTACATGATAAAACCTTTATGGCAAAATATACTAAATTACATGGAGACACGTCAGTGGATCTGAAAGTGTCCTACAGTAGGTTATGTTTATTTTGTGCCTTTGCACCTTTGTTTAATCAAACACTATATTATGTATGGGACGGGTCTTGATCAGGTGGCAGTTATCAGGAGGGTCCTTAGAGAAAAGAAGAGTCCAGATGTCCTACTATTTCAAAAACTGATTAGATTTATTAATTAGAACAATGTCTTATGGGAAATATTTTTGAAAAAGAAATTGGACTTATAAAAGAATATGGAATAGATGTATGTTACATCAGCAGGAGGCAAATAAAGTTCAATTCCTCTATATATTTTTGCTAATTATTCGTGTTGGCCTTTCACTTGTATGTATAAAATGATAGATGTGGACTAATATTTTGTAATCTGGGTATAAAAATTGTACATTATCTAAAAACTGAAAAATTTGTGTATAATACCATGATTATTATTTTTAAGATTGCTATTGCTTTATTTTCAGCAGTGTGTTTGAATTGTGTTTAAATAACTAAAAAGAAAAAGGAAACTGCTGTATGTCCCACATCCTGTTACTGATATGAGAAATTTAATAATGAGTTTCTGCTTATCTCATACTTTTCAGATATTTTCCACAATTGCATATCCTACATGAAGCCTAAAGCTGGCTAATATTGCAAACAATGGTGACAGCTCAATAGGTCAGTGTTAAAATAAAGTCTATGAACTTCAAGTCACAGCTTCCCTCTCTTGAAGTTTCCTCGAACATTCAGTATGGCTGAGTATGTTTGTCTACTATCTGAGTGGATGAAGTTTTGTGGCAGAAAGGTTTGAGCACAACAGCAGCACTTTAGCAGTGTGGTAATCCTGCAAAATGTTGCTGAAATAGATACAAAGCCACAGTTTGTTTCATTCCAGAGCAGCTGCAGTTGCTTTGGATCAGCAACACATGTTCAACATTTTCTGGAGACAAACTTTTACTTGGTTGCTATTTATACGATTCACACACTTTAACTTCCACGCAAAACAAAAAAGCTAGTGTGCAATTTTTTTCAATGTCGCAAATTTGTCTTTACATAGTTTGCACCATCTATTAAAATATGATGAAACTGATCTCAAAGATCAGCCTGGGACTTCTGTATTGTATGCATTATTATTGATTACACTGACTTACTGGTGTCTGCCCTAAAATAGATGGTTATGACTTTGCAAAGGGACCACTGGGGACAGACGCTGAGGTAGTCTAGGCTGACCCATTGATTAGGTATAAAGGTGACCGGGGTGTACTATTGATCGTAACTGGTGGAACAGGTACACCATTGCATACAGTGGACTGAGCTTTTAGTGCAACAACCTGGAGAGAAAGAGAGGAGGAGTGGGGACGGACTAAAACGCTACACCTCCACTTATTTGCAAAGTGAAGACAGTAGGAAAATGGCAAAACCAAAACAGCAGATAAAGATCCAAAAGAGTCATATCCGTCTGTTTCCTGTGCTTGAGCTCCACTGCCTGTACAACTGATACATGGCTTAGCCATGGAAAGGAATCAGAGAGGGAGATTTGGGACCAGCTGAGATGCCAGCCTGTCTGTATGCTCGGTTATGGAGATGGAAGATAAAGTCAGATACTTGTCTGATGATTAGCCAGCTCTGAGTATTAAGCAGCAAAACAAGAGGACTTGCACAATCAGAGGTTAGAGACACTAATATAGATTTATTCATCTATTCTCCTCTTTCCCATTTGACTCTCTGCAAAACAAAGCCAACCTATTAAAGCAAGTATTGAGTGGGGAAGAAACGGTTTTAAGAGAAATATTGACATCAGCGCTGCTGGGTTGTTTTTCTTTCTGCTCAACAGTGTGGTTTTAATCAGGGTCTGTTCTTCGCTTGGTACAGTACAGTGACTGAGCAGAGGGGTTGGCCTCATGAATACATGCGACTGCGCTGCTATAAATGCATGATATGAGGCAGTGGTGTAGATCTCACACACACTGTGAACACCAGCCTCTGATAAAGTAGGAAAGTTGGTAAGTTATTGCTGGTGGGAAATTGGTCATGAAGAAATGAATAACAGTGATTACATAACTTTCTTCCTTTGAGAAACATATTAAAGGCTAACTCAGCTAATTTTACACATCAAAATAACCCTGAAGATGTCATCCTGTTATCCTGGCTTGGGCATGGAGACTATAATTTTTTGTATCAGGTAGGGAGGGTCTAACAAGCAAAAGAGGTGACTGAGTTCATTATAGTCAGTGCAGGTTCCAGAGTTTTTGATTCAGTAAAATTCAGGACATCCTGGTCTCTGTTGCACCAATCAGGACAGTTCTTTTTAAAATTCTTCTCTTGTGAGACGCTGACCTGTTGAGAAGTGCAACATGGACTCTAGACTTATGGACACTAGAGGTGAGACAGGTTGTCATTCATTGTGAATAGCAACACTGACCACAATTCAAGACCCGAAAGTCGACCAGCGAGAAGGGCCCAGCTGTCTATCTGCCCCCTGGTGTCCAGGAGAGATAACCCTGAGACAACCAATAATGATAAAGTGAGAAAAAGAGGATCATCACAATCAATTGTTTCCCCCATTCATTGTGATCTAAATTTAACAAGTTACCAGGACTCGAGGAAGAAAATTAATGCAGAAAATGGACTACTTCATCATGTGCCAATACAGTGGAGAAAGTAACGGTCAAATCAGAGCTAATTATATATATTAAGTACTTAATGCTTAACATGCCTGCAAGGTTCAGGCTCATGAGAGAGAGGCTGCTACTTTAAGTCTTAAAGTGATAGTTCAGGGTTTTTTGACATGGGGTTGTGTGAGGTACTTATCTATAGTCAGTGTATTACCTGCAGTAGATTCGGATAAGCACGCTGCCAGTTTGGAGAAGCAGCCGAGAGCACCGACACAGAGGCTGAGTGATGGGCTGCTGTGTACAGGGCCATGCACTAAAGTGTGTTTTAGCCACATGCCTCATAAAAAAGCTCATGTCAGTTTAAGTGTACGGTTTATTTTGAAAATATTCCCAGCTTTATCTCACCATCAAACAGCCCTTTCTTTTGGAACTACTCCACAGATCAGCTGTTTGAGTAAGCTAGAGCTAGGACAGGAGTGTAGGAATACGGAAGTTTATTGGCTGAAAAATGTAGTTCAAAATGAAAGTGCTGAAAGTGCAAGGTAGAGGGGTGAAAATGTAAAAAAAAAAAAAAAAAAAAAAAAAAAAAAGCATGCACTAAAACTGATTTTTTTAATTTTAGTTTTTTAAAAAAAAGTGGATAAACCAGGTTTTTTGTTAAAATCCTTTTAATCACAATCTAACAATAACTATCTATAGGTGTTTGCGTTTGTACGTCCCTCAGTTAAAAAAAAAGTATGAGACTGTATTCATGTATCAGGTACCGTTTTACTCTCTCTGTTTCACTCATAAACAAACACTGGCCAGCAGAGACTTGCTGGGTAACGCCATGCCATGTCTTGCCATGCTGTGTGATGCCCCGCGGTGCTGCGCTCCATTCGATGAGACAGCATGAAGCACAAATCAATATGGATTAAAACTCTGCAAGGCACTATCCACTGACTCCTCATCACCACATACAGGATGAAAACGTGTTCATTTATTATGCTGGATAGCAGATTTCTCCCCTTTTCAAATCAGAGAGGAGAAGTAAAGGGCCGGAGATAAACAAGATCTGGAGTATAAGGGCCGTCATGACGCAGAAGAAAAACGCCTCATGCCACCCTCGGGGCGTATCCATCAAGCTGCTCAGAGCGCTGCATGGTGGGGGGGCTGGAATCAGCACCTCATTCCACCTGCCACACCTAGACTGAGAGTCACACATGAGCACACACGCAGTCACATACACACACAGTGACAGGCCTGGTGGTAGGCCTGAGCCCCCATGGTAGTGGTGGGCTTCCCACAGTGCTCTGCAGGCCACCAGAGATTATCCCAGTGCTCACAGACAGTCACAGAATGTTAATCCTTAGCCATCTCTTCTACTGTACTGTTAAATCGGGATCTCTCCTCTCAATCGCCCCTCCTCCTTAGCGCCCCTTTTTCTTTATCCATCACTCTCCATCCTCTCCTGCAATCCACTAACCCCCCCCCCCCCCCCCCCCCCCCCCCCCCCCCCTATATTCCCAGCTCTGTCCTCCTTCTATCTGTTTTTACCTCCATCCTCTCCTCCCCTAAAATCTCTTGATCCCTGGTTCCTACTCAGAAGTGACAAGGCCTCAGCCCCATTCTCTCTCATCCTTTCTCTCCACTCCAGGCCCAGCCCTCGCTATCAGCCCCGCATTGATCTTCTCATCCCCAAGAAAACAAAGCACCAATCAGCCTGTCATAATTACTCTGCTGGAGGAGGAAGTGCTGAACACCCAGCACAGCTGTTACATGTTGATGTAGAGACGAACAGGGCAGCAAAAGAGGAGCTGAGTGTTTTTTTTTTTTTTTTGATGAACATGTGCTGGATGTGGTCTATTTTTAAAATATGTAAAAAACTTGACTATGAAGGTTTATTAACTACACTGTTGATTCCATTCTGCTAATGATGATACTGATTCCCATTCCTTTTTTATTTGTATGCTGGGACAATAAAGTGACAGCTGCCGGAACCGCTCCTTCTAAAAATTACACAAAACAACCTCTGAATGATATCTGGTTTCCCACAGCTTCCCTTCTCTATTCACTCTGATTAACTCTCATAAAAAAAAAAATTAAAAAAAAAACACTCTATACTCTACAACTTGTACATTTTTTTTTTTACAACTTGTGCAGCAGGATTTTTCTTCAGGACACTAGGGCTGCTAGCTTCTATACAATAAATGCAGTTTGTGATCTGTCAGCAGTCTCCAGACTGTTACCCCTGTCATGCTGTGCTTTGTTGTCATGCAAAACACATGGATTGCAAACTTTATGTCTTCACGTACCTCAGCATCTTTCCACCACAGACAATCTGGCAGATGCAATAAAACTCCTGCTTACTGTGATGCATTTTACACCAACCACTTGAACAGCGAGCTTTACCCCTTAAATTCCCCCTCAGATATAGTAAAGTTAGATTTGGCACTTTTTTCTGCACTGTTTGACAACGCAATTATAATTGGTATCTGCGCGTCCCAGCCGCTCATTCTGGCTGTATCACACACAAATCGGGTGAAACATTCAAATCCACGATGCCATTACTCATGGGTGAATTATGACATTATTTGGAAAATATTTGGCTTGAGTTAGCAGGAATGAAAAGGTGAACACACATCCAATGTTTAGTATGTATTTCTTTAATGAACTTGCATTAAAATGCTCAGCCCTTATTGGCTTTTACACACTATTAAACACTTGATTGAAGCCCGATACTATAAAAGGAAGATAGTAAAAACAGCATGATAAAACTCAGACCCTCCTCTCCAGACAATATTTCTTAAGATCAATATGGTTGTCCATTACAGCTTAAGGTGCCCTCTATCATCTACTACGCTATGCATAATCATGTCTCTGGAATTTTATAGTGTTTATTGTGATGGGTAACAAACATGAGCGCTGGAAAAGATTAACAATAAATAGAAAAGACCCACACACTGTTGTATGTTCACAATATTTCATACTGTGAACATGTCTGACAACATTTCAACCAGTGGTGGGATTCTATTCAGCAGTTCTATAGCAGCTTTTGTGCATTTCTGAAGCTTGATTCTCCTCTCAGAGCTCTCTCTCTATGTATTATGAAGCTATTCAACAAACAAAGTAGTTACATGATACAGCGACGTCTGAGAGGAGAAGAAAGCATTAGAAATACATGAAAGATGTTGTGTTCTTTTGTGGTTGGATGTGGATTTTTTTTTTTGTTTCGAATACTGCATTGCAGTTTATGATGTTTTTGTTGCTATTAGTTTCTTCCTCACAAGCTGTTGGCTTTCTGGTATATTTCCATGCAAAAGATCTGAAGGCTGTGCTAATTTCCATGCATCTATTTTGTATTAGTGGGTAACTGCTACCACCTTATGGTAGTAGGGCTTTGAATGGAATACAAACATCAGTATGCTAACATGTCCAAGAGGGCAATTCAGGTAACACTTGCAATGGTTGCCATCTAAATTTTACATGTTAGCATGCTAATATGTATGTATGTATGTATGTATTACAATTGAATAGAACATTAATGTCATGGTATTCCATCCATTTATTGTTGAGGTGTCACAGTAGCACAACAGGAAAAGCCAAGGGACCAGGAGTCACTGAGATTCATAGTCTGGGCACCATAGATATGTTTAGCAAATTGTATTACAATTTGTACAATAGTTTTTGTGTTTTCGATATTTCAGTCAGGATGAATGTTGTGGACCAACCAACAGACCAACACTGCCAGGTTGAACATCTGGACACATTTAAACTACAGAATGAATCTAACAAACAAAAAATATCCTTCAAATTGTACAGGGAAGTAAATATAAGTAACAGATAAGTGGGATGGGCCTCACTTAGTGAACCTTTTCTATTGTGTTAGGACCCAATTTGATCAATTTTTTAAATTTAGATGTGTGAAACACCTTTGATTTTTTCTGATCAAAACAGGACTTCATAAATACAATAAAGTACATTTTGATTACATTTCTTTTTTTAAATTCTAAAATCAATAAAAAGAAAAGTTACGACACCCACACATACAAAAACACAGATGCACACATACATACACATCTCCTGTTGTATAGCAGTATATAGGGTGGGACTTTCTCAAGCATTATTTTTCACACACACACACACACACACACACACACACACACACACACACACACACACACACACACACACACAATACCCTTTGATCTGTCACTTTGTTTACCCTTATATTGTTATTATTGAACCACTACATTCTCGCACATGACGTGTCGAGAACAGTCACAAAATATAATCAAAATGACCCAAGGTCCCTTTATGTGTGCAGTCTCCCATGGCAAGACAAGAAAAGACATACAATCTGCCTTTGACCTTTTTATATCACAGCCTATATAAGAAAGGTCATTAATGACATGACCGCTATGGAAGTGAGACCAGGGTTGGAAATAGTTGGAGTTAGATTGACACATGACATGTTGATATTTGCTGGGGGATACAGATATATATTACATATGTTATGTGTGGATGAGTAATAAGCTCCTTAGCACATAAAACATTTTACTGCATGATAACTACTGTTTATTTCAGTGCTTATCAATGATTTCAAAGATGGGTCAAATTTGACGAGAAACACTTAAGGTGTAAACCTTTTCAAAAACATTAGGGTGAAAAAACATTCACATTTTTAATAGTGAAACTGGTATATGATATAATGGTTCAGTTGATGTACTGGTAATGACTGTTTTTGCATCTATGTGCAGTCGTTGCCTATCTGACAGTTTAGAAGACTGATGATGTCCTCTACAGTCACTGGTGGGTTATTTGTCATTCTCTGAACAGGTGACATGTGACATGTGACACAGACTTCTGCATGAATGTGTGACATGGTTGAAAGCTCAGAAATTTTTGTATCACGTTCTGCATTTTGGTGACTCTCGTCATTTTGAAAAATGTGAATAAAGTTAGTTGGTTACTTCATATGAATAAGTATATTTTTGTTCCAAAGTCTGAGTTCACTAAAACAAGAAAAATACCTGACAATAATATGCCATTCTGTATGCTGGACCTTACTTCTTACAATAACTGAGTATTCCTTATTTCAATTTCAATTCTCAGAAATAAATTTAGACAGCCTGTGGTGTCAGCGAGGGTAGCTCTTGTTGGAAATTGAATGCTGCTGAAGAGCTGGAAAGTTAAAATGTACCATAATGAAATACTGCTTTAATAATTGCAGAAGTGGTGGTTGGAGAATGAGAGTTTTTGATTTGCACAGTTGTCGAGCTTTAACTATTGATTGTATTGAATCCTCTATGTCAGGATAAGTGACGAACTGTCAATTCAACTCATTAGATTAGAAACATCTTAAGTAAAATCATTTTTCTGGATCATGCATGCCTCCACTTTTTACTTCTTGCATACTGCATATGCCATATGGTAAATAAAATATATTTCAAGACTTTCATTTCCATGGAAGTTGTGAATATTTACTCACCAGAAGCCAAGGAGACAGCAAATAGTACAATTCTGACGTGTTTCCACAGACGGAAAGTAATAACATAAGGCACAGAGGGAAATTAACATTGGTAAATATCAGCTGTGATAACTTTGCCTCATATAAGTATCTTAATTTATCTAGAAGAGAAAAGCCTGTGAATTTATATTAACGGTAATTTCACTCACTCTCTTAGTGTCTGTGCTCCATTATTCATTTACTGTATAGGTGTAGATCTGTACAAATGTAAGCTATGTATATATTTGTATCACTTCATTATCTGCAGTTCACCTGCTGAACATGTGTGTCCCTGTGACTGTGCAGTGACACCTCTCGCTATCAATTTAAAAATGCTTCATGTTCCCAAGTAGACTACCTGTGCTCCATTATCTCCTCGGCTTCTTGCTTCTGTGCGCATGAATGTCTTCCTTCCTTTTCACTAAAAGGTTGTAACCTCAGATATTACATCTAACACGTACATAGTGTGTAGAAATGTCCTCTTAAGACATGAAAATAACCTTCACCTGCTAACAGATGCAGAGGTTTGTTTTTCTTCTCTTCCATCGCTCGCTCTGCTCTCGCTTTCTCCTACCTCTCTGATCTTACTAATGAAAACAGATGAAAACTCCACAGCCCAATAATACAAACATTAACACTAATTCACACTCATAGAGACAAACAATGTCCGAGACACAAGTAAATACGGTGGACTTTCCAATAATGGAAGGGGGGGGGGCACCCTCTGGGAAATTTGTCTGATCAAGTGCAAAGAGATTAACCAGTTGGACGTGTGCTAATGAACAGGAGATCATAATGAAAGGAGCTCGTAAATGTAGATGAGGCATGTGGAAAAGAACAATGCCCTTGCCTTGTATCAGATGAAACACAAGAGTAATGTACAGAAAGCTAAATATTTTACTGTCCCCTTTTTTCTACCTAGATCAACTTTTAACAACAGGCTGAGGATCACAACTCTTAGTTAGAGGGTATTACATTGTGTGCAACAGCCTCTTTCATTAAAAAAAACAGCAAACAGTAAATCACACACGCACATAAAGGGCACAAAAGCACATCAAACACAATTACGTACAATAGATCAGATAGGACTAAAGAGGGTTGAGCGTCTTTGAGAAGCTACAGTACAGATGTGACTTACTGATCACATAGTCTCCAAATGGATCCTCATCCTCCTCATCATCAAGGTAAGCTGGAGGAGAAGGAACGGAGGAAAGAAAGAAAAAGCAGGAGAAAAGAAACAAACAAAAAAAAAAAGATTATGACGAATCAAGAAGGAAAATGTGAGTTGGTGAATAGAAACAAACAAACTGGACAAAGAAAAGCACAGAAATGCTTTGAATAAAGTAAAATATTAGGCAAACGTATGGCTGAAAAAATAAAATAAACTGACTGCAACCTTCCACCCGCCTATCATCTGACTCTTTTCTTCAATCTTATACCTCCAGCAGTCATTAGGAGGCAAAGTGCCAGGCGTTAAACTACAAAAGTTGTTTTAGCACCATGCAGAGGAAAATATGATCACTCATAATTGGCTGGAGAATTCTCAATTTGCTCTCCGTGCTCCTTCTCCCCTCTCTCTCTCTCTCTTTCTGTGGCAGGTCTGAAGTTAGCGTGAGAGGCCATTATGGCTCACTAAATTCCCCATTAGGATGGCAGCATAGTCGTCAGCAAGTTACAAGTCCGATGCCAATGATATTTCGCTGCCTCTGCGACTCTTTTAACTAACAATAAAACAGTTTGTATGGGTGTGCCCTCCATGCAAATTCAACAACTGTGCCTGCTTCCGACACACAATAGCACATTTTTTGAATGCCTTCATTGTCAGCTTTATGTGAAAATCTGTCCCTCATCTTTCCCTTTCCATTTATTCATCGTTTGTGTTTTCCTGCTCCTCTCCTCTTGTCTCTATCACTCCAGGCACCCTCCCTTTAATGTGAGTTAGCATCCATCTACTGTGATCAATATCCCAGAGCTTTTATTAAACACTGCTCTTATGCATCTGTGTGTGCATGCAAACTGCCTGCTGTGCGTCTGTCCTAGTGTATGTGTGTGTGTCTATTATCGGCCTTTACTTCAATATCAGCTCTGGTCCAACAATGTCTTTATTGAGTCAGATACACAAAAAAAGGCTGAGAATGTTTCTTTTTTTTTTTTTTTTTAATTCATCACTTGTTTGTGCAAGTGTGTGAGCATGTATGAGCGCTGTGTTGGCTATGCTGAACAGACCGATCTTTATTGATCCCGGCTGCAAGCCATTTTTCAAACCCTTGGCTTAACCCAGAGACATACACATACAGATATGTGCGGCGCATGTGTCTAAGTATGTGGGTCCATCACTACTTCACTCATTCCAGCATGCGTAGCTCTCGCTGCATGGACAAAAAGTCCTTGAACCAGTGGGTGAAGTATGGAGGCGTTCATGCATGCACGCACACACACACACACACACACACGCTCACACACACTCACACAGTCGTGAGTGTTTGTGAAAGCGAGCTGTCAGTGCTGCTCTCACACACCATTCATCACAAGCTACTAATTCTGTTAGACCATTGTCGAGCCTTTCGCACCCCACGTTGCTCTCTGAAAACTCAATCAGAAGCTAATGCCCTCAACCCTCCTAACACACATTCCAGCTCTCACTCTCAGTTTCTTACTCACACACACCCAGAGACCCTGAGGGGACGGCAGTGGTCTTGGGGGACCCCGCCAGTCCAACTCTATAAGTGCTGCTTGAATTTGATCGACAGGAGCTGCATGGACCATGTTAGAGAGAGGATAGATACACTTCTCATCAAACTTTTGACAGCTCTGACCTTTCACCTAATTTGCATAGGGGGAGGGGTTTGACCCCCTCATGCATTTACATCTAATTTAAAAAACGTCGTCATCTTTGAGCCCCCCTTTTTCCCCCATGCTTGCGCATAAATTACTCAGAGTCTAGACTTTTGTCACAAAACTATAGAGAACTATAGAGTCGGTGTATTTTCGTGAGAAGAGCCGTACTCATCATGTCGGTCGATCGCGCAGCGTCTTTTATTAGTGAAACGGCGGTAACCATTTTACAAGAGTCAGGCGTAGATGGTTCCAGAAAAAGTATGGTGTTTTTGCGCAGGACCCAAATGCCTCCTCCGCTCACCCTGCGTCTGCAAGAGGAATGGTCTTTGGAACCCTACGGGCTGTGTGGTAGCTGGGGATATATGTTCAGGTACCAGACCGGGGAACTGTGTCTCTATCAGCGGAGTGAAGGTGACACACCGGGGGACCTGCTGGATCTAGCCACATTATCTTCCAACGATTGGGGTGTGTTAAAGTCTATCAATCCGAGGAGTATCAGGGAGGTGGTCGAAGAGGAACAAAAATCTTTGCAATCTGTGCAAAAATCGTTTTCGGCTATTTGGCTGTCAAAAACCTCAACTTCGGGTCGTTGGTTCTTCCGCGTCAGTTACCGGTTAGAGAATAAAGAAGAAGAGTCAAAGAAGGATGGAGCCTGTAGGGAAGAAGCTAAATGGTATTTTGCCTTGGATCTGTTCAATTCCGAATGCGGTGTTTTCCGGACTTTGTTGGCTTTACCGGCTGAGGTTTGGAGTGAAAAGTTGGATCAGATCAGTGATACGATCACTTCGCTCTTTCACAGTTGCCATATCTGGGATAATGCCCTGGTGAAAAAAGAAGACCCCTCTACTCCCACCCCCCACACACACACACGTCAGAGACAAACCACCCCTTCACCCCTCCCACGCAAGGATAAACCACGTCGCCACACACTATAAAGAGACAACCTACCAAGGCGGAAAAATAAAACACCACAAGAACAAGAAGAAACATGTGTACCCCTCAGAGAAGCTACACGCCCAGGCTTATCGCAACAACCATCCACCCGGCTCCCTCAAGAGATTACAAACCGGATTTAGAAAATGCATTTATGACGACTGGGGAGAATGACGACCGTCCACCAACTCCACTACCACCACAACCCAAGGTTCTGGACCATCCTCCTGCTTCACCTCCACCATTCAGCGCTCCTCCCCACCATACTCTGGAGCCAATCCCTGAAGAGCCTATGGATCTGATGGACTCCTTCCTTGAATGTGACTGCGGGCATTCGTGTCGCGATGATTTGCCAACTCAGGCCGTTGAACAAGGTGACCAGGACCATCCTGACGGATGGCTAACCGATACTTTCTTTAACGATACTTTCTTTAAAGGTGTAAAATTAGCCGTGCTCCACCTGCTGAGCAAAACTCTGTCCCTGTACCAAGATGAGATGTGCGTGGGGTGTCGCATTAATCATCCCAGCCAGAGACGGCACCAATGCCTGAATGTGGGTCTGGAAGGCTTCTACCAGGAAAATTTTTACTGGTTGATGAAAAGGCTCTACACCCCCAAGCTTATTCCAGCCATTCAACACTTCCTATCTGTGCAAAACATCAAGGCGGATCAAGCGAGGATCAGAAATACGGTGGAGAGTCTTTTACACGAGCTGAAATCAAAGAGCTTCATCTACCACGCACTCGATGAGATGTTGGATCGAGAGGACGGAGACAGCAGGACCAAAAAAGAACAACTTGACAAACTGTGTGACCTGTGGTTGGAACGTTAGACGGCAGGAAAATGTGGAATTTCTGTAGAAAAATAGTGACTCAGATCATGAACCACATCAATAACCGCATCGTCATCCCTCAGTTGATAGAGCTTTTGAGAATGGCTGTTGAGAACAGAGTTTCAAGGCATAAAAACAACACTTTTATCCAAAATGCAGACGTTGAGAGACTGGAGAACTTGATGGAAAAAGTCCGGATCTGTTCTACTCTTATACCCTGTACACCTTGGGAGGTATCGGTGCATCAGGTCGCGTCCGGGGTTGAATCTACTTTGTCAGAGAGTTTTGAAAAAATTTTAAATGAACTAACGAGTGACATCGTTAGACCCTGGCACATACTCGCTTTTTACACCATGTTTGTCGATGTTACCAGCGAACTTTTGCAAAACAACCACCCTGTCAACGTTACGGATGAACTCCAAAAACTGCACGCTGATATGCAGCGTACTCTAGATTATTCTCTGTTAGCACAAACTCTATTCACAATCACATGTTCTAGTAGTGATAAATAGTTTTTCTTTTTTGACAACAAATTGTTTAGTTAGTTAGATTAAGTTTTTCTATTATTCATATCGTTTTTTAACACTGTTGTATTTGTGTTAAATTATAGTTAAAAAAAAGTATGTATTGTTTTTTAACACTGCTGTATTTGTGTTGAATTATAGTTTAAAAAAAAGTATGTATCGTTTTTCACACTGTTGTATTTGTGTTCTAATAAAAAAAAAAAAAAAAAAAAAATCAAATACCCTACGCATGATCTTTTTCTCTCATTCTGGTCCCAACATGTCTGAGGTACGCGTCATGAAAAAAGTTTATTACAACCCAACACACCCGGGTAGCTTCGGCGGTGTAGAACGCCTCCGTAGGGGAGTGCATGATGAAACGGGCAAGAAGGTTGAGCGTGAAAAGATCAAAGACTTTTTATCTGGAGAGGATGCATACACTCTACACAAACCCGTCAGAATGCATTTTATCAGAAACAGAGTTTTTGTCCCGCGTCCTTTAAACCAATTTCAAGCCGACCTATGCGATATGCAAGCCTTAGCAGAGTATAATGACGGGTATAATTATTTATTAACGGTCATAGATGTGTTTTCCAAAAAGGCTTATGTACGTGCTCTAAAGAGAAAAACCGGATCCGAGGTGGTTGAGGCCTTCGAGTCAATTTTTGAGGAGAGTCAGACGCCCTTAAAACTACAAACCGACGCTGGAAAAGAATTTTTTAACAAGCGTTTTGAGGCTCTGATGAAAAAACACGGCATCATACATTTTTCCACAGCCAGCGATCTCAAAGCCTCCGTGATTGAACGATTTAATCGCACTTTAAAAAGCAGAATGTGGAGATATTTCACTGCTAACAACACCATGCGATACCTCGACGTCTTACAAGACTTGATGAAAAGCTATAATCAGAGTTATCACAGCAGTATAAAAATGGCGCCTATGGATGTAACCGCAGAGAACGTCGATCAAGTGTTTGAAAACCTGTACGGTAAATCTCTCGCCCCACAGAGGACCGAATTAAAGAAAAATTTCAAGGAGGGAGACCTCGTCAGGATATCAAAGTTGAGAGGTGTGTTTGATAAAAAGTATGAACAGAGTTTTACGGACGAAGTGTTTACAGTTTCCGAGTGCATCCCTCGCGAACCTCCTGTGTACAAACTGAAAGATTATGATGGAGAACCCATCCAAGGTTCATTTTATGAGGCAGAGTTGCAAAAAGTAAAAATGGATAAAGACAGAGTCTACCACGTCGAGGAGATTCTGAAACGACGTACCGTGAGGGGTGAAAAACAAGTCTTTGTACGTTGGAAAAACTGGCCTGAGAAATTCAACAGTTGGATCAAGGCAGCTGAAATAATAAATGTATAAGAATCGCCGCGCGCCTGCCTAGAGTATCATTCCATCATGTACGGGGCAAAGGACGAGGGGTTTTACATTACCCTGCCCTCTAACGCCAGCCTCAACGTTTTCAAAGATAACAAGAGTTCCAGTTACCGCGTTGATTTAGCGCAACATATCGATTTAGAAGGAAAGTGGGAGGTTGCCTTGACGGAGATTTCATACCCCCACACTTGGTACACCATACACAAGGATGACGCCTATTTTTACTGGAGGGTAAATCCCCAAAAATCGGCAACAGAGAGCGTGATACATCGTCAAAGGTTTACAGAGGGATATTACAGCGGCATAAAAGACTTCAGGCTAATGATGGATAGTTATTTTAGAGAAATTAATTCTGATATTTATCTAGTTTATAACATCATTCAGAAAAAATTTGATTTCCAGGCCGGAGGTCAGACGCACGTACTCTACAAGGGACCCGCTGCTTACATGATGGGTCTAAAGTCGGGAGAATGGTTCAAGTTTGATCAAAAGTTGGCTCACTACCCCGCTGATATGAAGGCCGGGTTTTATCATTTGTACTGTTACAGCGACGTAGTACAACCGCAAATAGTCGGTGACGCTTATGCCCCCCTCTTGAGAACGATCAGTGTTAAGGGCACGTTCGGGGAGGTCATCACACAGCATTTCAACCCGGCTTATTATTTACCGGTAGCCAAGCAACACATTGAAAACATTAAGATTGAGATAAAAACGGATCAAAACAAACCGGTAGATTTTACCTACGGGAAGTGTATTGTGACGCTTCACTTTAGACCAATAAAAGTTTGAAAACCTGGGATATATATATATATATAAACCATCTGGTTTTCCCACATCATTCAGTATCGTCTAACCCTGCGACGGTGACTCACCTCTGACGGGTGCGACGGACATCAGATACGTTACACAACGGTCAAAATGGCACGAGTAGACTTGCGAGAGGATCCTCACAGATTTGTACATTATTATGAGAGTCAGGTGGGAGGAAATTTACCAGGATTTTATGGAGCTCCCGTCATGTACGGTCGTGGTATAGGCTCTATATTTTCAAAATTGTTTCGTTTTGTATCCCCCCTGGTGAAGAAAGGCTTTGCGATAGCTAAACCTCATCTCAAAACAGCCGCTAGCAACATTGCTTCGGACGTGTTCGGCCGTGTGGGAAAATTTGTCAACGGCGACCAGAAACAAGAGGGGTCGGGGGGAATTATGGTCTTAGCGCGTAGACAGAGGAGACGACCTCCGGGACAACGCCTCTCAACAACCTCTAAAAAACGCTCTGCTAGTAAAAAGAGGAAATCAGTCGCGAGAAGCAGGCAGGCAAAGAAGAAGTCTCCCCAGAGCTCTGACATATTTGAATTCTGATTTTTTTTTAAAGAGAATTAAAAAATCATGGCTCTGTTACACCAGAAATCCCCAGAGTGCACCCTCGCTGAGTTGGATTTATTTACAGCGCCTATGACACAGCTTTCCATCGAAGATAAAACATACACCGAAATTTTCCCCGTGTCAGCTATCACAGACGGCGGTCCTATAGAATTTTTTATCCCCGGAGACGGTGAAAAGTATCTGGATCTGAACGATATTTTGCTGCATCTTCGTGTGAAAATCACCAACGCGGACAATACAGACTTGGCCAATGATGCGGCGGTGGGCCTTATCAATTACCCTCTGAATACAATCTTCAATCAATGCGACGTTATTTTGGGGGATAGATTGATTTCACAATCGAGCGCTACACATCCCTACCGTGTCATGATTGAGACCCTACTCAACTTTTCAGGAGATGCGCTCGCCAGTCAGTTCTCAGCCGGTCTTTTTTACAAAGATACCCCCGGGGCCATGGACTCTAGAGTGACCGTCAACGGTCCCAATAGAGGGTTAAACACGAGAGCCGCTTTCACAACTAATTCACGAGAACTACACCTGTTTGGTGCTCTCCACGGGGATGTATTTTTTTGTGAGAGACTCTTGCTGAACTCTGTTGACCTGAGAATTAAACTAACCCGTGCCAGCGACGCTTTCTGTCTAATGGGAGCCCGTGACTCCACGTTTCGTCTGAAAATACTGGGGGCATCTCTATTTGCCAAAAAAGTGTCTGTGTCCCCAGCCGTGCGATTGGGTCACGCAGCAGCCTTAATGAAAGGTAACGCGCTCTACCCCATCTCACGCGTCAATGTGAAGACATACTCTATCCCAGAAAACTCTAGAATATGCAGCCAGGAGAATCTTTTTCTGGGGGCTATGCCTAAATATATAGTTTTGGGTATGGTGCACCACGAAGCTTTCACCGGGAGAAGAGACCTGTCACCCTTCAATTTTATTCACAACGATGTAGAATATCTGGCTCTCTGTCAGGATGGTAAACAGATTCCCGCTAAGGCTTTTCAACCTCAGTTTAACAACGGACAGTCCATTAGAGAGTTTTACAACATGTTCCTGGCTACGGGGAGACATCTTAAGGATTTACCCCTGAGTATCAACCGAGAAGAATTTAACAACGGATACTCTCTGTTTGTGTTTAATCTCAACCCGGCTGACGACAACGATGCCTTATCTCCCGTCTCCAGCGGTAATTTAAGACTAGAGATGAGATTCAGAGCACCCTTAGCGCAAACCACCACTCTTATCGTCTATGCCTGTTTTGATTCAATTCTGGAGATCGACTCAAAAAGACAGGTGCTTGTGGATTATTACTAATTTGAAGGGAAAAAATAAAAAAAAAAAAAAAAAATGGATAATCTTCAGATAGAGAGTATTTTGAATCGTTTGCTGGGAGATGTATTTTGCGGTGTGTGGGCTTGTGACCTATTACCCTCGCTGAACCCATCCTTTAGGACACCGTCCTACTTCATAGTCAACACAGACCCTGCTCACATGCCTGGGGAACACTGGTTAGCTTTAACACTAGAAAAGGGAGGCGAAGCCACCTTTTTTGACTCTTATGGATTTCCGCCAGACTTTGATCACTACCCCTCGAGCATCTTACAGTTTTTGGAAAACCGTTCTCAAAACATCAAGTACCACAACCGTCAACTGCAACACCCTCTGTCAACCGTCTGCGGGCAACACTGCATCTATTATCTCTGTCAACGGGCCTGCGGATTATCTTACCACCAAGTACTGTCTTTGTACAGCGACGATGTGATAAAAAATGACCGTATGGTGTACGACTTTGTGAGAAAACACCGTCTCAAAAATAAAATCAATGTCGTCCCAAAACAGAGGAACTGCTCTCTACAGAGGTTTAAAGACTGTTGCGGATAAATGTTATCTTATATAAAACTTTTTATGGTTTGAACCGATACTTAATTGTAATTCATTGCTGATTGAAAAAAAAAAAGACTGTACGCAAAAATTATGCTCAATAAAACACTTTATTAATGAATGACAAAGTTGTGTGTTACATTTATTTATTTATGGTGAAATACCGATCCAACTCGGTGACAGATTCATTTGTTTCTTCATCTTTCCACTTCTCGTGCGAGGTGCTTCTTTTCCAAACATGACAATTTGGTCGTGGGCCGTACCCGTCTTGAGGGAGCGGTACTGGTCACGAGCTTCTGGGTTTTTCACAGCGGAAGAAGGGATGTTCAAATCAGCCAGGGTATTCAAAAATTTTGACCAACCCGTCGGTGGCGCGGTTCGGGATGATTTATAAGAGTGTGACAGGTGTTTCAATAAATCAGTGATATGAGACCCCTTCACAACTTGACCCTTATAAACAAATTCCCCCTTTGCATTCCAACCTTTATCGCTCTCGGATATTTTTTTTAAGATGTATTCGGTGTTGTTGTGATCTCGTGGAGGGAAGCTTTTTAAAACTTCAGCGATCACACGGTCAGCATCATCCGACGCCTGAGATGATACCCGAGCGCTTTGTTGATTTGAGAATTCCGTCTCCTCGCCCTGCTCGTCAGGGTGTTCCCTCTGAAGAGTTAGGGTTACACGCCGCTGGTCTCTCTGACCCTGCTTCATCAAAGTTAAATATCTTTGCAGTAAAGCGTTGTACTTTTTAATTTTTTCATCGGGAGTCAACCCCGGCTCATCTAATACGGCTCTCATTTTGACATCCAAATCATCCTCTGCGGTTTCTCTGATGGTGGCTGGCGGTTGAGTCATACGGTTTAGCTGATGGGGTGAGACGAGAAACATTTTCTGCGCCTTCCTCAAAGACATCTTCTCACGTATTATCTTCTAGCGAGTCCCCCGATAAGATCCCCGATCATAGGTACGACGGCGGCTAGCAGGGGTAAAAGAAATCCGCCCGACTGGTTCTTTAAAACCTGATGTTTGCGTTTTAAAGTTGTTTTCTTGTCCGCCAACAGTCTGATAATTTCTTTCTGCTTCTTCAGTTTTTTGAATTGAGAAGGTGATAAAGGGATGTTTCCCTTCAAAAGGTTTAAAGCAATCTCACACAATGCTTGGATAAAGTCTGGAGAGCTGTGAATAAGAATATCTTTACGTTTCTTGGGTGTGGCGTGGTATAAAGCCGAAAGTAAAGCAGCATTTCTTTTTAAACGTACCGACATGATGACGATGATCTAGGTCATTTATTTTGGTACATAGACGGTCGGCCGCTGGTGAGGAAGTACACCGCTCCTCAATCTGTATCGTTCTGGACAGACGGGTGTAAGGTCTACTATTAAATACCCGTGAGGGTCTCTGGTGGCGTCTTCAAAGCTCTCTAAAAAAAATGCCTTTTGAGACGGAAAGATTTGACGGGCTAATATATTTATTTGTAGTTTGTCTCGAGGATTTTTAAACAGCACCAAATAATTGCTGTTCAAACTAATGGTGCGGCTGTGTTTACCCTGATGAAACACATTTTGAGTCAACATCATGACGCTCATGTTTTTGTGATGCCGATACTGAGTAAAGATTTTAACTACATCGGGATGGTCGGAGGCTTGGAAAATAACATCGTCCAAAATGATCAAATGTTTTTGACCAGGAGGAAACAGGTTTTCATCGTCAAAAGAATCTGGCAATCCTTCAACAAATTTAATCTTTTTATTCAACCTTTGCAACTCGCTGTACATAGGTTGAAAGGAAGTATAAATCCACACAATATTTTCAGGTACAATATTCATGACATGTTCACAGTTTTCAAGTACATTCTTTACAAAATAGGTTTTCCCGCACCCGCTAGGTCCTACAATCAAACATGAGAAAGGAAATATAAACCTAGGTTCAAAATCAACTTCCTCCATTACATTCTGGTGTGACATTTTTAAAACAAAATGAAACAAAACAACACAAAATCAAACTCTGTATATCCAAAAGGCAAAGTTGTATGAAACAAAACAACACAAAATCAAACTCAGTATATCCAAAAGGCAAAGTTGTATGAAACAAAACAACACAAAATCAAACTCACTCAATATCCAAAGGGCAAAGTTGTGCCGTCGGCAAAGAGACGTCTTTTGTCATACACCACTTTAAACTTTTTCTGAAATGATGTGTTTTTCAAGACGAAGCTCTTTTTATCGCGACTAATGTTGCGCTGTGGGATCTCAATCACACTCTCACCAGAATCACGCAGGTAACCTTCCACCAGATCTCTGACGCTGTCAAAGTTTACCATCTCACAGCATTCCCGAGTCTGAGTGATGCCTTTGACGCGCATCGCTACTTTTTTTTTGTTTTTTGTTTGGTATGCATAGCTCTTTGGACCCGCGGCTACAAATTCTTGAATGCTATCCCCGTCCAGTTCATCTGTCAAGTCCCCTAGATAATTACCCATCTCTAAAGGCGTCTCACCCTTCTTTACCACATAGATTAAACTATCGGTGTCGATGTAAAGAACCCTCTCTTTCAACTTTTCTAAATAACTGTACAGTTTTAGACGTGCGTGTGTTGTGGTGAATGCCGCAACGAATATATTGTTTTGTTTACCCGGGGGTTGAATGCATCGGTCGCTGTATCTCCACCTAATTAAGGCTCTCTCGTTGTCTAGAACGTTGAAGTATTCAACCTTGTGTGTGCCCGAAAAAAGGTAGGAGAAAAACTCTTCAGATTCTGAGACGATGTTGGTATGGAGTAGGTTGTCTCTCTGCGCAAACTTCCCCCAAAGACTGTTGAGACACAATTTAGCCACTTGTCTCTTGACAGGATTCGCTTCAATTTTGCCCGCGTCTAACAGAATGCCCTGATTTGTATGATAGTCCCTGATGTATTTTTCTCTGGTTTCCCGGTCCGTCGCATCAGGCGGGTACCCCGATGCTTCCTGTTTACCTTTGAGAAAACTGTGGATGTAGTCGACAAACACTGAGTCGCTACTTTTGTCAAAGTGCCACACTTCTGTGATTTTTGCCACTCTGTACCCTAGCTCGAGGGCTTTGTTAAACTCGAGCGTGACCCACACACCTGTCAACGCTCTGGCTTCATCGCCGTGTCTACAGAGACCCTCTTGGTTGTTGGTTTCAGCACAGGTACGACACAGCGGGAAGATTAATTTACCGGATGAGCATTTGTACGGTAAAACAGGGAAAAAGAGACCGCGTGGTGGATATACAGTGGCTCTGATTAACCCAAAGTAGTTACGAGGATCCCCAAAATCTTTGTGAATGATGGTAGGATGCCCTAGGGGAAACTTTTGCGTGCTCATGACATACGGGTACAGTGAGCAAACGTCAACATAATGCACAGTTTCATCAGACCCCGCCGTATGCCTCAGCTTTAAAGCGCTCGTTCTGCCTCCATACAGCGCTTGTCGTGGTATGAGAGGTTCTGGGAAGTTGAAATGCTGGAGAAAGTTTACTACATGGCTCGATTTTTTCATTTCATTCCACATGTGTTCTCTCACCACAATGACGCGGAGGTTGTGTTCAGACTGTAACATCTGCACTCTCTCCTCACTTTTTGCATGCAGTTCCCCAAAGGTCAAACCCCTCATCGGACAAGTATTTGTAGGATTAAAACAATCAGGACAACCGTGATAAAAACATCCGTGAAACTCCCACGCATATTTTACACCGTCAATCTCTGCGTAACCGTCTACAAAATAGCGACCAATCTGTTTTTCACCCATGTTGAGAGCATGCTGGATAAAGATTTTTTCCTTGTGCATCACCCACTCTAACCACCTGATGGATTCGTTTGAGAATCTTTTACACCGCTGGGCGTAGTTGTCAGGGCACGGTATGGCGAGGGTTTTAGGTTGCAAGTAATTGGTGAGAAACACCTTCATGCAGGCTGATGCTATGGTAATAGTGCGGAAAGGGTCCACGCCTGTCTCACTGAGATACTGCTCCCTGAATTTAACACACCCTGTGTTGAGAATATCAACGTCATTCTTACAGTAATGCAAAGCTTCCTTCCTAAAGTCAAAGACTTCCTGACTGGCTTTACTGTACCAGCTGTAAAACTCCTCCTGCTCGCGCGTCGTCATGCGGTCTACACCGTAATCAGACGGCGGAGGATAGGGTCCTACATACCTGAGGTGCTTTTCTGAGCTGAATCTGTGCGGAAAATACCCCTTGGTCTGATCGCTGAAGCCCAAAGCCTTGGGCATGGCGTTAAGACGCATGGGCAGGAAAGAAAGGGAATCTATGAACTTGAGTTGATAATCGGGTTCCTCAAAACTGAGGATTTTACAACCTGTCATGAGAATGTTTTGTGGCGATGCTTTCTCTTTCAATATACCTTTTAAAACTAGGTAGCTGTCAAATCCGCGAGCGTTATGCGCAATAAAAACATTTCCCCGGTACTGATTCCTCCTGAAATACAGGAGAAAGCGTTTAACACAGTCCAGACCGTAAAACACCTTCTCTTCACCTTTTAATGTTTTTGCATACACTAGAAAGGGGATGTGTTCGTTGTTCTCGTTGACAAATGTTTCAAAGTCATAAAAAACCAAACCGAGGTGTTTGGTCTCACTGGCGACGGGTTGAATGTAACACAGGTGATCGTCTGTTTCAGAACCAGCCGGTAATGTTTCACCGCAGATTCTACATCTAGATGCGCCACAACGATGCTCGGCCTTGCCTGTGGTCATATTAACGTAGTAGCACAGATTGCATAGTTTGCATTTTTTTACTTGATCACAAAAACTAAAAGCCTGTTTGTTCATAGGACATGGCTTAGCCTCTTTGTGTCGAGCAAAACAGGAGAGTGAACGACACGTCCTGTGACAATCTGAGCATTTTATGGGTTTGAGCTCTTGTGTAGAGCAGATGGGGTCGATGCAGACTTGACAGTAGCCCTTACAGCTGTGCACATAGGGGTTACATAAACCCTTGTAACAATAATTACAGATAAACTTTGCGCCCATAAAGGCTTTGAGGTTTTTAATCCCGTAGTAATGATTTTGCAATAGGAATAAAAACAGAGGTTTGGAACGATCGGGGAAGTCTGTTGCAAAATGCGAGAGGGGTTCGTTATGAGATGTTCTGTAAAACACTACAATTTTGCGCTTCAAGATCTCCTCAAATTTGGCTATGTCATTGAAAGTGACGGGCGTCTGATCATTTAAACCAGCCTGACGCTGCAACTCCCTACCCAGACTATCACACTGGCTATCTGTGAAATCTGGATGGATAACATGAGACAGGCTGACGGCAAAGCAGAGCTGATCGTTCCTGTCATCTGCAAAATAGAGATGGGGTCTTTTCTTTTTGAGAATTTCACAATCTAAAGTTTTCTCCATCTTACGTTTGGCACCGCCCGTAGGGTTCCGCACTATGTGAACAATTAATTCTACATCTTCGTCAGCGGCTATGTTATTGTTTGACTGTACTATACGATCGAGCAAACCTTCAAAAGCTGGAAGAATATTTCTGCCTCGGTCGTTGTTGGTGACTGAAACATAATCACGCACATTTTCACCTACCACCTCCAACTGAATAACATCATTGCGACTAGCTTGCGATTCTACCTCGTTGGCTAATTCCCTAATTACCCCTATCACGTTTCGATAAAATGCGGCAATATCGGGTACATTGCCGGGTCGAGGAACTGTAAATGTGTGTCTCATGACTAGAGTGTTAAACCGATCATAAGAGGCTGTTTCTGTCTCTCTGCCCCCTCTAAACCCCTCCTCCTCCTGCTCTTCAGCAGGAGTGTGTCTCTGCTCCAACCCTTCACCCCCCTGGTGAGGCTGCGGCTGTGATTGTGGCTGAGACTCATTTTGTTCATTTTGAGGTTCATTTGATGAGCTGAGAGCTGATATGTTTGTCTGATTTAGATTTTGGAGTATGCTTTCTATGTTGTGGAAGGCGTCCTCGTTGTTTTGATTTAATCTTTGGAATGTGTTTTCTAAGGTTTGGAAAGGATTTTGTGGTTCTACAGGCGAGTTATTTTGCACCTCAACATTGTCGGGTATAGGGATAAAACGTAATTGATCTACAGCTATTTGCAGGTCGAGAGGGACTTGGTGGACAGAAGAGGGTGTTGGAATATGACGCAATTGCTCTACAGCTAACTCAATTTCAAGAGGGACTTGGGGTGAGGGTGAACAAGATAAAGAGTCGGAATCAAATTCTCTATTCATCTTTTAAAATAAAAAAAATGTCATACAAATATACATACGTATTAAAATTACAACATTTTTTCACAAATGGCCGTGAAGGATGAAATGATAGAATGCATTACTTGGGTAACCATCTGGAGCGTTTCCAGTTGCTGGTTTCGGGCGCCTCTTTGGGTTCTTCCCGTTCCTCCTCTTCCCACTATCGGTCCTGGTGAATGATTGATAGCATCCGCAAAGAGTTTGCGGACAATCGTCGATCTGACACGTTGTATTTTACGCCTTTTGTGGGGTCTCGCCGGAGCCTTCTCAATGGCGTTTGTAGTGGTAACCCTCGCAGAAGAAGAAGAAGTGTGAGGTTTCTGTCCTCTGGGAGGACATGAAAAAACAGGTGTCACAGGTGCTGTTTGTCGTCTGATAGGAGATGGGAGGACTACCCAAGGTGGTGTCTGGGTCCTCAGGGGTGTTGAGACCATAGGCTGAGAGTCTGTTTGGGTATAACAAATTTAATGGGTTAGCATCATTAACAATAAACTTTTTACTTTTTTTGAAACAAACATTTTAATTAGACACAAAGTTTTAGTTTCAGAATTCACTTTATTTACCCTAGACTGGAAAATTGAATGAATAAAAAAATCCACACCATGCAAAATGCATTTCAACCTGCTTCCAGTTAACAATGAAGCAGTCTGTGTTTACAACTGTGTATGCACAATATATATATACTCGATAAGGACCTATGAGAACATGTTACGTCATCATCGTCATCACCGTGCGACCAAACACCAGGAAGTTGTATTTTCATTTGAACGCTGAAGCGCGAAGAGTTGACTTCGTTCCACGTATAGATCACATTAAAAACAAAGGAGGTTTAAAAAATGGTCAAGATTACCTGATATCTCCTGTGCCCCGTCGGATCCTTGCGCCGGTGGGACCTGCTGGATCTGCTTTTTATTTTTACGCGGACGGATCGCTTTTGGTCGGCCGGTTAACCCAGGACGTACCGCCGAATCGCTCTGCTGGGTCTTCTTTTTACTTTTCCCCCGGGGTCGGACCGGCGAATCCCCCGCTAGGATCTCGTCGATATCCCCGTGGAAGACGGCCGGATTCCACGCCCCAGCCGGCACCGGAGCTATCGGAGTGTTGATGCGCTCTTCACCCGCCGGAGGGGTGGTGTTGGTCGGGGCAGGTGGAGGAGGAGACGCGGCCTCTGACCGGTTCAACGCAGAATCCTCAGCCGCTTGGATTTCATGTAAAACCTCCGTGAAACTGCCGTCGAGGTCCCGTACGTCGTTCAGACCGTCGGTAAAATCTGTAAGTATATGTTTCAGCTGAACCTCAGTATGTTTTGTTGAAACTGTTATTATAACACAGAAACGGCTGCAGTGTGAGTTTTAAATTTTAAAAAGACAAACCTTACCAAAATGTGATTGTGAAAAGTTGATTCCTTCCAAATCTGCGGCTGTGACTTTAAAAGATGGATAATTCTGATTAAAAAAACACAGTCCAATGTTTAGACATTGAATAGAATACATAAAAATACGGTAAATATAGTAAATACTTACCAGAAAACTGCGGTGCTGGGTGGACATCTACGGAGACGGTATATGCTAAAATACACAGATCTTTCGTTTAATATTTTTAAATGTTATAAAAAAATAAGAAGCAACGTGTGTAGAAACGCAAAGTCTTCTTACCGCGAGCCATCATGCTGAGTTTTGAGTCGTACGTCCCGGGCCTGCTCCGTCATACAGCCGCTCAGGATGACGGTGTATTTATACCCGTACTTCTTATATTGAACACAATTACTCTGTGTCTTTTGTTTAGTTTGTTGTCTAGTTTTCCCACCAGAAAATAATTGGGTTTTGTTTAAAAAAGTTTTTCAGTCAAAAAAAAAAAGCTGGGTTCATATGGAAAGCTATCTATCATCCTAAGGTTGGATCAGGTCAAGTTTATAAGAAACAGAAAATTAGATACACATGGTTGTGAGATGACGTCTTAAAGTGTTTTTTGACCATGATCTTGAGAAACTCTTTGTATGTGAGGGTTGAATGAATTGTGGTGAGTACGGCTCTCCTCATGAAAATACACCGACTATAGTTTTCTATAGTTTTGTGACAAAAGTCTCTCTGAGTAATTTATGCGCATGCATGGGAAAAAGGGGGCTCAAAGATGACGACGTTTTTTAAATTAGATCTATATGCATGTGAGATGAAGTCTTAAAGTGTTTTTTGACCATGATTTTGAGAAACTCTTTGTATGTGAGGGTTGAATGTATTGTAGTTTTCTATAGTTTTCTATAGTTTAAAAAAAGTTTTTCAGCCAAAAAAAGCTGTCATATGGAAAGCTATCTATCATCCTAAGGTTGGATCAGGTCAAGTTTATAAGAAACAGAAAATTAGATACACATGGTTGTGAGATGAAGTCTTAAAGTGTTTTTTGACCATGATTTTGAGAAACTCTTTGTATGTGAGGGTTGAATGAATTGTGGTGAGTACGGCTCTCCTCATGAAAATACACCGAGACTATAGTTTTCTATAGTTTTGTGACTAAAGTCTAGACTCTGAGTAATTTATGCGCAAGCATGTGGGAAAAAGGGGGGCTCAAAGATGACGACGTTTTTTAAATTAGATGTATATGCATGAGGGGGTCAAACCCCTCCCCCTATGCAAATTAGGTGAAAGGTCAGAGCTGTCAAAAGTTTGATGAGAAGTGTATCTATCCTCTCTCTCATGTTACTGGTGTTTAGACTCGCTGCGGAGGAAAGAAAAAGGGGTCTTACAATCACTGCGTGACATATAATTATAATCTGTATTCCAAAGTATAGAGTGCTTTTTATTCAGAATCAAAATGATCATAATTAAGCATTATCTTAATCTACCTTGATTACACAATGATCCTTTCAGAGCCTCACTTCTAAATATTCTCTAAAGTTAAAAAACACATCAGCTGCTTTGAATATGTTTGATTTATGGTGCGATTCATGTTGTACACCAGAAAAAGAATAAAGAGGACAGAGTGGGTGCAGGCACTCTGCCACCTGTGCTAGTAGATTTGATTAGTTAATCAGGAATCACTTTGCCCAACTCAGCTTTTAAAAGCATAATTACCACTCCAGCTACTAGAAAAAAAACAACTTTTGACTGCAGATGTTTTACGGGGCATTTTCTCTGCATTGTCAAAAAAAGGTAATTTAAATAAAGTTTATGCTACATAAACTAACACAGCCCAGCGAGGGAAAAACCTCCAATAAAGAGGGAGCCAGTAAGGGAAACCAGGCAATTGAGCATGCCCAGACAGGGGGCAGGGTTAGGCAGAAAGGCCAGACTAAATTTAGCGCCACCTTTTCATTCTCTAATTACGAGATTAATACAGCCTGTCACATATGTCACAATACTACCCTGTGATTTATTATCCAGTCGACCAGATGGAGAGATTGAGCCAGAGAAGGAAGGAGGAGAGGGACGTTGTCTAAAAGCAGCTAATCAGCATGCGTGTGTGATTGGGCCTTGACTGTGCAGTGAGTGGCCAGTGTGTTTATAAAACTGACTGTATGAGCAAAGCCAAGACAGGAAACAACGTTGAAGTTGAATTAGATTCGGCCCGCTTCTTTAACAGGCTGCTATTTAAAGAGAGGGAAACACAGAGGCACATGGACCCTGCCCCCCGTCCCACACACACACACGCGAGCATATGTAGAGCACTGGACTATGGATCGTGGCCATAAAGTTGGCCCTGGGCTTCAGGTTTAAATCAATGTCAAAGCCTGATCCTATTTCATCTAATGCATGTTTTAATCATTCTCTCTCCTGATCAATGCAGTTTGGATGCGACCATCAGGCACTGCTGTGGGAATTTATGAGCACTTCTATTCTCTTGCCTGTGTTTCCAGACGGACGTTTTACGAGGCAGCGCGCAGTGCGACAGTAAATCTCTTCCTTCACTTTGCCAAAATGAAATCTCCCAATGTTGCTCTCTATGCCCATATTTGTATGTCTCACTGTGTTCCTTGTGCAAACGAAACTTGTATTGGCTCTGCCAAGTCATCGTTCTAGTCTCTTTATTTTAATAGTGTCTGGAAGGGGCAATAAAAGCGAAGCGTCTTTATTCAATACTCGACAATAAAGCTAGATGTAGGGAAACTCTGAAATCCCTGAGTTGCATTTAGGAATCTAGTTTAACGGGTTTTACATACTTGTTGGTAATTGGAATTTAGCAGTAAATGAAAAAAAACCCAAATAAAAAATAATCACAAAGTTTGAGTTTGGAAACTGATGTAACAGATGCCAGAGATCTGCAGAGGAAACTGCTGTGCAGGTGGACCACATTTCTCAATGAGGAAATAGTACGCACACACACTAAAATAAGTTGCTGCTGTGTATGTGTTGTCCTGTCATTGAGCTGGAAAAATAGATTTTGTGGTACAGCAGGTTTCCGAGTGTTTTAAGTTTTTACTTTGAAAGTCAAGCCTGTGTTTGTATATGCGTGTCTGCGTATTATGTGTGTGCGTATTAGGACTGGAAAATAATTCAGCGCTGCGATTATATCATTGTGATTATGGCGTCATATTGTATTATTATTATACTGCAAATTCAGTTGACCAGATTAAGGATTCAAAGCAGATTGTTATTGAAACTATTAAAATATTGTCTTTCACTCTCTCACTTTTTATCTGCACACGCACTAACAGACACACGCACACACACTCTCATATAAACATGCAAAGGTGCAGCTTCATATAAATCCACACAACATACAAGCATACTCAAAAGTTTTCTATACTAGTTATGTGAGATGTGGGTGTTTACATTACTGGTGTATGTGCTGCTAATTGTCTTGAGACTACCAAAGGAACCAGGCACCGTGACTGACTGCTATCTATCCAAAGCATCACACTCTTTAATTTGTTATTGACTCAGGTTTTGTTTCATTTGTTTTCTAGACTTTTCCACTTCTGAAGAATCAAACATTTAAAAATAGTACATATATTCAGACACCCTGAAATATGGGAAGAAAGTTGTCTGAATTTGTAACTTATTTTGAGGTCATTTGTAGTTCATTAATCATTATTACTGAGCAAAAATTGAATAATGAAGAGAAAAGATATGAGGCAGCTGTGAAGGTATCCATCAGTTCTTCTGTAGCTGGTTGTACTGTTGACATAAAGAAAAAGCCTCACATACACAAACACAAACAGTACTCTCCCTGAGGTTTGGGATATCTGTCACCATTTCTCTGGGCTTTCTATTTTGGTAGTGGATTCTGCAACAGGGCACATGTACACATTCATCCGCATGTATGCTCCTGCCCTGAATGGGAACCCTAGACCCTTAAACTGACACCTGTCAGTCATACTGGGAGGCTGTACTGACAGGAGCATAAGGATGGATGGTGAGAGGTGCAGTGTGAGCGGGGAGAAGACAGAAGAAGCAGCTTGAGAGATGAAAAAGAAAGGTGGGAGAGGAGGGAGATGAAGAGGAGGAGGAGAAGCAAGTGGAGGTGAGACTTCTGAAGCTTGTTAGAGACGCAGCGAGATGAGAGTGGTGCAGTGAGCTGTTTGGTGTTTTAGCACGTCACCGTCTTTTTGATTTGTTAGCATGTGTTTATGATGTTGTTTCTCTGTCTGCCTCTGTCAATCTCTATTATTAGAGCCTCAGATCCTCCTCCTGCTGTTTTGACACTCCCGTTGCTACTGTTTCACACTTACACACACACATGCACTGTTTGGGCTTGTACACACTCTTACAGCCGTAGAAAGACAAAATAGCATATAGAAAGACAATGGCAGGCTCAGTAACATACACATACACACACACATGCAAATTGAGCACCCACATTGCTTGGGGCACGCACACTGGTTGGGTCTGGTGGGAGAGAAATCTTCCCTCTGGGTGCTTTGAGGTGTGACATGCCTTTAAT
The DNA here is from genome assembly GCF_046630095.1 of Trachinotus anak. Lineage (NCBI taxonomy): Eukaryota > Metazoa > Chordata > Actinopteri > Carangiformes > Carangidae > Trachinotus > Trachinotus anak. Next base: position 20,654,290 of record NW_027273872.1, on the reverse strand, counting down.
ATCAGATGCTCTGTTTGGTGAGAGATGCAGGAGCGAGGGGTTAGATTTCCCTCATTCAGAGCAGCTAAGTAACTAACGAATTGACTCGATCAGACACACGCACACACCTTTTATCAGGCTGCCGCGCTGCCTCTGATCTCTTCATGCTGGCAGGAGCAGCAGTGCTGACGCCTGATCTAAATCTCTGGTCTGTGAAACCATGAGACCAGCCCAAAGGTGTGAGCTGGTGGTTCCCCTGAACGTTTCTATAGAAGGTAAACTTCTGAAGTCCTTTAATTTAATTTGACACGTGTTCAGAACAATCATCTATATGAATTTCTCCAACAGAAAAGTGAATGTTTAGGCCCTGTAGGAGCACAAAAATATGCATAACACCTTTTTAAAAAGTTTCATTGGAAAACAACTTCTGATCTTCTCAACAATCAACACTCAGTGACATCATACTGCAGGCAAATGATTATCACAATATAGAGCTGGATTAAGAAGCTAATTTTACAAGGTCTGCAAACAGAGTGCTCAATGGCGTTCTCCTGGCCCTGAGACAGACAGAGTGAGAGCGGCGTCTGCGGCTGATATCTGTGGCTGCAAGATTAGCTTGGTAATTAACCACAAAGCAATTATCGGGTGGTGGGATGAGAGGCACATCTCAGGGAAGGTGTTTCTTGACGTGTTTAATAGGTGTTGAGTAGTTTGATCAGTCGACAGAAGTTGTCTCTGATTCTGAGGCCCACAGTCCAATGGAGGTTGATCCACAGCTGATACGTGTGGCTGCCGAGAATTCAATTAATTAGACTGTTGCTTTTCCTTCCATCCACTTTTCATTAACCTCCATTGACACCTCGGCACATCCAGGTTTACGACTGCGTCAGTATTAACAAGAAAATGGGAAGCTGGCAATAAACGACGATGCCAGAGGAAGGAAATTCCCTCTGGGAACATCACACTCTGACACTCGCTAGTATATCCAAAGAAAGGATGCACTTGAAAAGTGAAGATTACCTTCTCTGTCTTTGTGTTGGATCACAAAAGTTAAAATGCTCCAATGCTGCCATCTCCAAATATCAAAGTTTTTTCTTTTTTGAAAAGTGACAGACCAGTGGTGAGAGCTCAGCAGATAAGTGTATAAGAGGGTAGAGTTAGAAGGCTGTGGCTAAGTGCTATTGATGAAAATAAGGTTGGTTCTCTGGTGGGGGTCCAACCACTGTTCTTCAGATCAGAAACACACTGAATCAATAAATCCAACTCACCCACAATTCATATAATGGCTATCTGTTTGAAAGGTGGTCTAAAGATTTTAACAACATTGACAAACTTGTGTAAGATAGAAGAAGAAATCTCACTCATGATTCCTTTGAGCATTGACTATTATTCTCCCCCATTTGTTCTCACGTCCTCATCAAGTCTTACTCACTCTCTTACTCACTTTGTCTCAAATTAATGGGCCTGTACTTTGACACATATATCATCTTGATATATCTTTCAAGAGCCCTTCGTCCTACCTGACTCGTCATCAGACTTGTTGTCATTCTCCGAGTCGGTGAGGGTGAGGGCCGAGTTCTCACGACTGGACACTCCCGAGCTGCGGCGGGATTTCACCCCTCCTCTTCCGGCCCACAGCTGAATGGCTCGCTCTGGAGAAAGCGGTCCCTCGGGGTCTGAGTCTGCATCAGAGCCGGCACTGAGGGAGTAGCCTCTCTGGAGGAGGCCCAGGTCGGGACAGTAGGGAACGGCGGCGGGGTGCGGTGGGGGAGTTGGCTCACATACTCCCAGCTCGGCCAGGGTGAAGTTACCTCCTGCATGGAGAGAGATCAGAGTTATACAAGTGGAGTGTAGAGAGTAATGTACATAAGGGCAGTAAATGGAGACACTTATACAAACAAATGCTCTCACCAGCAAATGCACACGCGTATCTAGCAAACAAATCACACGCAGAGAAGCACACTAATTATGAAACTATGGAGGCGGAGGCTGAAAATTGGGCTTTGTTGTTGCAGGCAGGAGGGGGAGAGATGACACAGCATGAATCAGGCACAAACTACAAACTAGCTGCTGGAAGGAATATGTAGTGGCCTGCAGGCCTGTTAAGGCCGACTTAGAAGGCCTGCCGCCCTCGCTTTACTGCTCCGCATTGGCATTCATGAGGTGTTGATGTGAGACCAAAGAGCTGTTCACTTGAGGCCTCTCAGACTGTAGTGGAGCTGCTTTGCTGCCTTTTGGGTTTGATCATCTCCCCACCTAGTTCCCATCACATGCTGGACCCCAGGCTCACTGAGTGTACCGCAGTCTGCTGCAGTACCGGCCCCGCTTGCCTAACATTCTCCCCCTCAAGACAAACTGACTCGTCACGTCCAAAATAAATATATAAAATTATCCAAATTAAAGCACATCAAAGGAGATCAATAAACAGTGCTGCAGCCCAATTAAATCCAAGCTGAGGAAAAAGCAATTAAGGAAAAAGGCATGCTCAACCAATTTATTCTCTATACTAATTAAAAGAGTATTGTGGATGCAATCGCTCACCATCAGCTGTTGGGGTAAAGGGATCGGGGGAAAAACAGTTGTGATTCACTTCATTAGCAGTTTGTGAGGGAGGGGAAAGGAAGAGGCAAGTGTAGAGAGGTTGGCATTGTGGCGGCACATTGTATGAATCAGTGCACTGAGAATCACACAGCTGTGTGGCTGGGTTAACTGTGACTCATCAGGCGTACGGCCGCAATCAGAGAGAGAGGAATTAAACAGATGAAAATCGTCTGCTGGATCTTCACGGCTCCTCTTCACAGCCTCGCCGAAACTCGAGAGTTGAGCTGAAAGTAATGGGGGGGGGGGGGGGGGGGGCCTGAAAGGAAACTTAGCCAGGGAAGTAGTGAAAGGCTCTATACTCCTACTCAGACAAACAGATGGACTGGACTAGAGAGCAGAGGCAAGCAAATAACTCCACAGGTGGATTCAGCTACTAGGCTACAGCTTGCCAAGCATCCAACCAGCTACAGTACAAATGGCATATTACCATTCCTTGTCTTCTTTGCTTCGTTGTCTTTTCCTCCCACTTATCATAGAGGATGACAAAAGGAAGCGTCTTTACTATACGTAACACTAGGGATTCTTACAATCTGTTGTTAATTTACACTACAGAGCTACTGTATATACACAGGATCTAACTGTAGTTGTTGAACCCATACCTGAGATGAGGTAACGCAGGAGGACAGGAGAGAACTCCAGGAGGCCTGAGAGAGTAGAGCACATGTTCTTTAACATCAGTCAGCAAATCATCCTGAATTGAACTGCTTGCTAGAAAAGTGTCTACTCCACAGTCGGGTCTTTATGCAAATCACCCAATTCAACTACAACAACACCTTCAAGTCTAAACCAACGCTACGTGAAAACAGTTACATCACATTAAAGCGTGTGCATGAGTGTGTCCGTGTGCATGTGTGTATGTGCGCTTGCCACACGTATCTAATGTTGCATCCCACAGGCCACCGTTCTGTACAATTAACATCCCATAACCAGTGATTACACATGCAAAATCCAATCACTCCTTATCACCATCAACAGTAGATGCAGCCCGATGCCGTAGCAATCTACATGTACTCAAAGAAAGATGGATGGCTGTGAGGGGTTGGAGCAGACATGAAAATCTATCTCAGTTATTCCACAAATAGAAAACCAATCGCATGTTTGTAACATGATATTATGACAGATGTGGGGGCAAATGTGGCACCACATTCTAATCCGATCAATGTCTTTGTCTCCGCACAATGCTGCCACTGTCATTCACACACTTATAATGCACATTAACGTGCGTTCTGAGCCTCATGCAGCTTCAGCAGCTGCCTCGGGGTGCGCACATCTGTGTCTGTTCTGTGCATACACACCGGCACATATGTTTGTCTGTCAATTGATCCGTGCATTCAACATGAATGTGGTGTATGTATGGATTAGACTGTGCTATAGGGCGAAAGCAGCATGCCCAAGAATGCTTTGCTAAGTGCTTTTCATTAATAGAAGGACAAAGGGAAAATGACAGAGTCGAAGGAAGGGAGAGAAACAAAACAGATTTGAAAAGAAGCGTGTGATAATGTGTGTAGGTGATACAGAGAAGGGTTGAACAAGAATTGCTTCAATTGGTAAATGCTGAATGACAGTCAAATGGATATAAGGTTATACCTAATGAAAAAGGGATAAAAAGAAAAAAGAAAATGCAAATCATGACCCTGCAAGTAAAAGTAAACGTGGGTTAACATAGACGTATTAATCTGCTATAAGGTGAAAACAATATAATCTAGAGGTCTTCTGTGAAGACCTTTCACTAATAGAGTGAAGGACGGAGGGGAAGGGAGGGCGAGAAAGGGTTTGAAATGTGTGTAAGTATGTGAGAAAAAGAAAGAGAGCAGAGGGTTACTGAGTTACTAGGTTACATAGTCAACATGATAAAATGTATGCTTGTTTTTCAGTGTGCATGGAAACCACAGCCTCAATCAGTACATGCTCAATCAACTTCAAGTAAAAATGGGGCTATATTAAGTGGGATGGAAATAACCTGAAAAAGCACGGCAGACGCAGAATTAACAATTCTATTAAAACTGTGTTTAGACCAACTTTAGCCCTGTGTGGAAAAAAGGCAGCCACCTCAGTCATTAGACTGAGGCCAGTCCAAGGCAACAAACCATAAATAAAATGACACCATACACTGTAGCAGGACAATACAATCTGCCTATGCCTCTGTAATCACTTTTGAAAATAAACCATTTTTATGACCTTACAGTACACGCTACTGTCGCAGTTTGGTTAGGTTTGAGGGAAAGCTCATGTTTTGTGGGTTAAAATTTAAACATGGTTACAAAAATTAACACTTGGTTAGCTTTCAGGAATGGTCATGGTCAATATTAAAAGAAATGGGAAACTTTGACTATGATGTAAGGTGCTGCTTTGCCCAACTTATAAGAGTGGGTGCACACTCCTGGTAGATTTCTTTGTATCATGAACATCCTGCTGTTCCATGTCATCATCACAAGAAAAGATAAAATGATTGCTGCCACGATAACCTTTCAGAGTAGCAAAATCCTTCCTTGTGATATTATGAGCCCCTGTGCAGTGTTTTGCAGTCTGATGAGCCTTAAACTTACAGATCTATTCAGCTTCATGGGTTAAATCTCACTGTCTCACTAGTTCATAGAACAACACACCCTTTCCGGTGCAACTTCTAGCATTTCTTAATGCAAAAAACTACAAGTCACATATTCAGTCATTTACAAAGACCCAATATTTGTTATAAACACTGCATTTGGAGTATTCCTCCGCTGCAGGTTATAGGTGACACTGGGGAAAAAGAGGCATCTTGTTGGAACTCAAATACAATAGCATGAATGGGAGTGGCATTTGCAGTGATCCATTAAACCAAATGTACTTCCCTTGATAGAACTCATTATGGATATGTGTGAGTGTGAATGTGTGTGTGTGTGTGTCTATGAGCGTTTTTGAGTAGACTGCTTTGTGGGATAGAGGGGCCTATCATTAAAAAATCATTTGTGCTTGTTAGCAGTTTGACAGGCAAAGTATAGGCAGCAGGACTCTGCATTATGCTAGTTGACTTTCCCTCACCCCACCGTGTAATTCTGTAAAGGATGTAAAGCAGGCAGGACCTGTGGGCTTTCATGCCTGCAATTATGTTGCTTTTTTGCAGATCCAATAGTTTTCGGTGCAGGCCACCCTTGGACATGCCATTTTGAGCTTTGGAGGGAGTGCTAGATCAGAGCAAGCTCAGATTTGCCCTGAAGTGCTGAACTAGTGAACTGATTTGCTCCTGGGTGGAGGATGCATGAAAATCAGGAAGTAAAAGCAACTGTGCACGGCAGGTTCCCCAACAATCCCCTAAAATAGCTGAAATTACTCTTAATAACAGTAAAAGCCTTATTTTCTTTTTCATAGCTAAGGAAATGCTGGAATTTGTGGCTAATAGCAGCCAAAATGTGCCATTTCTTAATATTTTCCATTTTCATTTGCATCCAATTCAAAATTCATCTGCACTGCACTTTAGTATCCCTGCAGAAAATGAACTTCTCTTTTGTGTTTTCTTCTCTTTGAATTATGAAGCAATAAAATATAGATATATATTCCGTCCTAATAATAGAAAGCTTAAGTTTAGAGATGTTTCAAAAGACACAGGAGGGAAAGAGACAGAAAAGTCAATGGAAACAGTGGAAATGACAAAGCAGAGACAGTACTGCAGGTAGGCCGCAAAATTCTTGGGTCACATATTCCTGCTCCTCTGGAATCAAATCCCAACTGAAGTTCCTCTAATGTATCTCCCATAATCTGTCCTTCTAGTTGCTCAGCACAAGACAAAATGTATTTAAAAAATCATTGGGCTGCTCAGTGCGCTATTAAAAAATAAAGGACAGTGAAGGAGAGCTGGATAATAAGAGAAGATGGGGGATATTACACTCTTAAATTGGTTACACACATTTCTCATTGTTCAAAGTTCTCTGTTCAGCTGTCCTCACACACTTGCAAAATGGCACAACACAATGTCACTTTCAGAACACTTTAAACATACCTCATCTTTACTATAACACTTGCAAAGTCTTCTCCCACTGTAAGTCATATGAGATGCATGTACTACACAATAATGGATCATACATGTTGCTTTTTTCCATCCAAAGTACAAAAAGAATTAAATAATCCCAGTACTGCCATGTAAACACTGTGTATCTGCTGTACACTCTATGTAAAATACATATGCAGTATGCATTCGATATCTGCTGAAGATAATGAATAGTAATAGCGCTAAACTCATCAGAGACTACAGTACAGATGGTCTTCCTCTCAGTCGTCTCGTCTCCCACTACACATACACACACTCCTCTCACTCTCACGATCACTACTTCTCCTCTATCACGCACTCGTCTATCTCTGCCCATGTTTATGTAAATCACCTCTTTCAAAGCAATCCCCTCTTTGTATATAAAGTAATGAAATTATAAAAGGAAAATGAGTATGTAAACATATGCAAAATGGGCTTTAGATATAGTCCAGAGACAATTGCTGAGAGTTTGAGTGAGAAAATTCATGAATTCATGAATGTCCAAAGACGTTGTCATTGAATTCATTTGGTGTCAAAGCAATGAAGAATGATTGCCGTTGGTTCATACAGACTGCTGCTGTGCCATGCTGTGTGAAGGGGAGAAAAAGGTACTTGCTATTTAGTGCATATGGGGAAAAAATAGGGAGTGAAACAGAGAGGGAGTTGAGCCAATGACGAAAACCCGGGATCAAAAGATAAGGTGTTGAAGAATGATGAAAACCCGAAAGAGAAAATACAGAGCTAGAAAGGCAAAGCAGTACTGTTTATACCTGAATTACATTCAGACATAGTGGATTAATGAAAGCACCAGAGTGGAGATGTTTGGCAATGACTTGAATTTATGTTGTACAAAGGTCAAAGTTCAAAGTGAGTGTTGTCTGTAAGAGAGTGAGAATGGAGTTTGTTGTGCAGCTACTATTATCACACAAGCTATTATTACTCTAGCAGTACACACACACACGCACACTCACACATGCACGCATAGTAATACACGTACTAACAAACATCTTCACAAAGCAGGGTTTCCATGGTGATGGAGGAAGTAGTGTATAAAATGAAGTGAATGTTGCTCCGCTGCATACGTACACACCTTCAGAGGTGAGGATGCTAATGAAGAAAAATCTCTACAGATGATGAAAATGAGAAACACTGTCTTTGGTAAGATATATATATTTTTTTTCCTCTCATCTATAAGTCAAACTCTTCAGTTACACTTGAAAATACCAGCCCAGTATCCCTGCGCAGTTCATGCTGTGGGAGACTGGAGATCATATCAAGTCACAATTAATACAGGAGCTTAAAGCTGCACTAATCAGTATTTTCATATGAACAATGGATCAAATTACTATGTGTAATGTGAAAGGGGTCGCTTGCAGTTGAAAAAAACCCAGAATTATCACGCAACTACACAGTTCTTCTTAACTTTATAGGTGGTTTGAGTGTCTTTCAGCTAATTGTTTTAGTTTTATCAGTCTCAGCTTTAGTGTTTCGATTCAGTCTCAGTAACATCTTTTCCTGATGCAACAGGTGACTCTTTGTAGTGAAAAAAATCAATTAATACTGTACTTTAACTTTGTGATTTAGTTGTCTAAGCTTAACTTTGTGGTGACTATTGCTATTACCATAATATTACTCTAACCTTATCCACAATGCAGTTGCCATGTGCAGATATAATAAAAAGAAAATATATTAAAACGTTTTAAAAGGTTGTCATTGAGTGTACTCTGGGATTTTGCAAAAATCTTAATATTGATGTCCTTGATAATATAATACATGCAATCATATAGTCAAAAATGAATTGTAAATAACAACACCACCAAGATGAAGATGAAGAAGAAGACGGTTTTCATGTTTTGTTTTTTTTCTGTGTTTTTTTCTAAGACACAGAAATGCTCTCTAGTCAACCTGTAACCTCTTATTTAGAGTATTAAAGGGTTATAGGGAATTACTGTAAAAGTCTTTTTCTCTTTGGCTAAACATTTTATCTCTGTCATCATCCTCATGACCATCAGATAAAATGCCTCATCCCTCAAAAAGGATATTATTCTCTGACTCTTATTTTGCTGGGATTGAAAACAAAGTGGTTTGTAGCAGATGATACCGTCAAGATTAAAATACCTTATCTTGACATCTGGAAACTAAACGTGCATTTTGCTGTAATAAGTAATAAAGTGTTTGCAGGCCAGTGCGCCTGAATTATTGAGTAAAACAAAAAACTATTTTCATTTTGCCATTTGAAAGAAAGAAACTGAAATAATTATTTTATCTCATTTAAAATGTGAATGTTAATATTTTTGTTTCATTAAATGACAGAATTCCCACCAGCTATAGCATTTTTTATTTTATTTTTTTAACTTTTGTTGCTTCATAGTGAGTGAGTGGCAGGAGCTGATTTACGTTACACATTTCTTGTGTGGCTGTCATGAAAGGATGACAGGGCACACTGACAGTTAGGGTTTGGGTCGATTATCAAAAATCCAATTCACACATACATACACACACATGCATACACACATACATGTCCCATAGCATGTGGCACGTCATTAACGCAGCCATTAGCAGTGCAGTAACGACCTAACAGATATGCCCAAATAGGAGTGTCATGGTCAAACACTTCCCACACCTCCCAGATGACATCTGTTCTTTTGGCTCCCGCCTGAGCCACAGGGGCCCTTACACCTCCTAATGAGGAGACCAAAATAGGTGTAACAAATGTCATCCATCCCTGGGCAAGTTCTACTCCTGCCCAGAGGACAGCAGTCTGGGTTGGACAGGACATGACAGGACATGACACAACACCATGCACTCTGGAGGAGGTCTTGTCACTGAGAGGTGTAGCACTAAGCAGTGAAACACCTCTCATACATGAAGAGAGGCCAAGGTTGACTAGACTGGGAGTCATGCCTCATGGTTGCTTCTAACACTTGGATGCTCCACATGTTTCCTCTGAAAAACCAATACTAAAGTTAAAGGCTTTTTGGGAATGCTGAGCCTAATTTGACTGATGTGATTCACAATTTGCCTGGAGCTCTGTCAAGGAGGTAGGGAGGGGACTATACATGTTCACTGCTGTCAGGTAGAGAACATCTAAACCCCAAGCTATGAATAAATGCAGACAGTGTACTATTACCAACTGAACAAAATGACCATGCAGTGTATAGCAAGGTAAGATCAATAGGGCGTGTGCACTAGACAGCTATATATTGATCTGTTGCAGTATTAATTCACGAATACTGATATAACGCATTCAGTAGCTATATGAATATGCAAATATAATTGGTAAGAGAAGGGTCGATATTTGAAATACTGAATAACATTTTCATACGCGTTCTTATATAAATGAGATATGAGGGTTTTTTTCCTGGGATTTACAGTGAGTTCTCTGCTTAAGGGGGAAGGTAGACATCCATACACATGCCTTCATGTCCATATTTTTGTAAGTTTTCCCCATGTGCTCCTTTCCCATTTTACTCTTCCTGTTGTGTTACTTTTCTAACTGGAAATTTTCTGACAATGTGACGTTTCTGGCAATGCACACCGCTTACTGCTAATGCCTCACTCTCTTTTAGCTCGGTTTGGTTCCCCCACAAGTAACCTTTAGTAATTGTGATTTGGGATTTTGTATTACAAAGTATTAGTAGTTAGTAAATTATGGTCTAAGGTGACAAATGCTATTTAAGATCCAGAAATACCCCCTCAAACCAATTCTTCTTCTATTTTCTATTACTTTTGTTATTTCTGCTACAAATACAACAAGTCGTCCTGCTAGCTAGAAGTCATCGAGTCTTGTGTAGAATGTTTTCTCCACACAATGGAGACAAGGAAACAGGTCTGTAGTTTCAAAGCACATGCTTTATACATTGGTATGACTTTAGACTGGGTACAGATATGAGTCAGTCAGTAATATTTTTAACCACAGATCTGTCATTTACATTCCAGTCTGTGGATTTCTCGCTTGTGAGTTTTTTGTTTTTTCTAACAGTGTCAATCATTTCTTTTTCATCTGTTCCCCATATAAATATAGATTCTTACAAATCTTACAAAGATACAAATCTTTACTTTCCACATCATTTCTGCGACCAGTCTTTGCAATCTCTGCAGCCAAAGCCAGACCAGCACCAACAAAAAAAATTATGAAATTCATCTGCAATCAAGTCCATGTCATTAAATGTTTTTTTTTTTTTTGCCAGAGACGGTCAGAGTATCCTGCCTTCCCAGTTTTTAATGATAGCATTTAATATTTTCCATGTATTTTTAATATCGTTTTTGTTTTCCTACAGTTGTTGTTGTCCTTTTTGATGCTTCTTATAATTCTTGTCAGCTTGTTTTTATGTCTTATATTTTTATGTATTTTTCTCTTTTCTTTTTGGCACATTTTTGTTTCACCAATTTCTTTATTAGATTACAATGTTTTTGTTCGCAGTGTTTGTAATGGACAAAAAGCTTCATTTACATCATCCACTTAAACTTTATTCCAGTTTGGTTTTATTCAGTGTTTTTTTAGAGGATTTAATAGTATTGTGTGATCTAATTGTTTTGAATTCTTTGAGTTTGTTTTGGTCCTAAATGCTCCACTATGTTTGGTGACGAGAAATTCAGTGAGAGCTCGGCAGGTTGTACAGGAAGCATCGAAATTCTGGTCGACATTTTAACCACCAATCTAACTCACTGTGCAAGGTAAATGAAACTGCAAGTAACCATGGCAACAGCACATCTTATTCATTCAAGTTTTAGTAACAATAAATGAATGACTTTTAAAGTTATAATTTTTGCCAGCGGTACGTGATCATGGCATGCAGTAAGCCTGCCACATTTGCAACCTCAACACTCCATGAACTGGTCACAAAACATTTTCCTGCACAAATTTTAGGGGTAATCCAACAGTGGATTGCTTTTTTAATTGTACTGTTATGATCCCACAGATTTCTATTATGTTTCCTGAAAGGGAGAAGGTTTGCACAGGGCAAAATAATATTTCCACATACTTCCACAGCCACTGCCCAGCCTAGCATAGCACAGGCTGGAGGAAGAGTGCTGTCTGTGCAAATGTATCTTGGTTTCACTGTGGGGAAACATTTTATCGATCCAAGAAGACAAAAAACACTGGTGAGATCACAAAAATACCTTTGAAAATGCAACCTTGTGCTTGCATGGGGAGCAAGATGTGACTGTGTTATGGATTAACGTATGGACTGCTGAGGTCACAAATGGTGCATGGTATAAGCATGATAATTCTGTTTTGTTATAGAAAATAAAGCCGAAAAAGCTGTGTTGTGGTATTCTTTGTCTTTGCCAGTGTTTTTTGTATATCAGTAACACATCATCTATTATCACTTGAATATATGTAATTCTTCCATCTTCTTATGTCTTCCATTTCTGAAAAAACACTTCTCCTTGCAGCTCTAGCATCACTCGTGATGCATCTTCACCTGCATGGTAATCCTGTAGTGTAAGTTCATTTACATATGCAGCATCACCGGTCGGAAAGCAAACCTTGGCAAACATTGGTACCATTTGACACTTGAGCAAGGAGTGACATACATGTGTATAAGAAATGTGGCATAAATCCGCACACAAACACGTACACACATGTTCAAAGGCTGTAGCTGGGGAACATGTTTAATTACAGCCTAGGAAGCAAGTGACTCGGCTGAGAAGGGAAAAAAAAAACACTTGATAACAGTGACATTTACAATCTGCCTCATTTATCACAGGCTGCCAAAGCAGAGTCAAAGAGGGTCATTACACAGTAAACATAGATTAACTCAACTTTCACAAAACACAACACTGACTGACAAATGATTTTGGTTATAAGAAAATTGCAGATGTCAGCATGTGACATGTCTTTCCCTGGACCTTGCCAATTAATAGATTTTTAAATTCAATTAATTCATTGATTCATTTTAATTTCTCTTGTTTGTCGTCCAGTATTTGTGTGTGTGCACGCGAACATGAGCTAGCATTGGTGCTAAATAGCTGGCATCTTTGGCATGTATTTCTCCCACCGCTTCCCATTATTTGTCTCATTTGTTACCCAATGTTTGTATCTGTGTGTATGCATGCACCTGTGCCAACATCAGCGCTAATAGTTAGCACTTTCACTTTCATAGCGTAGACATGATTTGACACACTAAGCTGAGGTGTACTCTAAGTTGTGTGGTTAATCTTAGGAAATGCATCCCGAGGGCTCATCAGGTTCTCATAGATCTGCACTTAGTGCCAGTCATTCTGTTTAGTCCCAAAACAACTATTAATCGCACTCGCTCAGTTTATACAAACATTTCCGTATACGGGGAAAATAGCTGATGTGTGTCTGTAAACTGGGCCCTTTTTACATGTACAGTATCCTGAGTGTATGTCTGCGAGTGCCAAATGCTCAACCAGATGTTACCTTCAAATAAGTTCCCCTTTACAGATTGTCTTGCATGTGCAGGGGCCACACATGCAAACCCTCCATGAGCAGTTTCCTGTCTATAAATGAGCAAAATATGGGGATGGGGTGAGTGGGAGTGCCTAGAGGACCGGAGGACTGGAGTTGAAGTCAGCCCCAGGATATTCTTCAGCGACTCCACTGCTCTATTGCTGCAGCTACGGGATGCTTCAGAGTGTCAGCAGCTGGCAGAGGTGCAGAATGCCAGGCAGAAGACGAAGAAAAAGAGGGATTGGATGAAGAGGGGAGTGATTGTATTTAATCTCACTGCCATTTATCTTTAATAGCATGCAGCTGCTTTGTTCTCTCTTTGATCATGAGCAGTCCAGGTTGACTGTAACCCAATGGAATGCATGGGCACACAGACATATGTGCACACAAAGAAGCATACAAACGCACATTCTGTATTTTCCTTGATTTAATTTTTGTGGATTTCTGCACTTGTTTACTCCCAATTCTCAATGGCCAGCTCCCTATGCTCTGCAGTCCTTGTCACTGTCAACTGTACTGTTGGCCTGCGGAGGGCTGCAAACAGACATGTGCTACTTCTGTGATACATGACCGCTGCAAGCGATAAGCTTCAGCAGGAGGTGTAACATGCAGTGGGTACAAGCTATCCCCCTAAGCCCCAACAAAGCAGAAGAAGTTGCTACTGAAGCAACAAGGACAGGAACCCTCACTGGCTCCCACCAGTGAACACAGCCAGTTGCAATTCTTGCTGTGATGTCCAGAGGCACCGCTACCAGGGATCAGACACAGGGTTCCTGAACTACCTGTGTGTCCTACACGCTTGTCTTACAGGAGAATTCTGCTGATTACTCTTCCTGTTCTGCTGCGATTTTTGACACATAATTTTTTACACTGTCCATCATCACCATGTTATACATGTGCAAAGCTAAATCAGTGGACTGCTAATGGAACCAAGCCTGCAAAGGTAGCTTGTATTGTAAACACTTCAATCTTTCTAAGTGGTGATTTGATGTGGTCGAGGACTTGATAAATCACATTTATATCCTTGTCATACAGGTTCCTCTCATCCTGCCAGAAAGGATTCTCCAAACACTGTCACACAGGAGGCTGCTCTCTCTACAGGTTTAGGGCTAGTCCCTGAATCTCACTGAAGAGGGCACATTATGAGAGTCTGCTGCTGCTGCTGCTGCTGCTGCTGCTCCTGTTCTCACAGATACTTGGAAGTCTTCTATCCCCAAAGAATGGAGATAACAGAGGAAGCAGAGGATGCACTTCCAGCATAAAGCCTCCTCTCAGCCACCCTGTAGTGCATTTTCCTTGCCATTTGGTCTTGAATACAGGAAGTGGAGGCAATCACGCCAGTATTCGAATGACAGAGTTTGGCAGAGTTTTTGGACAAAGCAATCAATGACGACTGTAGTTATTTGTCACATTAAAGTTGATGGAGTGAAGGGAATACAGAATGAGATAAACCTGACCATGACACGGTATGTATACTGACATCTCTTACAGGTTTGAATGGGCTCATTCTGGTTATATCAGAACATACTTGCACATTTCAATGCATCTATGAAGAAGAGAGGTCACGCATAGCTGGGATAGTGAACAAAGCCCGTGTGAAATCGGACACAAAGACACACAGTGTGCTCGTTGTGGAAGCCATAGAGAGGGACTCAACATAACAAATGTGTGATATGACCACTAAAGAAACAATACAAGAACAGCAAGGGTGTGAGAGATGAGGGGGGAAAAAGAATGAGAACGAGAGAGCAAGCATGAAAGGTGTGACAAAAGAGCAAAAGAGTACATAAAAGAAAGTGAGAAAAAAGTGAGAGGTGGAAAGATAGAGACACCCAGAGACAGAATGAATAGGGACAGTAGATGATGCTGAGTGTTGTCCAGGCAGTAAGGCAGGCAGGTGGTTGCTGGATTCTCGGTGTGATGTCCACCCCTTGGGGCAAAGAAGCAGAGGAGAATGTAGAGGGGCTCATTTAGATAGCTCTAAAAAGAAAGGCCAAAGCTTCTAGAGAATGCAGTGGCTGGAATAATGCCTGCTCTCCATAGGTGGACCCGTGGGGATGACACCCCCCGGGATGTGCCCAATAGAAGCTGGAGAGAAGGACTGCAAGAGAGACCAGGAGACATGCCGCCTGGGTTCGAAAGTCGAGAGCAGCTGAGGGATGAAAGACAGGAGACAAAGATATAGTCCTGTAGGAGAGTAGGAGAGTAGGGGATAGTGCGATTTTGCACATTTGTCATATTTTTATTGGTGTCAGGGGATTAACTGTTTAGCAGTTTAGCCTAAAATAACTCAGTGAAAAAATGTGATGGGAGCATGAAATCAGCTTGTCCAATTTCATGTGTAAAATAAAGCTAAGAAATGTGTGTGTAATATTTTTGGTTCAATGTCATTGAGGCTCCTACCTTATTGGGATCACTGATGTATTCTAATATGTTGCTTTGTGGTGTTAAATAGTGAACACTTTTAATGAGCTTTCCAGGCTGCTGCATGTTATGGTGAGGAAAGAATGTGTTATTTGGCTGTGCTTATCCAAGCAGACTAGATAATAAGTGCGTAATGGGGAAACAGCGGAGCTGAGATCCAATGAAAGCAGGGGGTCTGTTGGAGAACACAACCAAACCCACATTGTCAAAATCTGCAAAGAGCCATTTGGTATAGTTAGTGTTCAAACACTGAAAAAAAAACAACCCTGAAATTAAAAAGGATTTGCTTGAAACTTGCACATGTTCAGATAGCATCTTCAGCCTGGTAAAGTTACGTTCTTTGAAACAGGGATTTCAACATTATACAGCAATATACTGCACAATACTACAGTGCTTTCTTTTGTCTCTCAATGTTAGCCACATAATGAGTGAATTGCCATGAAGTTTCATCTCATTCATTCATCTTGATCCAGCCTGTGCAGCTGCGTCGTTCATCTATGCTCGTCACCGCTTCCTGTTCCTATCTTTAATGAATATGAGCAGATATCTTACATTAAAAGATGATGTCCCGATTCTTAATCCCGCCTACTAAACTCTGACTGGATGATTGTTTCTCTAACTGAGGGAAACAGCTCAACAGCAATGTTTGACGTCTGGATGACATTTAACTGCACATAAGTCAGAGGTAAAATTTGTGTCTCTTTCATGCAGATGTACAGTCAGCATAAAATATAGCATGCAATAAAGACAAAGATATTACTAGGTTTTCTTTCTGAAACTGGATGCAAGTGCAGATGCAAGTAACCAAATCGAATATGCTGGATGTAGGTGGAATACATGTAGACTTGGGGCAGGCCTAAATGGAGGTCAATAACATCAGCTCATTTTAAAGCAGCAAACAGTTGCCTGATGGGCTGGGAGGTAAGTCCACAGAAAATATTTCTTGCCAGGGAGGAACAGAGCCACTAAACATAAATATACAAAGCCCCAAAAGGACCCAAAACACACTCCAGATATGGTTCTGAAGGGAGATGATGTTCCTTTTTAAGTTGAATTTATGCCTCAGGAAACACTAAAAGTTCCAGTGGTGCTTTTCATGCGTAATGATGTGCACTAAGTAAGTTATTTTAGAAACCAATGATATCTTTGGAGTCGGACAGCAACTGCAGTAAGCTACAACACAACTTCTTTGCACATGCAGAAACACAGTGAGAAAAGCCATATTTGTTTAAACTGTTTAAACAACTGTTAGAAACCTGTTTGTATATCTGAAAACTCGATTTGAACAATTGAGGAAAGGTCCTCATGTCCTTGGAGTTTTGCTCCAAGACGTCACACCCCATGATCCTTTATTTCACTTAGAACAAATCTGAGGGCAGCTCCTATTCACCTGATAATTTGCACTGCATAACAAGTGATTTTTCAGAATTGCAAAAGCAGCCCCAAGAAAAACTGAGTTGTGAATATGTGTATTGTGCAAGTGCAAGATAAAGGAAGTGTAAGCAACAAAAACGGTGAAAATGCTGAACCTTAAGAACTACAGGTGAGTCAGTCAGCTACTGAAGAATATGACTGTCAGTAATGCTTTGTGTGACTGTAACTGTGTGTTTAACTGCACCAGTCCTACCTGTGCATTACTCACACCTCTTTGTCTCACACATGAATATGTGTAAGGGCAAGTCAATATGCATTAGCACACCACAGACCTGTAAATTGCCTGGGCTACATGTAGCCATTTAAGCAAAAATTACAGCCTGAGAATAGTTTCAGATGACCTCAAAACTTCTCAGCAAGAAGCAGAAAAGCCACGATGGCTCCCCGAACCAAAAGAATAACATCATTATAATTTAATCAGAGATAATCACATTTTCTAGTGTGGCCCCATCAGCGCATGAATTACTAATATCGTAGGTCAGTTCAGATATCAAACCTCTCCTTCAAAACATTGTTGATTATTCAGTAAAACAACAAGGACATTGTCTGGATGCAGTAGCTCTTATGTCCCATTTTAGTGGTTCTTGGTGAAGAAAATAAAGTTTCTGTCTACTTGTACCATCTTGCCTGTAAAGTACAAGCTGTTCAAAAGAAGAAAACATTGTCACAATCCCTCACTCTCATGTACTAGTTATAAATAAAAATATCTGGTTGAAGGATGAAGAGAACTGTTTATCTGCTGCTTCTCTCGCTCCGTCTTTCTCACTCTAACTCCTTTGCTTTCTTACTCCCTCCTTCCAGCACTACTCCTCCTCCCGTGGTGTCACAGTCCATATGGTGCTGCAACACTGTTGGTCTCCTGTGGCCACACTTCCCACGATGCATCTGTGGCTCTGGGCTTTGGAAGGGAGCTGATAGGCTGAGAGGACTGAGGTATCGACCAGCTATCGCCCGGTGTGAGGTCAGCTCAGTGCAGCAGTGGAGTGTGTCCGAACAGCACACACCACTGACTCCCAGTCTTTCATCCGTTGTGCCAATCAATCCTCTATTTTCTGTTGTTACATTTGCGTCCATAGTACAAAGTATGCTTTTCTTTTATATCCTTTTCTTTTAAAAAACATTTTTCCTGGTTCCATTACACATTTTCTTCTTCTCTTCTTTAAGCTACTGTCAGATTGATCCGTTTCTCTTATTTCGTGAAACTACGCACAGTTAGACATGAAACCTTGAGAGGAGGTCTACCTTTTCAAGCTATAATGAAGATGCTCCATTTGGAAAATGCCATCAAGGACTGTCAAACACATATTTATTTATTTCTGAGAGGGATTTTTAGTGTTATTCTACTATTTTCTGCATTGTTGTGTTGGATTGCACTGAGCTCTCATCCTCTTCTGTCTGTGTCCATGCAGAGAAAACAGAGCTTAGCACAGATCAATCCCATTGAGTCTGACTCCTTTCACCAGCCAGGGATCAATACTGCCTGTTTCATGTCCCTCCGCAATATACACACGTGCATGCGCGCGCGCGCGCACACACACACACACACACACACACACACACACACACACACAGTTTAAAGACATGCCTATGAGAACAGGCCCACCCCTTTAGAGATGACCTATCGGCCTATCGGCGAACTTGCTCACCGGGGGATACAGAAGTTCATTATGACAGGCTTTCCAGTGCTAAAGGTCTGCTTTGGTCCTCTGCTGCAAAGTGCAGCATTTACACCATCTGATTACATTAACAGCTTGCCACAGAGGCCTCACAAGAAAACACACAGTGGCTAAAAGTAGTATACAGCTGGAAAACATTTACATGTGTAATAACGTGACTGATGGATGTGTGATACCAGATGTTTGAGTAATATTAGAATCATATAACAGGACTGGAAAGGCTCTATTTGGCTACGCCTGGCTCAACCATATGTGCAGGGCTCCGAGAACTGGAATAATTGATAATATTTTGACAGAAAATTGCCACATCCTTGATTTTCTAGTTTTAAATCCTTCAGTATCTGTTACATCTAGAAAGTTTAAAACACTTTATGTCACAGAACCATACAACATCTCATAAACTTCTTATGAAACCTGCTTAATTGTACTGTCCCAAAAGTTTTATGCAAATGAACTAACTATAAATAGGTTGACATTTTGGGAAGTATGCTTATTCAGCTTATTCAAGAGTTAAATGAGAAGATTGATAACACTTTCATGTCTGTACTGTTAATATTAAGCTACCACCAGCAGCCAGTTTAGCTTAGCTAAAAAGGGAAAAGGCTGTAAGGACTCTTAAATTGTTCAAATAAATTATATTTGATTAATGCATACAAAAGTGTAGATAAACACCCTGTACAACCACAACAAGTAGTTTTTAAACATTAGTTTTAGTGTGGACTATACTGTAAGTGACGTTTGGATGTGTTGGCAGGCAGATTTTTTTTTTCTTTAAAACAGAGCCAGGCTTGCTGATTCCCTCTGGTTTACATCTTTGTTCTATGCTTAACTAACTGGCTGTAGCTACATAGTTATCATTCAAAAGTACACAAGTACCTCATACAAAATCCATACAACCCAAACTATCACTTAACTACTAACTAACCCACTAAATTCTTAATAATTATAATGATAACCCACTGAAATGCTTCAACTTGTTGTTTTCACGTTTGTGTGCTGAGTCAACAAGTTTCTTGTTTCTAATTATGCTAGGCTAAGCTAATCAGTTGTATTTTAATATTTACATTACAGACATGAGAGTGTCAATATTCTCATCTAACTCTCTGAAAGAAAGTGAATAAACATGTTTACCAAAATGCTGAACCATTCCTTTAAAGTCATTAAACACACTTGATTTTCCAGTGTCTCAAGTCCAGCACAGTATGGATGCAGCCCAAAACGACTCATAATTAAATTTTTGGAAGGGCTCCACAAACTCACCTTGTCTGGAGTACTCATCCGCCTCGTGGTGAACCAGGTCAGTCACACAGCCGCCATAGTGCAGCCTCTGCTCATGGTCGAAGGCCTTGAGCGTCTCGCTGGAGCTGTAGGACTTCTGGGTCGGCACACGACACTCATCTGCATCCAGGGAGGAGGTGTTGTACTGGGAGTCTTTGGAGCAGCGACCTCTGGTCAGGGAGCGGTGCCTACGATCCTTCAGATCCATGCTGGTGGGGAGGGTGGGGAAGCAGGTAGGAGAGATGGAAGCAGTGGAGAGAGAGGTTGAGGAGGAGGAGGTGGTGGTGATGGTGGTGGGGGGAGATGGAGGGGCCTCCTAGCGGGCCTCCGTAATGTCAATCTCCACTTCAGTCACCTGGAAAACAGAGATAGAGGGAGGGGGAAAGATGGAGAGAGCAGAAAAGACAGCGAAAGGTTGGTATACAATTAATGGATGCACTGCTGTGACTCACTCTTGCTTTGCACTCCCCGGAGAATCTACAGTGAAACTTAGGTAAGAAGGAGAGCAGGGAATGGACATTAGAGCAGGCAAATATGTAACACATCAGAGTATTGATGCGAGATAAGTATGGCTATTGTGGGGAGAAACAGAGCTGCCAGAGCTGTGGTCCACAGAGACAGTCAACCATCGACCAGCCTGATGAAAAATGGTCAGCCAGCATTTAAATCTATGACATAAACACAGAGAGTGACTCAAACACGGTCCAGTCATCCTAAACTGATGTCAGCGACGCATGAATACAGACACAACAAAAAGACAATCATAATGACAAGTGGGGGCAGATAATACAGAAAGAAAGACAGAAACAAAAAGTGGGTGGAAAGAGAAATTGCAGACAGAATGATAGAAAAGGACACAAAATCTAGATTGGAAAAAGGTAACGGGCGAGAGGGAAAGAAAAGCAGCCGGATGCAACAGGAAGGATGGAAGAAGTGGAGAAATGACTTGAGGGCATTGCTAGTCTCTCCCTCATTATCAGAGTGAGAATGAATCCTGCTCCCTTAGAGGGTGTAAGGGATAATCAAACACACCCATACGCCAACACACACATACACACACACGCGCGCACACACACACACACACACACACACACACACAAATGCACATATACAATATGGAGGTACCTGTACTGAGATAACAGTGTTACCTGAACTTGACACAGCTTGTAATACAACTTGTAACACAACTAAATGTGCACATCAAGACATCACCTCCTCCGTGCTCACGTCTGATCTGTCCACTTCTATTGCATCACAGACAGCCCACTTTTAATCTATTTAAATCTTATACTTGTGGATGCAGATTATACATGATTATGATGCTAATACGGCATGATACTTGTGCAGCGGCCTTGAGCAGTGCATTACATTAGCAGCTAAAGATCAAAGTACAACAATACAACAACCAGCAGTAATTGACAGGAACGCTTCCAGCAGCTGCCTGTATGGGATATTTATGGTAATAAATAGGTCATCCATGTTTCTGTTGCTTGAGGCCGAGGAAAGTCTGGTCCACCCACTGCATTAAAGCATAGCACTGCATTTTCATCAAAATATCTTTCAGTCTGGATCGCATTTATCAATATCAGAGCTGGTAGGGCCATTTGTAAAGAACAGGCATCATCCGATTCAGAATATGTGATGTAACTAATTGCATGCTGGGACGGAGGAAGAATGAGAAGGGAGAAAAAGAGAGAGAAGGATACAGAATGTGAGTCAATCTATTCAATGAGGGCTCATTTTAAAATGCTTAGAAAGTAGTATTGAAAAGTGCCCTGCTATGTCCATTGATTAACAGTAGGTATTAAGTCTCATAAAGAGCTCATTATGCCCCAGCATCCATCACATAGGCTATTAGGAGTTCAACCTTAATGTGTTTGTACCTTGAATGGAGGATGAGGAAATAGGAAGGGATACTGGCTTGGGAAATGTGGGGACATTGTGACTAGCATTATGTCTAGTCTAGTCTTTGAAAGTATGTGTAGCTGGGGGTGTGTATGAGTGTATGCTGGGTTTCTAAGTTACATGAACTTCTTTTAAAGAGTTTGTTGAGATTTACATGACTCTCATGTCTGTATGACACAAGAGACACAACACAGCTGGAGTCTGGAGGTGATTAGCCTAGCTTAGCTTAAAGACTGGAACTAAGGGTAAACAGCTAGCCTACCAGCACCTTTAGTTCACAAATTAACAAGTTGCATCTACTCTTTTTTGGCTTGAGGATTTGGGGAAGTCACAACTTCATAGATTGTTCCAGAGGTAAGAAAATCTCATTCAAAATCACACAGACATTTGTATTAACAGAAAAAACATGTCTTGCAAGATAACCTCCCGCAGCCATATGCTGTATGCGTGCTACCATGTGCCACCATATGTCTAGGTAAGGATGGTAAAATTTTTAAAACAATCTAATGTAGTTGCTTATTTCATGTTTCTGTTTTTAGCAAGATTCAACACACATCATTTCCCATTAGGAAATAAGTTTCACATAACAGAAGTTAGAGCCCAAAAAGTTGCAAAAATTACATTAGATGAGAGCTTTGGTGGTTACCAAAGTACCTGCACTACTGTGCTTGTAAATTTCCATGGGAGCTGTACTTTTTTTCCTTTTTTGGTAAGAATTTGATCAAAGCTAGCAAGTAAAGCTAAAAGTTTAAGGTCACAAATGTTCAAATGTTTCTGATAGCTAATAGCCTCTAACAGTATGTTCTGTAACAGATGGTCATTAAGGCTAACAGATTAAAGAAATTTTAAATGAGCAATTCTTTTGTGATACACAAGCAAGTGGAACAGCTTTTTGACAAAAAAAAAAAAGTTACAAATCGTAACATTATGACCTGTTGCATAACATAATTGTGCAAATATTTTTCTTGTGCCACAATCACTGCCTTAGCCCTGTTACCATGGAGATGATCACCGTGTTACTCCCATCCTGCAAACTAACCGTGGATCATCACATGGGACAGCAGCTCAACTCTACTCTGACAGCCTGTCCTCAACTCAAACCACCACAGCAACTGTCTAACATCAGAAAACAGCTTTGGCCAACCAACACTAACAAATCAAGACAAAGGTGGCTTACACTGTCTGTTGGTAAGCATGGAACAAATGGCCATCAAGAAAGACCCCAACAGCTGATTATTGGTTTGCGTAGTATGAATTGAAAAGGATGACGGCACCTGATCACACAATCACTTGCATTTACAGAATTCATCATTCATTATCAATGACACAGGGGCCACATGTTATCACACTTCACAGTAGCTATGCCAACATATGAGAGGTAACAATTATGTTGCTTTAGTAATCCTGCTCCATTGACGGAGAAGCGTCACCCGTTCATCTGCCAGGTCTGGCGCTCAGCAAAGTCATTAACAAGCTCAAGTCCCCATTTCTGCCTCTGCTGTCTGGCGTGTAGCCAGTCCAGCTAACGTTGGCTAGCATTCGGTGAACTCGACGCATGCTAAGTAAAAACGATACTAATTTCGTCAGTTCAGCCATTGACTCAGTTTTCTTTTATCCTCTTCTGACCGCTGCTTTTTTTTGTTTGGGCCTGTTAAACATTATGTTGATAACTGAGTCATCCATTTACTGAGGACGGTCGCTTCTTGCCTAAAGGTTGAGAAAAAAACCGACATTCACTGACGCAAGTTATTGCAGTGACAAGGAGCAAGCTCATTGGTCAAAATAGGATTTCCCAGCAACCCTTCCTTCGTAACTTTTGGGAAGAAAGAAACCAAATTAAATAAGTGGTAGGTGAAAATAATATTCATTTAAAAAAATGTATGACATTTTTGGAAATTTTAATAGGGGCAATAAAAATATAAAAGACAATGACTCAAAACCACAAGCCTGATGGGCCCCTGACAGCTACTATAACCCAGGGCGCAGGAAAAGCTGCTTCTTGAAAAATTACACCATATTTAACAACTTCAAATCACCTGCTGAATTATTAGCTAGGTTAATTGCCACCCAGATTAAAACAGCAAATTTCCCAAAGTGTTAAAATTATAGGCTTCTTTGAAAAGTTGTGTCAAGTAGGATAAGTCCGCGGTTACAGCTGGGCTTCAGTTAATGTGAGTCAATACAAAATCCTTCAAGTAACAGGTGTGTGTGGCAGTCACACTGGTACAGGAGCAGTCTGCAGGTATAATGTTAGTCAAGTGGGAGGAGGAGAAAGGACACAGAATGAGAGATAGATGAACAAAGTGGAAAAAGACAGGGGGTCAAACAGGAGATCTGGAACCTGTATCAATCACACTCCACCCACACAGGTGTTTTCCTCAAGGTCGCTGCGGCACACAACCCTAGTACACATGCACACACCGAACTTTTTCTTGTTAATTACTCCAGTGACAGCGTCCCAACCTCCCCTGATCATTGTGGGGAGGCGGATTATCTCATTTATCAGAAGTATAATGACTTACTGTCATTCTGACTTCACCACGATTTCAAGACACGCAACCGACCAAGCCCCAGGATACATGCATCTCACACAGAAACACCTGACACACGAATGCAAAACTGTGCAAAGACCCGCAAGAGCCCACGAGTAACTGTGTTTCCTTGACAGCCGAGACAGGGTGGTTAGACGAAGGAGAAAAGAGACATGCGTGTGACCGTGAAGTGACCATGAAATCCAGGCAGAATGAGAAACGTAATTGGAAGACGACAGGGAGGGTGGAGAATTCATTTTCGAAATTACAGAGGTGAAGTTTGGTACAGATAATGGCCTTTTCTCTGCAAATAAGAGCTTGGGAAGAAAATATGGAGAATGACACAATGTAAATCCACTGTAACTAGAAATCACACCCAGTTAATAGGAAGCTAATGACATCAATGGATTAGCCAGCATCAAACAAGATGGTTTCCCAATTCAAACCAGTCAGCCTCTGAAAGAACACAATCCAAATGGCAAGGGGAAAGAAGGCAGACAGATGCAGATATTTTAGGAAACTGTTTTCTGTCCCACCTAAATGTTGTCTGAATAATCACGTGCTTCAAGAGTGTTTCTTACACATGAAAAATGAGCATCTATTTTTCTTTCCCTGTCAAAATCTAAATACATCTGACACGTTCTGACACATTGAGTTATATGCCGATTAAACAAGCCCACTTTCTTCCTCTAAATGCTTGTGGAGGTCTTACTGAGGTAACTAATAGAATCAGTACCCCAATTAAAAACAAGTAAAAATGTATTTCGTCAAACCAACGAGCCACTCTATGAAAAGCAGTGTTTCAACAGCAGGTGCATTAGTGCATTTGTGGATTGAAACCACCTGAGGTATTTTGTGTTTTGTTGCATCATGCCTCAAATCTGCATGAAGAAAGTGCTGCAGAGGCAACCAGCTCTGGGAACGCGTTGATCAAAATCGACCCGGCTCGGCACTGCATATCATTTCACTGCATTTGTAATGGTTACGTGTACATTGGCTAGATACCCAAAGAAAATTAGCTGCTAAGATTACATCCAGCCACTGCTCTCATTTATCAAACAAATGAGCATGGAGGCGGTGGGTGAGAGCTAGTATAGATGCTGTTTAGGGCCACCACACCGTGGGAGGCTTGCTGTTCAGATGACTCCTGCTGCAGCCAACTAGGAGGGGGCTCAAGCAGGGTGCGTTCACTGTCTGTATCATCTACAAACTATCCTGACATTTACTGACTTATTGTTGCACTCCATACAACATCATAGTTTACAGCCTTTTGCATATTTCAGTAGCTTTGTGTGCCGATCTGGGTATATTTTAATGGATTGGTATCATGAGGCTGGACAATTACACCGATTCACTAGGCTCCAACGCTAATAATTGTTAGCAAAGCGGGGTGGAAAACATTCAGCTTGCAGCTTCTCATTTTAGCCGGTGCTCAGCGTCACTTTTGCCAGTTAAAATGACAAATGTCGCTGGCGGTACATCATATTAGCTGCCACTAATTAATGTTCATTTTGTGAGCAACTGGATGACAGGCCTAAATTAAACTTGGCTGTTGTCACTATGTGTGCCCTCTGCACGCCGCTGTCAAGACTTGTAAAAGATAGTGAGTGAGAGAAGAATGTGCAACCATTGTTTATTTAGTTCCAACAAATTCAGCAGAGTTAAACGTCTTCTCTTCTTTTCAGCGGATCAGGCCAGGCCACTTTCAAGGGAGGCATTCCCCCAAGTGAACTTTCATTCATATCAATAATTTTAGCTTATAAACATTATATTTTTGAACCATGACCTTCAGTGTTTGGATCGAGAAGCTCATAAAAAAATGTGTGTAAGATTAAGCAGTCTGCAGTTGTATTATTTCAATGATTTAGATGCATAGGCTGTTCAATTATTATTTAAGTAATATAAATATAAGTATCAGATTGGACTCAGTATTGCCAAATGCCCAATATTAAAGAACTTGGATCGAGGCCAAAAACACTTCATCGGGACATCCCTACTTTCTACAAATGCACCGTCTGGTTCTTTTCTTCTAATATTTTGGATTATTATCTTGTTGTAGGATTAACCTCTGACCAATCAGTCTGTCCTCTCTTATTTGTCTTTTTCTCGCCAGTCTGAAAGCAATATACAGCACTACTTCCTTCCATCCAGTATTGTCCTAATAATGCATCAGAGGGTAGAAGTTTGTTCCAACACTGAGCGTTTGTATGCCATTGACAAAAGTTAGGGCACCTGTAGGAGAACTTTCATAGCTTCATTTACTTCTGTTACTGCAGGGAAGTTAGTTAAGCAACGTCTTCATCAATGAAAAATTAGTTTTTTATGAAATTTATTGGACTTGAGCTGCTTAAGAAAAAAGAGTATAGATATATATTTTAAACTCACTTTTACTCACATTGTTTCCCTCATTTCAAACTAACAAAAATTTTCATCTGTAATTTTTGTAACAAATTTTTAACACCACTGCTACTGCTCCTTTGGCTACTGTTTAGCACATACTGCTGTAATACAGTTTTTGTTTCAACATTAAACGTGGAAATGTTTCTTCATTTGTTCTGTTAACTTTCTTTACTGTATTTTAACCTCTTTATTCCATTAAGTATCTTATCTTATCTTATCTTATCTTATCTTATCTTATCTTATCTTATCTTATCTTATCTTATCTTATCTTATCTTATCTTATCTCTGGATTCAGCAAGTCTGTAAAGCAGCCATTACCTGGCTCGTTTAATTCAATTGTAACCAAACCAAGAGCAACAATCAGCCAACAAGACTGGCAGCTAAAAGCCTGATAAAACACAGCATGGAGCCTTTCCATCAGAAAAACCATCCACTTCTCCAGCAGTCTTTGTCAACAGGAGATGAAGTTGTTAATTTTATGTCTTTTTTCTTTCTCTCTCTCTCTCTCTCTCTCCCTCTTTTTTTTTTTGAAAGGAATTTGAATAGCAAAAGATGGTCTATTGAAAACACAAGGCCTTGTTATCACAAAAGACAAAATTGTGGCTATAAAGCATTTGGCTTCAATTTTCTGCTGTTTTTGTGATGCTGCTCAAATTAAGTTGTTTACACAGTTTGTTCACAAAGACAAAGAGATGAAGACACAGAGTGACTGAGAGAAACAAAAGAGTAGACGGGGAGAGAGCGTAGTACAGAGAGGTTGCGCAAGAATAAAGAGGAAAAACAAATCCTTGTATGAGACTTGTACTCAATTACACATAAAAAAAAACACACAAAAAAAACTCTGTGCATCTTTATTTCAGCAACACCGTCTGACTCGAAGTCCTGATATTGTTAAGATTAAAATATTATACATGCAGTTCATCAAAGCATCCAATTACATATTCAGATTTCCCCTAAGAACAGCTTATTCTTGACATCATATCTATAAGTGGAAATCCTTATGTTTAATTTGCTCTTTTCACAATGAAATCTTTTCTCAGGGTGCATACTGGATCAGTGTAAGCATTTTTAACAATGTAACATTAACAGCTTTTAAAACAAATGTGTTATTGTGTAAAACATATTTTAAATTTCACTGTATGGATAACAAGCAAATCTGAATGGAAAAATGTGTGTGTTTAGCAAGATGCCTCATGGGAGCTTCAGTGTCAGGGCTGGGCATCCTGATTACTTCCTGTGTGTGTATACACAGTCATATACACCTGTATTAGCATACATAAATATTCCTGTATGTATCCACATCTATAACCATGCCATGACCTCTATCACTCTCTCTCTCTAACACACACACACATACACACACACACGCACACACACACACACACACACACACACACAGAAGCCATGTATGAGCTCTGGACTGGGCTCTGACTGAGAGGCTCCTCATCCTGAAGAGTCATTAATCATGTCTTCGATCTCGGGTGGCATTGAAAGTGCACGCACGCAAGCATGCACGCAAGCACACAAAGCACGCAAAGACACACACACACAGTATACACACAAGGATGGCTGGGGCCGCTTGCATGGCTCCAGTTCAACTGGAAACTGCGGCCCATTTTGGATCCAAGATGATCTGTGAGCCAACAGCTGAGGGGCGTGCAGGACAGGAAACATTTCATCACTCTCTCCCCCACACACCTCGCCCCATTATCTCCAACACCTCTTTCAGCCAAATAGGACAAAAATCACTTGCTTATTAAGGACGCTATTCACTAATATTTGCTGGCAAGTATTTTTTTTTTCCCATCGATGACGTGATATTGATGCACTAAAATATATTTTTTTCACAATCAGCTTTCATGCAGTAATACCACATTGCAACAAGAGTAGGAAAATAATATTGCTGCTGAAGCTATCAAACTCACATGATAATTTTCTCGAGGTCAGCGTTTGATTACTGTGTCTCCTCTGAATTTAAATGTCCTACAGCTTTACGTGTGAATGCGATGAGGTTTGTGCAGCAAACTCTCATATTTCAAATTCTGGAGCCCCTCATTAGCAAGTGAGGACACCATAAGTCAGTGGTAGACTTTACAATTTAGGCCGCCTTTCATCTGCATTACCACAAAACAATAAGGTCACTTACAAAAATAAAACAAGATGTATTCTCTGTAATTGAACCTAGTTCTGGCACAGTTCAAACCTCTGTTGTGTTGATTGTCAAACTGCAGCGAAACAGAGTGGAATTATTGAATGTGTTAGAAAGTGTTGACAAGCAAAGTAGGCAAGATGTGGTTCTTGGAGGACTAATGCTTGTTTTCCTCTTAGGCTTCTGAGTTAATACTGAGTACTCATTCTGTGCAATATTTGCTGAGTGTCATCATAGTGAATGAGGAAACATCCCCCGTGATCGGCCAGCCTGGATGCAATAATTATGAAGTATTGCTGAGGTAATACAGGAGTATGGGATAAGAGCTACACGTCCCAAGGTCTGCATATGTGACTCCCTGCAGGGAGTGAGATGGATGAAAGTTGCCACACTGATCAGGAACTGTGAGGAGACCTCATCCACCTTCTATTTTCTCCTCTATGTCTCTTCTCCTCTCATTTGTCAGGATGGAAATGAAGGGGTTGGGGGGGAAACAATCCACCCCTCTCTCTTCCCTGCTCTCGGTGCCTATGTAATCTCCACACTGGGCTGCAGAGTGCCACAGAGCCTCTGTTTATTAGACTAATCCTTAAATCCACATTCTGCAGGCCTCGCAAACGCCTCGCAAAGTTCTAATCTGACTCAAAACAAAGGGATTAGAGACGACAAGGTCCCTCTCTCTGTCTCTCCATGTCTGCCAGAGTGGGCTCGGGGTGACGCACACATGTGCTGAGAAACACACTTGCGCTGTTGCGCTGCTCTTGCCTGTCACACCCATATTTGCCAAAGACTGAATGCCACATGCAAACCCTTCGCGCACATACACACATGCTTCCTGTGAACACAAGCTGGCTGCGACAAGACAGGCAGTTAGAGCCAAGGTGCAAACAAACTGGGTAATTACACATAGCTCAAAAACTCATGGGAGGAATGACGGACAAGATGAGAATGAGCTGTGGGAATAAGGCATGGCGACAGTGGGGAGGATATAACCAGAATAACTAAACAAACCTGGCTTATATTATAGACTTGTACTGTTGCAAAAACAACTGAGGAATAGAATTTTAACACACTAGCAGTGGATGCCAGGAGTCCACTTTGGGGGCTACAGGCTTGTTACAGTGCACACAGAAAATAAAGAACCGGCAAATCAATATTTGTCTCTCTACAAAACCTGGGACCATTTCAGACAGATGCCATAGCTGTGCCAGGAATACTAGAAACTTCCATTCACTCTCTCTTCTTCACACATTTTCAATCACAATTTCATTCCTCTGTCTCCTCAAAATGGCAAAGAAACAATGCCAAAATTTGATGCTGAAATTGCGTTCGCTCAGTAGTTAATGCTAATTTTACACTGTGTTCCTTAAGTAGCTGCGAGTCTGTTTAGCAAATGTAGCATGTAATAATGTTGAAAAGTGGGTTCAGTTCATTTTCTGGCTACTTTCACACACTTTCTGGGTTTACTTTGTTGCGTCTTCATGGGAAAACGTTTCGTCATTATCAGATACAATAGTGTGGGATTTATAACCAAGCACATAGTACCAAACAGTGCTGCTATGTAGACACGCTAACATCACGCTCATGCTAACATAAGTGGAAATTAATGTTTCTGAATCATCTTTACTGCTCTTGCAAATTGTTTGGCCTGAATGGTGTTTTATAGTCTAACAGACGTGTTAATATGGTCTGCTTACAGATATTTACCCCACAGCTTCTGCCACACAATCTGCCACAGTTTGATCATCAGCTGATAAGGATGCAGCCTAACACCTGCCAGCAGAACTTAATTTAAGCAGGTGTCCCTGCCCTTGCTGCTACGAGTATTCAGCATGTCAACAAGTCCAAATACACCCTTTGAAATCCTCCTGATTCACCTGTGTGAGTTTTGTTTCACCTGTGGAGTTAAAAGAAAAACAGCTTACAACATTTTTAAGATTGTTCTTGAATTCATGCAGTTCCACAAAAAAATTGTAGCTTAGTTCAAGTCAATTCAGACCATTTTTCTTTACCACAATACAAACATCACGGCCACTTTCTCAGTAGCCTCTCTCAATGTGAAATGCTGCCCAGACACTAGCGTATGGATACACTTTTTTCTGAGGCAAATTGTGTGCATCGCAGACAATACTGTTTTATTTTAAAAGGAGGAACTCTGGACTCTGGACTGTGCATATATTGCCTCCTCATTTTGTTTGCAATAATAGGAAAAGGCTGAATGCCCACAGTATATACAATATATGTGAGACTGAGTGAGGCAGATCTGACCGTAGTGTGACACTGTGGTATCATATTCTAAGGTTATGGAGCACATCCATGCTGGGCTGCGCATCTGACAACAGCTTTAGTGCAGGTGAAGGTCATGTGCGATATAGAAAAGTGTGGCAGTCTGCAGATGGATAATGTCAGGAGAGAGGCCACAGAGCCATGCTACCTGTTCTTTTATTCAGTGAGGGAATTCCTGCACATCCTCATTCAGCAGAATTGTGCCCATGCTAGTGTATGTGCGAGTGTGTGTGTGTGTGTGCGTACGTGCGCTACCATGCGCACATGTGAGTGTGTGGGCTCTTTCACCTGTGCCCTAGGAACTAGGTGCAGCACAGAGAGTCAGGGCAAACTTTGCTGCGGCACTGCCAGTGAGTTATTAAAACAATCGAGTGCTGACAAGCCCTGCATTCTGTCGCCGAGGGAGAGGGCTAGGACTTAATAACTCAGTGTCACGCCTTGACATTCTTACCATCTGTCTGGGTAAAATATTTAAATGTGCAATAAATGTCACTGGGGACAGACGGTGACACTGTCTAATTAACACTATGACAGAGGTGACACACTGAGGGCTTTGGCTGGCTTTTACTGTACAACATGCATCGCCTGGGTGTGTATGTGTGTATGTGTCTTTGCATGTGCATATGCATGCCATAACTCCATGCAGAGGTGAAACACTGAGGGACACTGTGGCAGTTATTACTACCATTCTGTCTCTTCAGAGGAAAGTCAGCCATTGTTTAACTAAAGAGAAAAGTGTAGCACTAACACACACATTAAAAAGTGTAAATGACAGCAGTTATAAGGCTTTGCAACCCCAGAGCAGAGAATAAATGCCAGAGAAGAGTCATTTCCTCAGGCTGAAATGTCAAATGGGGGGGGGGGGGAAACAAACCTTAACTTCAGTAGAACTAGTGCAGGATGCTTTCTTTTTCCCCTCCATGCCTCATCTCTGCCTGTGGGGTAACAACCTCCAAAGATGGGGAATGTAAAATCGTTCATGGTGACGTGTTAGGCAGAATGAAAGCTGACTGTTTTTTTTTTTGTTTTGTTTTGTTTTTTGTAAGCAGACCTACAATACATAAATAAATAAATAAACTGGGTGTCCTCCATTTTTATTTTCAGTTTATTGAAAATCACTGATGACAGCCTTAAACTCAGAATTTAACCACGAAGCCTATGTGGGATTTAGTATGAGTACTTTTAACAACAATATAAAAATAGCAAGCCCAAAACACAGGTATTTAAAAACCATGGCAACCTGCAGAGAACAGGGGTGTCTCCAGGATGTAGCGTTTCATGTGTCTATGGTTAAGCAATGACAAGAAAAAGGAAAAACATGGCAGTAAGAAACATTGATCCTACAGACAACAAAGGGATCTCAAGTGCATGCCAGTAACATTCTCAGGAATATGGAAAATTAGCGCACATAGAAATACGTATCTCTAACACTTTCATAGACTTATTTGCTGGGAATTTCCCCATTTTTCTAGATATATTTGTGACAGAAAAATCAAAGGATAAGGATGGTGAAATTCAATAGGAAGAGACTAAAATGGATATTGTGTAATTGCTCAATAGTTTCCACTTTCCCAGTTCTCAGCCCCATGATTATTTATTCCTCCTGAAGATGTACATGTTTAAAACAGGTTTCACATCTATAGTTTCATTTAAAACAAACAAACTATCAACACAAACAGATTGGTGATGTAGTTTTTTGCATTAATGTTACTTGTGGATTTGTTGGGGACTATTTTCAGCTGCAGATTTTGTGCAACAGTGAGTATATTCAGCATCAAAGTGGAGTGTGTGTGTGTGTGTGTGTGTCTGTGTGTGTTTGTGTGTATGTGTGGGATCAACTCAAAATAAACCACATGTCCATGTTAACAGTAAAAAATGAATGTGTCACCAAGAGCAACAGTGTGGCTCATTGATGTATTTTTATACATACGGGCTTATACATCAGGCTTTGGATACACACATACTTGTAGTAGGATCAGTTCATTGTTGGTTTTGGTCTTTTCATGGGATTTGTTGACAATAAGTAAACGACTCATCCTTTAAAAGTAAAAATAAAAGAATGATAAACATAAATTTAAGAGTAAGATGTTAAGTAACTGAGAAGGTTAACAAAATGAAGTCAATACATGTGTCTTGTGTGTCTGAGCTTCCCATCACATATCATAACATGCTCATATTGAGTAAAACAGATACCTTCATATGTAATATTGCTTATATACATGTCTTGGCTGCTTCTGAGTAAGGCATCAGTTTATTATTTTAGTTATAGAAGCTAAGCTTTACAGTGATAAAACATTTTATTCATTTATTTATTTTTGATTTATTTGATCTTTATCTAATTGGACAGTCTCATTGAGATTAAGATCCCTTTTCAAGGAGAAACCTGAGAATAAGAAACAATCACCAAAACAAAGACAACACAATTATATAATAAAAGAAACCAAGAAACAAGGAATCAAGCGAAACAATTACAATAATCATAAATAATATCAGCTAATAAGGGTTTAAAATCTCAGAGGGAAAAGTAAGACTCTAGTTCATTCTAGTTAAACAACGTGGTGTACATGAGGGATAACTAAGGTTACTGGATCGTGTAGATTTAAATGAGAGAGGAGATGAGAGGCAGTTCTCTTCAACAGAAGAGCTTTATAAATGAATAACATGAGATAGCTATTTCTTCTCGACTGTAGGGAGGTCCAATTTATATTTTAATACTCAACAAATAGCACAGTATTCATCCATGCGTAAATTAATACAATTTCAAACAACTTATTAAGCAAAAAAAGAGTTACTATTGAATGTTTTAATATCTAAAATAACATAAGCTGGTGTGTAACACTTTTACCTGCCAGAAAGTGTTTTAAGCACCTAACAAATACATGGCTCTCCTACTCTCTCCATGTGTCTCTCTCTGTCTGTGCCGCTCTCACTTCCCTCTCTCTGCATTCTGTGAGAGGCTGTTGTATGAAACACCTTTAATGGGTTTGTGAGGGATATATTGGACTTCAGTAGGAGATTTGACACACTGTGTGTGTGAGCCTGTGTGTGTGTGTGTGTGTGTGTACCCATGAGTGTGTGTGCTTTTTGGATTGTCATGTAGGGTCCTATATTACGGTGCTTTTCCACTTGTGTTACTGTGTGCACTCACACTCCAAAGCCATTAGATTCTATACCAAATCCTGAAGCTGAGAACTTTGAAGCTGAGAGCGGTGCAATCGACAGGCTGGTATCCTGCAGAGCACGTCTCCCTCCTCTTGATCTCTGGTACAGTACCAATCTCGACTGCAGCTACAGTTGCACTTTCACACACACATTTTGACTCCGTTACTTTATCTGTTCTCTCCAGCCCACACATGCGTACCTCTGTTTCTGGGTGCACGCATGGCACCGATATTTCAGAGGTACCACAGATAAGTACTTGGGTCTGCATTGTTTGTGCCTGCTGTACTGTGAATACTTCTAATGCCACCAACTCATTGTCTTGGAGTGGTGTTTGTGCCTTCAGGGGCAATAGAAGACAGCTATGGCCGCTCCAGCACCAATGACATAGCTGACTGGTCCCATTTAGCATGCTAGATTTAGCTTCATTAGAGAGGATGTGGCTGGGAAGGCACATAGAAGAAATGAAATGAGGGGTAAGAGGGGGAGACGGGAGAACGACAGCAAGGTTTACGCAGGGGCCACTTTGCAGGAGAGCTGGACAAAAAGCCAAAGCCGTCTCATAAAAATACTTTATAAACCAGCCATATCCATAATGGCTACCCAATAGAGAGAAATGGATTAATGCAGCAGTTGGAGTTAAATTAAAAGCACACCACATTTGGCTAGATTATGGCACACATTGCTATCAGCATGAAGCTTTACACAGATTTCCAAGCCTTACCTTGAGGCGCAGTGATAATGCTGCAGAACCCATGTGAAAATGCACTTGATAATAATGAAGAAATTATGAAAACTAATCATAAAGACCTTTAAAACTATTCATCCAAAAATAATTATCTCTAATTTTATATTCAGTCTTCCAAAAAAAAATGTATTCACCACAAACAAGGTCATGAACAATCTACCCAGTGGGGTGAGATATATTTAGACGTATTACATAACAAGTGTTCTGACTGTTGATCCTTTAAAACTGTGTCTTAATTCAAGATATGTCCCAGAAAAAAAAATGAGCTATCACATCCAATTGGCAGATTTGTTTCACTTCTATTATGAAAAATAAGTCTGTAAAATTGAAAATAAGAATAAATGGCTTGTCAAGATGAAACTGTTTGCAGTGATGAGGCAGAGACAGAACGTGGCGATTAATGCGTGAGAGGTTATCTGGGATTGGCAGCAGCAGTGGGGCTGCAGCTGGGGATGTATCTGGTGATCTGAGCAGCGCAGAGAGGAAGTGATGGGCCAGGCTGTCCCAAGGACATACATCAGGGAGAGCCACATGTTACCCTTTAACCTTGTCCCTGATCTCTTTGCACGCACTTAAACATGCATGCAAACAAAGACAAATTCACATCATTGTGCTGGAATCAAGTACACACATAATACAACAATGCAGATGTGTGCGCTTGTGTTTGTGTGTGTGTGTGTGTGTGTGTTCGTGCCTCTGTGTGCAGTTTATTGGAGCACACATCCTCCAGAAACACAAACACACCAGGCGGGTCATTGAAAGGCACCCTGCAACAAATGGTGTGAGGTCATCACACTTGGCCCTGGCCCTTGCTCTGGGTCAATGTCACAATAACTGCCAGTGATAAAGGGGTTCCCATGGTAACTGGAGGGGTTTTCAGCAAATCAGAAAGGAGAAAAGGAGTCCTGTGGGTGTGCGTGTCTCACAGCACCCAGACCCCTGGTGATTTATCCATCGCAGCTCCAGTACCACACTAAACCATTAGGAAACAGTGATAAGACATAAACACAGTCTAGGACAGAGTTGAACACAGCCTGTTCATTGCCACGTAAAATCCCATCAAAGTGCACATGCTAGAAAGTGATTTGGTTTTTCAGAACGGCCAGACAGCCGTGTCCAACATCCTAATTTTAAGTTAATAACAGCTTCTGCTGCCAGTGAAACTGCACCAGCAATCAGTGATTTCATGCTGGTGACTGTGATTTCACTAGTCATCATAATATACGAGGGCAACAGTGAGAAAAGTTGCCTTTTTTTTGGTCCCACGCCTACACTGGCACTTTAGAAAACCCTGTTTATGAAAAATGTTCTGTAGGCTGCCACTAAAGCAAGGCCAAAACGATGCTATAAAATATAACCTTGCAGGAGGAGATGGACTCTTTGAAATCAACAGTATCACAGGACATTTTTAAGATCCACCTGAGATCTGAAGCCATTTTTAAGAACAGCCTGGGTTCCTTGCTCTGATTAGCTGAAAAGATTGATTACAGCTCTGTAGGGAACTCCTGTAACCAAAGAACCCTTGCAGAAAAGTCTCCTTTCTGTTTGTAGTAAAAGAAACAGCAGCAGTCGTAGTAGTAGCTGTGGTGGCAGTATCAGATGTGGCAAGGAGTGGTCAAAATAATAGTGGTTGTATTTTGGTGGCGGCAGCCGCACCAGTCTTGTAGAGTGCTATATTGATGAAGATTGGAGTGGAGTGTTCTCCCTCCTCCCCCATGCAAGGGCCTATATTGGATTTCACGCTGGCTGCCCATTCACCAGACATTGCAGTGCATTCCTAACCAAGGGCCTGGAGGCAATACGGCTGCTTTATTTGTTTATAATGTTTAGGCTTCCCGCAAATGGCTTGCGTTGCAGTCCCGATAACTGTGCATAGTTACATTTAGGCAATCGACTGGGCTCGTTTCGACATGAGCGCCACAACTCAATTCATTTGGAGTGGACTAAAAATCCAATAGAGTTGACTAAGTGGGAGGAGGAAAAGGGAGAGGAGGAGAGAACTATGGATGTAGGGAAATGGAAAAAGAAAGTGAGAAAGGAGGAAGGTGGATGAGTGTTGCTGATGCTGTAATTTAAAATGGATAACCTGCACTGATACACCTCTGCAAGGAAAGTTGTCCACAGAAAGATACAGAGAAAGCGTGTTCAGCTTCTCCCACCATTGCGCTGCCTCTCACATCATCTCTACCACTCAAATATGAATGGCAGATAAAATATAGATGACCTCCGACTGCTTTTGGTTACTAAACAGCCCTCTCCAGCTTCCCTCTGTCTCTGAATGTATCTGCACACACCTCGAACACAACTACATGTATCCCTCTGGCCAAAACAGCACCCATAAAATCTACAGTGCATTCAGAAGGTATTCAAACCCTTCACTTTCTTTCACATTTTAAATTTCTTTTTGCCGTCTTCAATCTACACTCAAGTTGAAAACTGAATTTTAGAAATTTTTGTAGATGTATTAGAAAAGAAAAACTGAAATATCACATTCAAATAAGTACTCAGACCCCTTTCTCCTTACTTAGTTTAGGGGCCTTTGGCAGTGGTTGCAGCCTTGAGGCCTTGAGTCTTCTTGGGCAGGCTATGACACGACAAGCTCTGCACACCAGGATTTAGGGATTTTCTGCCATTTTTCTCTGCAGATCCTCTCAAGCTCTGTCAGGTTGGATGGGGGCCATTGGTGGACAGCCATTTTCAGAGATGTTCTATTAGGTTCATGTCAGGGGTCTGGTTTGGCCACTCAAGGGCATTTACAGAGCAGCCCCCAAGCCACTCCTGTGTTGTCTTAGCTGTGTGTTTAACTTAGGGTCGTACTATTGGAAGGTGAACCTTTGGCCCAGTCTGAGGCCCTGGCCGCTCTGGACTAGGTTTTTATTAAAGACATCTATGTACTTTACTCCGTCCAGCTTTCCCTCAACCCTGACCAGTCTCCTTGTCCCTGCCATTGAAAAACACCCCCACAGCATGATGCTGCCACTACCACGCTTCACCACTGGGATGGTGTTGGGCAGGTGATGAGTGGTTCCTAGTTTCCTCCAGACATGTCACTTAGAATTGAGGCCAAACTTGAATCTTGTTTCTCACAGTCCGAGAGGCCTTTGGCTGCTTTTTGAAAACTCCAAGCAGCTTTCATGTGTCTTTCACTGATGAGACGCTTCTGTCAGGTCACTCTGCCATAAAGCCCAGGTCAGTGTAGTGCTGCATAGTTTCTCCTACCTCCACACAGGATCTCTGGAGCTCAGACAGAGTGACCATTGGATTTGATCACCTGTGTGACCAAAGCCAATCTGTCCTGCTTGCTCACTTTGGTTAGGTGGCCAAAGAAGGAAGGACAAGTCCTGGTTGTCCCAAACTTCCTCCATCTAAAACTTATGAAACCTTCAGTGCAGCATTTTTCCCCAGATCTGTGCATCAACATTATCCTGTTGAGCTCTGGAGGCAGAGCCTTTGACCTCACAACTTGGTTATTGCTCTGATATGAACTGCCTGCTATGAGACCTCATATAAACAGGTGTGTGCCTTTCCAAATCAAATAGGAAATAAGAAATAGGAGGCACCTGAGCTAAATTTCAACTGCCATAGCAAAGGGTCTGCATGTGACATTTCTGTTTTTCCTTTTTAATAAAGTTTGAAACATTTCTAAGATTCTGTTTTCACTTTGTCATTATGGGGTACTGAGTGTAGAATCATGAGGGGGGAAATGAAATTAAGCAATCTAAGCATGAGGCTGCAACAGAATTAGAAGTGAAGGGGTCTGAACACTTTCTGAATGCACTGTGTAAAGAGCCAACTGCCAGCGTTCACAACTTCAGCTCCATTAAAAGATACGAGTACATCAGAGACAAATTCCCTCAATACACTTGACGGAGTGAAACACTAATTTACTGAACTGACGACAGACGATGACATTTGGTGACAACGCAGCAGAAATTAAGTTAGCAGTGTTGCAGTAGGTTGTCTCTGAGATGACACACAAATGACGCCGTCTGGTGAGTGAACTGGTGTGAGTCACGCCGCTGTAGTTGTGTACCACTAGCCTGAATCATCATTGCTTGTGCGTGTGAATCTCCCATCTCCCTCACTAGCCTACTCCTTGTCCTCTGCCAGCTGCTCAGCTTCTCACTCCATTTGCTCCAGACTTCATACACATCTGCCCACAAAATCCATCCATCTCTCTCCTTCCCTCTCTCTCTCTCTCTCTCTCTCTCTCACACACACACACACACGCACACACTATATCTCTGCAGTCAGAGCAAAGCAGACAGTGTGTGTTCACTTGGGTGCATCGCATAGTTCCTAAACACTTATCCCTGGCTTGTGACATGAACAAACTGAGCAACAGTGGCCGACACTAACCAAGGTCAGCTGGAAAACCCCCCCCCCAAAAAACTACCTTTTTGCACTAATTACTTGGGCCTTTTTCTCTAGCGAGTTCACTCCACATTATTTCTCTGTGCAAAATGGAACGTCCTTGTAAACTTTGGGCAATGTCTCAGAAATTCCTTTTCTCCGTGGTTGTAGCAAATAAAAAATCTGACGCCTCCCAAAGGCTCCTGTGAAGTGAAGGATGAAAGCCAGTGAGCAGGAGACTGGGTAGAAAGCTAGAGTGAGGAGGTTTGATGCAGTCTCCTGAGTGAGGAGAAGGGAGAGAGAAAGAAAATGCAAGGGGAAAATGTGTCCTCTGAAAAAAAAAAAAAAAAAAAAAAAGCTCATTGATGCAACCATTTCCCCTTAACCTCAAACGGCAAGCTTCTGAGCTAAGAGGGGCAGAAACCACAGATTTTTCTTGGGAAAGAAAAGGAGAAAAAAAAGCATCTGTCCTCTGCCTTTTCCTCCTCCACCCTCCTTCCTCCCTATTTCTTTAGGCTCTTTTGAGCAGGAGCGGGAGCATCTCTCAGAGAAATGACAGTTCTTATACAGGAATTTGGTTCTGTAATTAACCTGCTCATTTGCTAATTTGACTGTAATCAAGCCTCTCATCTTTCCCAGCGGGGTGCCAGAGCTCTATGAGCAGACAAGGCAGGAGACAGTGGCAGTGAGCTCAGTGATGAGTTGCATCAAGAGCCTCCTCCTCTCCTTTACTTCACCTTCCCCAAAAAAAACAAAAGACAAAAAAAAAAAAACACAAACTGCATGCTCACAGGAATGAACAAACAAGTTGAGGTTAAATGCATAGTGGATTCTGACACATATGGTGTAGTGTAAAAAAAATTGGGCAGTGAAGGACGAGGCTTTCCTCAGGGCTGCTCACGTCTGCTGCAGCTCTACAGTATGTGTCTCAGCCCCCACAGTCTCTGGCACATACACACACACACATTTTAAGGAAAAAGGGAAAAGAAATGCAGACATAGGTATTCTCCATTCAAAACCATTCACACGTAACTATCCAGATGACATTTACATCTGTCAAGACCCAGCATGTGTTCTTTTCTACCTCCCGAGTGCTCAGAATCCACTATATCTTTTGATTTCCTCTGTACAATACTCTTTTCTTCCTGCTCTTTTGCTGAGTCTGTGTCTATCTCGTCTCTTGCACACGGCGACAGACTCTCTACAAAGAGCGGGACTCCAATTGGTTGCCAATGGCAACAGAAGCGCAGGGTAACAGAATCACACCAGTTATTAGTTTTGATGTGAACTTCATAGTTAACAATTATGAGAGCACGAGAGAAGCCCGAGCCACCGGGGGCAACATTCACACGCTGCCTGTTAATCCATTAATGGGACTGATTGAGCCGCACTCCAAACGCAACACTTCAGCTGGAGTAACCTGTTCAGGCTCAAGTCGAGCTCTGATCCTGATTGGCTGGTTGCTCAGTTGCTCCAGCCTGCTGAAAATCTGTTCATTGGATGAGGTTTAGCTGAGCTGTTTGCTCCAACTAACTGTCGATTGCATCAGGCGGCTCAGATCATTCATTTAATCTAAGCCTTACGTAGAAGGAGAACAACATACATACAGGCAGTGCATTTTCAAAGCGTGTTGGTATTATTTGGATTAAAGTGAAATGTGAATTTATCATAGTGATTTATGGTGAAGATCATCGTCTGATACGCAGGTGGCTTTGCGAACAGTGTACTACCTCTTAATCTTCCAGTTAGCGGCAGACTGATGTGATGAAAAGCAGTTTAATCCAATTAGGTGATCATATGCTACGCAGACTTTAAGAACCAACATATACTTTACTTACAAACTAATTTAAATATAATACTTTGATCAAATTAGATACTTCTGTGGTGGTGGTCTGTGTTTAATTAGGAGAAGCAGTCAGAGGGAGAGGAGCTGCAGGGAGGCAGACAGAGATGAGGAAGTTATTTACGAATAGAGCGGGTCTGACTCAGAAACGGGCTGCCTGACAGTCGGTTTCAAGAGACAGAGAGAAATCTCTTTGACGCGCGAATGTGACTGAAGAAGTTCTACTCATCCTCTGTCATTCTCTTTATGTCTAATAGTTTTTATATATAATTCATAAGCCAACCACTACCCAGACTCTGTCTTAGCTGCTTCTTCTCCCCGTCTTATCATCATCTGCTGCTTTTTCTTTCCTTTTTTTTCCCCCAGCACTGATCTGTGGTGATTCCTGCTCTACAGATGACACCACAGCAGGTGTTGTGATTGGTACGGATCAGCTTGCCTCAGTCCAATCAGATGCTTGGAGAGGTGTCCCGGAGCTGGAGTAATCCCTTAATGAGACTAGCACACTGACATACTTGTAGCAGGCACACACTTAAAGAAAAGGTGCCATACTGACACGTACACACACACTGGCGTGAGATATAGGACATGCCAATGACACATTTACCAGGACTCAGTAACCTACACTAGACGGGTGCCAAGCTACAGTAACTAAAGGAAAAGTGTTTACCAAAGGACACAAAGGAATCAGTCCAAAAAGGACATACGGTGAGGGTGCAGCCTGCGGACTGCATTTTGCTGTGTTGTGTGAGGCATCTCCAAGCAGTTGCCATCTCTACGCAAAATGGGAACGGCACAAAAGGACAGTGGTCGGTTGGCATGACGACAGAGCCGAGTCAAAGTCTGGGCTCAATTATGAATGTTTGGTCAAATGTGCATGTGGCACACATTCATGCACACATGCACACACACGGATCAGACATACACAAAGATGTGTCTGTCCAAAAATAACTCTCTCATAAAAATCTCACAGGTATGGCCTAAGCATCCTCCACAGTCCCACAATGCATTTCACCTGACGACCACCATCTGGTATTCCAGTCTGAAAATGACCCCTGGATGGACCCTTACCTGGCAATGACCTCTGTAAAAAAATGTTACATTAAGTTTTTATGCTTTTTTTTTTTTTTAACTCTAATAACTGCAGAAAGCTGTCTCAGTGAAATGAAGTTTGCTGCCTCACACAAAAAAATACATGTTAAAAAATAAAAAAAACTGAAACTTGAGCTACTTTTTATTGTACTTAAATCTTCAGTAGTTCCCAGAAAAAAAAAGTTGCTTGTGAGCCCCTGGCTTTACTGTCCTCTTTCTGCTCTCTTTACACTATACAGAGACATAACTCGCCTACTCTTCAAAAGGCTGAGCCGCATCAGGGCTGCATAAAAAATTCCCTGATGAAGCAAGATCCAAATGAGCTGTGTGTTACAGTGGAGAAGAAGTCAATAAAAGTGGATGGATTTTCAACTGGGGAACAATTAAAGTGTTTTTGTTGTGGGATGATGTTCACCTCAGTATTTTGTACAATTTGTACGTGTTTATTTTTGAATACATATGTGTGAGGCTCAACACGCTTTTCTCACTTTTATAGACAGACGTGTTGCTCTCCCACCAGAGACAAGAAGTTATGTCTACACAGTGGGCCTGATATGGTCCTGTGTGCTTATATGTGTGTATACACACTGGTAAAACAATTTCTTGAACTGTTTATAGCCTCCGCCCCAACCCCCAATCCCTTCAGGCATTGCCAGGGGGGATGGAGGGGGTTGGTGGTGGTGGAAGGGAGAACACACACTCCTGTGGGATTATGACTATTTTTAGATAAGCGCCCCCTGGCTGTGCTGGAGTGCAGACATGTACCTGTGACTAATCCATAACACTTGCATGCAAACAAGCATCTCTCTCTCTCCCTCTCTCTCTCTCTCTCTCTCTCACACACACACATACACACACACACACAGACAAAACTCTGCATGGATGCATGCACACAGGTTTGCCCATGCATGCTAATGAAAAGGATAACACTCGATAGGTTCTGAACGTAGCACGTGTCACAATATTCCACGTCTTTAAGCGGCTACGAGGCCGTCACAGATAGAAGAATCAAATGTTCAAATGGGCCATTTCTCATCTTAAAATAAAACTTCAGATCTGTGACCCCCCTCACCCCGAGACAAACCGCAGTTACCACAGCAGTAGTGTCGCCACCTAACCCTTCCCCTCCGCTGTCACCTCCACAGATAGAGAGGTCCCATCTAAGTTTCAAACCCTGTAAAATATTCATCAGCACCGAAAAAGGAAAACTTTTAATACACATGAAACAAGACCCTGCTGCCTTTGTTGTCGCTCCCTACCTCTTGCTCCCTCTCTTTTCTGCCTTCCTCCCTCTTGCCTGGTCTTTCTCTGTGGTTCTCATGAATAATGAAGGCCCATAGAATCCAGTGGCTCAGATTGTCCCTGCAGTCGGATACAGCTCTCCTGTATTGATCAAATGAGGCTCCTTAAATAATTAACCAAGCCTTTGTCATGCAAATGAGTGGCCACAGCAGTGAGTGTGTGGCTGTGCGCTTGTGTGGCTGTGACTTCAAAACAGTAGAGGCTGCTGAGGGTTCATGTTGGGGCCTGCAAACAAGTTGCACCTCACAAACAAACTCATGTAAGTACATTCTGGTGTGGACATGCACATGCAGACACACACGAGTGCACAGATCAAGGGAACAATCTCATTGTCCTTTTCGTCCTTTGAGCCGGGTGGTGACATTAGTCAATCAGCGGGTGCACCTGCTTTATCCAAACAGGCCTCTCCCATCCCCTCCCCTGTATCTCACTTTTTTTTGCATAAACCTCCCCTCTCCTCATAACTCTCTCACTTTTCGGTAATGGAGATGATAAACGGCCGCAGTGAGGAAGCACGAGATAAAGCAACAAGGGCAGACAGAACAGAAAAAACATCATTTATACCAGCATCTGTGCTGAGCCCCCGGTTTACAGAGAGTTTACAAACTGCGAGAGAAAGGAGATGAGATAACTTTCAGTCATTGTGCTTCTCATTCATCC
Source organism: Trachinotus anak (assembly GCF_046630095.1). Lineage (NCBI taxonomy): Eukaryota > Metazoa > Chordata > Actinopteri > Carangiformes > Carangidae > Trachinotus > Trachinotus anak. The sequence continues at coordinate 20,610,046 of NW_027273872.1, read as the reverse complement.
CCATTCCTCAATAGTTCTGGCAACACGCAGGCATGGAAAGAGAACCTGCCACACGACTTTGTCTCTTTCTCCCAAGGACAGGCTCTTTTGTAATGCAACAGTTCTTTGTGACAGACAGCTCATTTTCATTCAACCCCCATTTTTTGTTTCATTCAGTGACTTCTCTGTAGTATAAGTGAGAGTCTTTTCTGTAGACTCGTACCTTTTTCTTTTAGTTTCCTTTTCCTTTTTTAGGGGCAAAATCTGGCATTCGGCATTGATCAGTCTCGACTTGGATTGCCCAACATGCATTGTTATAGATTGCCGGAAAAGAGAAGGGAGCAAGTTACATGAAAAGTTTCTCGTAGAATGTAGATCAGTGCATTCCTCTTCTCAGTGGTGGAAAAAATAGGGAAATGATCACTAAGCCTAAAAAATAAGGCTTCTTTAAGATGGTTAGCTAACTGTCTCTGTGATGATAGCTGCGGCAGGAAAAGTTCTCTTCTGACAAAAAAATATTCCGTAATTGCAGGTCTTTTAGCTCTCAGTGCTGTCTTTCATTTGTAGTTGTTGATTTTTTTTCTTTGAAAGTGACAAATAAAAAATCCAATTGAAATGCCGCAAAGTATTATACTTCTTGTGTTACACCGCCTCAGAAACACTTGAATGACAAACCTTGGCTTTCGGTGATTTCAAAACCCCCCGAAACGAATGGCAGGCACGTTAGCCCTAGTTGTAAAATGTGTTTAATGCTAGTTAGCAAACATGCTAACATGCTCGTAACCATGGTAAAGATTATACCTACTAAACGTAAGTATGTATGTATACTGACCAATGAGCTGTTTTCACAGGATGTTTTCCATGTCCATAGCAACACGGTTTGAAAGGAAGCTACTTAAAAATATGACCACACTTGAGTTCAAATTGTGACATAACTCAGAACTCAATATAGCTGATAATACTAATATATACGGTACATATTTAGAAAATGAACAGAGCAAAAAGAAAAGAAAATAAACATGGATAAATATGCAGGCCCATTGTCTTAAAACACATGTTGAACATCCTGCCAGGACCATGTTTGGTCGCAGAACATTACCTTGGACCCCACAACTTATTATTGGTTCAATTTTCAACATCATCAATCTTCCCGCTGAAATTAGATGAGGGCGTCATGGCTTTGTTTTGGGCGTCATGAGGATGCTAACATCAGAGTTCCTTGGTTTTGTGTTCATCACCCTATTGTTAAAAGTACTGAACACACTTGCAATTAAAAGTAGCTTTATACATTTTCTTTCCTCACGCCTCTGAAGATATGCCTGAATGACAACCAGTGTCCCAATTTTTACCGCAATCTTTTCAACTCATTTTTCATTTCCATAGCAACTGCCAGTATGCACTCTGTTCTCCTTTAATCCTTTCTTTTCCTCATTATGCTAATTAAGACCAACTCATAAGCATCACACCACTAAGTGCTCTTTTCTCTATTTTCTTCTCTCCAGCTCCTCTTCCCCTCTGTGCTTTCTCTGCTCATTTAATCACGATAGCTTAGAGATTAGGAGCATAAAAACATAGTTTTAACCCTGCTGCCATTGATGTACTGCTCATGTTGAATGGTGTTAAAAGCTGATTTCATAGCAGATTAAATGTTAATTTTTAACCTGCATAGCTAAGCACTGATTAGCTTTTTTGTGCAAATATACATATGTGAATGTGGTTGCATGTGTGTGTGTGTGTGTGTGTGTGTGTGCAATTGTGCTGTGTGTGCATGCTTGAGAGCCTGTGAACATACGGCCAACATGTCTATGTCCTAAATGTTCATATGTGTTTCAGGGGATATTAAGCAAACACAACTCCCTGTGAACTCTTTACAATCCTCACCGGTCAACTTTCAGCGCAACAAAAGTGTTGTCTCAGCACTCCACTTTGATCAGTAGAGGGCATTTTGTTGGTTTTGTTATGTGTTGCTGGGGATGTTGCCAATTCATGCTGGTTCTTAGTCTTGACATGCATCTCCTCTCAGCTTTGGGTTTGCTAATCTGTAATCAGAAAGATACGAAATTCACTCAGCAGTTTGATGTCTCATCTGTCTCCGGGCCTACTAAGCCTCCTGTGGCTGTTTCTCTCTTTAACCATCAGTAGCCAGAGGAGCGCTCTCCTACTGACTGCACAGAGCAGACGTGCACCAAAAGAGCAGGAAGAAGAGAACTTAGATTGCCACTGGGAAGGAGCGATGGCAGACAGGAAAAGATCACATCAGATCTCTCTGAGAGAAGCAGGGTGTGTTCTCTTCTTCCTCACTCTCTGCCAAAATGACTGAGTTTCTGCGTGACTCTGCTTTTCTCTTTGACTTTGCCCCCCCCCCCCCCCCCCCCCCCCCCCATTGCATTAAATTGGAAAGGAAAGGGCCAGTTGACATTTGCATAGATTTTTGTCAATAAGCATTGTCACCCCTGGATGCCCCATGTTTAACAGCAGCAGACCTTGATTTAATTACTACTCTAGATCCACATCTCCCCCCCTGTCACTCACACACCATAACACAAATGCCAAAGAGGCAGGGGAAGCATGATTAGAGGGAGGTAGGGGGTGGTGGGGTGTTGGGGAAGGGTTGAAAATGTCACCCTCTTTGTCTTTTTCACCATAACAGAATACTACACCAATCTGACGGTTTATTTTTTATGAAAAGGTGACACGATGACATGAGATAGCAAAAAATAACTCCATGTACGGCAGTGTAATTATGCAGAATTCACCAGGAATCTAATAATTAAAAATGTCACTGAATTATCAGCCTCAAATCCCAAGTTATTTCGCCCCTGCTGCTTATTTTATTAAAGTAATATCTTTCATATAGTTCACATTAACACTAGTTATTAATGGGATACTATTAATATCTTGTTTTTTTCATGCTCATTTTGTAGATGTTAACATACGGCCCTTTGGTTACAGTTCTCCTATTTCAATCTTTACCTCCTCAATCAGCTTACTCACTGAATCTCCTCTCTGTTTGCAACTCACGCATGCCTACAGGGACAGAAAGCATTCATTCCCCTTAGCTATTCTTAACATGCTCACTTGCTGGCCTCAGTACACACACACACAAACACACACACACACATGTGCACACACACCAACACAAACACAAACCGCAGGCCATGCCGGGGGAAGGCAGGCAAACTTTCCCCCAGTGCGGCGACACCACCTCAGGACAGGGAAAGTAAATGCAGAAGAGTGATTTGTGTGCGAGTGTGGAACCGAACACACATTGTGTTTTGCTGTAAAGCTTTTCTGTCAGTTCTGCAGGCTCTGAGAGCACACGGCCCATACAAATAAGTTGCCCCAGGGCCTGCTTCCTCTAATACACCACAACTATCAGCAACAGATGACAGAGCGAGGAGGGGCTACACTGAGAACGCAGCAAAAGCTCGTTCGCCCCTAGAAGAGGGAGACCGAAGGCTGGCTGTGGGTAGAGAGAGTGCAACATAAGAAAGACCAGCAGACAGAGATGTGGGGACAGAGAGTTTGATGTCACAAATACATGGGAAAAAGTGAGACAAGCGGCAAAGAAAGAAAAAGGTTGTGAAAAATTAGAGCGTTTGAAAAAGAGAAACTGAAAACGAGGAGTGGAAAGCCAGCATGTCTCCTGTAAGAGGTCACATGTAATGAGCCTGTGCATTATAGGCTGCTGAGAAGAGCAGTGTGGGTGTATTTAATAATGACATGTTATGGAAGTGACTTAGACCGAGACAGGAAAGCAGACACAGAGCGACTAAGACAGAGGGGGTGAAAAAAAAAAAAAAAAAACACAGAGAAATGAAGGCAAAAAAAAAAAAAAGAGATACAAACAAAATGACTGACAGCGAGACAGAGAGGTAGATAAAGAAGAAACGATGGAGAAAGAGAGAGATAGAAGGCGGGGGAGAGAGACGTTGCTGGAGACTTTGCGATGACAGCCTTTACAGAGCTCAGCATGCTCCCAGATGTACAGCTGAAATGTCACTGACAGTAAGCAACAGCTACACGCCAGCACGACTGAAAATGTGGTCAGTTCTGTGGCACAACGACATCCAGATCTCCACAATGTAAAGACATGTTTTGCCCCCCCCCCCCCCCAAAAAAGAAACTACTTTATTCAATTTGTTCTTTTTTTTCCAGCCTCCTCTATTTAACTCTCTTTCAGTACAGCTGCTGATTAATGAGCTCCATTGATTCTTATTTAGCACTGATAATTGTGTCACTTCTGAACAGGATTTCTATCCGAAGTCTTAAAAACAATCTAAAATCACCTGATGAAATGAGCAGCATGAGTCTAATTTCACAGGGAATTAAAGCATAGTCAAAAAAAGTGAGTCATGCATGGCTAGCCTCACCCCCGTGTGTGTTGTGCCGCTTGTGACGAAGTAAAGAAGGGCCCCACCTGCTTGAGCACCTTTTAATGATTATTGATGAAGTTGCTCAGTTAAAGAGAAAAACAATTAAGACCGTGCCAGCGCAGAGTCCACACTGCTAATGAGCGGGAGCATGCCTGAGCCTGCTCGCCGTGCTGCTGACTAGTGTGCAAAATCTAATGGAAGCGACACTTGTTTTAATCGCACTTGAATCCTGAAGGCTCGAGGTAGCTGTCACCGTCAATGTCTGTACAGGACTTTAGCTTATGGGGCTAAAGCAACAGCAGATGGGCGAGGGTTTCAGGAGCAGCAACTTACGACGAGTCCTTGACTGTGCAGCTCGCCGGAGCCCGGGGTGCCGGCGTGTGCAGGCAGCTTTTCACATCTGTTGTTTACACATGGGCAACCTGACCCTTCCCCTATCCCGCAGGCAGCCGGAGAACCCAATAATATCCTCAGCCTCTGCTCGAGATGACTGCCTTTGCCTCCCACTGCATTTCTGAGCTTCTCTTTTCTCTGCGGCCCTCTTCCCTGTCATCTCCTCTCTCTTTTCTTGTCTCCACTCTGCCTCGTGTCCTATTCTAACCACCTTCTCTCCTTTCCTCGTGCTCTCTGCTTTCCCAACCTTTTCCTCCCTTGTTTGTTGTTGCACCGCAGCTGATTCTAAGCACCCGACAGCGGCTTTATAATTTATAGCAGAACCACTGTCTGGCTGACCTTTTCCATCTCCAGCTGTTTCCGCCTCTCTTCAGATTCACTCCCCTCACCCTCCCTGTCTTGCGTCCTTTCTTTCCATCTACGTCCAGAAAATAGGGCCAGAGAGTGTCATTGTTTTGTACCCTGCGTGTGTTTGTGTGTGAGTGTGTATTTGCCAAAAAAAAAAAAAAAAAAAAAAACACACACACACACACACACACACACACACAAAAGACTGTGAGTAATAGAGCTACAGGGACAAGCAAGAGGGAACAAATAATATTGTCCTCCAAAGAGCTGCGTCTGAGAGACATTAGCTCTTCTACTGTCAATGTGTGGATAAAAGAGTGTGTATCACATAAGACAACACCAAGCCTGAATGGAGGATTAACAGAGCCCATATGTGGGATTCACCCCCCCCCCCCCCCCCCCCCCCCCCCCCCATTCACCCACCCACCACACACACACACACACACACTCACCCCCGTCACAACAGCAAAATCCTCAGCTGGATTTGTGTGCATCATTCTGTCTTTCTTACTGTCTGCTCATTCCCTCGTTCTGAACCCCAATCTCATCTAGGAGAGGATTTATGAGGGGGCGCACCTCATCCCTCCAACGCAACACAATCTCAATTGGACTGAGTACAGCCTTATTCCAAACCAGACATCCATTAAACCAAGGTATTACTGTAATACAACTATTGGACAACTCTATCTCTTTCTATCTTCCTCTCTCTCTTTCGCCCTCTCCCTATCTCTCTTTCTCTCGCTCTCCCTCATTCAGACCGAACATCAGTGAAAGTGATGTTATTAATATAGATTCTACTATAGTGTGCAGACATTTCATTTCTATGTATATCAGATTAAAATGCCTCACGGCAAAGACCTTGTATATTTGAATAGAAAAAGTTCTTTTTGCTGGATGAGTTAGTGGTTGGATGATGATTACGTTTGGGTCTTGTTTAGGCTCTATGTTGAATTCTATCAACTAAATGAGAGAGTAATATACTGTAGTCCATAGATGGTTCCTCTTGGCTGATAGGCTCAGGAGACAGGGATTTTAGCAATCTAGTCTCCTCATCTCCCCCCCAGTGTCTGTCTTCCTCCCCAAAGACGCTCCGATCCAATTACTAGCCTGGCACTGCTCAGCTCAGCACTGACTGCCAACCTGGATGAACTATGTCTCTTCTGCTCTGTCATCCTTTCTTTCCCTTCATTGAGGCACTCTACCTTTATCTTTGGTTCGCTCTTCGTTTACCCTGCTATGTGACTCCGTCACACTCTGTCAGCCCTGCAGCGGGCTTTTTTTTTTTTTCGTTCTTTTTTTCTTTTTTCTTTTTTTTGCATTGTAAAGTTGTGTGTCTGTGTATGTGTTTGTCAGCTGTGCGCTGAGAGGGAGTTTCAGGCTGATTAAAGAGATGATTTATAGGAGCATGATGTTAGAGGAATTCCCTGTTCACTCCTCAAATCACGTCTTCTCAAATGAGCTCTCTCCACTCAACCACAGTCAACCGCAGAAGAAACTCGCCCCCAAGACACATGCTTACATACGCATGCACACATGTATACACGCACACACAATTTCATCTTTACACATATCACCCCACGCTCTCGTACAGTTGAGAAGTAGCTCAGATTTTGCCTGCAAATCAATGCCCTTGGTTCTGAGTCACTGAGTGAAAATGTCAATTCCGCTCGAAGCCTCACAGTTGATTATCTTGGTATTTTTGGACTTTACGGGATCACATGGGGGTTGTAAAAAATGCCTTTGGTCCTACTTCTCCCATTCACTTTACATCTGCCTCTAAAATCTTTAGTTATGTCCACTGCCTTATTAAAATCTGAAACTACCCTTCACATAAGATCCTCCACAAATCAGACAGCCAAGATCTTACCAGGACTTTTGTTCCATTTCCATCGCATTAGAAGCCACAAAAACCTATTTTCTCAGTCAGCTCGTTATGCGAACAAAACATTTTCTGCCGATGTTTGAAATGTTTTGGTAATGACAGTTGTTGGGTTGTTTGCCAGGAGACATGGTATTTGACTCAAGTGTGTTATTACACAGTGCGTTCGTCTGTCCTTGTCTCACTGTGATTTATTTTTCTTCTACTCACATCAGTCAATAATCACATTACATTTAGAATTTAGTTTATTCTGCTAACTTAGCAGCAAAAACAGCTACAACATCTCCTCCACACTGCATGACTTTGGTTTGTACTGTGAACCTTACATACCTTATATATTTTTTATACAGTACATAGTACCTTTACAGAGACAAAAACAATTGGCTTAATTGGGGTAGCAGAGTGAGCTGAATTTAATACTGCAGTGCTGCTGAGCGAGTGAGCCAGAGCTGCAAACAATGAGTAAATGAAACAGACCGGGTAAATGAAAAAAGACATTAATATCACCCTTCCAATAGAAATCCCAGCCCTGGCCACTTTTATCAACCTGTGGTGTTCAGCATTCAACAAGTCATTTTGTGATTAAATTGTGCAATTTACCTTTCTGTTGTACCACTGGTTTCTCTCAATCTACTTGTGCCTCAGTTAGTGATTTCCTATATTTCCCAGGATGCATTTCGACATACTCCTGGGTTGGTTATATTCAGCTGGATTATATGTAAAAGCTTGAGAAGGTAGTGCCCTTAGCAGTATTGATAATATTAGCCTTATATGAGCTAGAAATCCCATTTTCAGTCAAGAAAAAATAAGTCTTCTACATCTACAGCCCTCATTCATAATGCATAATGTAATTGTACTGTAGCCCCATATTATATTCTATAGAATACTATACTGACTTTAAATTTTTATTCTACAGAAAAAAATGGTTCTTTGATTTAGAGGGTGTCATATTGATATTTTAGATGTTTTTCAAGTTAAAGCTCATTGCTGCAGTGGAAATATATCTACAAGGCACATACAAAAAAAAAACAAATAAATAAAATAAAACAAAATAAATAAATGAGTCCGAAAATAGTAGTTTATCACTATCAATTTCTTAATAGTCTTTTCTTGTCTCCATTTTTCTTTTAATAATGATGCTCATGCCAGAAACCTTGAAACACAATTCAAATCCATGTGGAATTCAGAGAGCCCACTTCACCTAAGTGGCATGTCTATGGAATGAGGTGGAAAACAGTGGTCAGCAAGGAAACCCACACTGAAGGCCACCACTGTAATCTCTTTTCTGTTTCCTCGCCATTCATGTCCAAATATCTGTTCCATCAATCTGAGATCCACCGAGCAGAGGAACCCCCGCTCACATTGCTGCAGGGCTAATTTTCCAGTAATATGCGATCAATAGCGACTGTCTTGTTGTGTTGTATAACCACTATAAGCAAATTATGTGTTTGATGGGAAATATAGATGCGCTGTGAGTGTGTTTCTGAAATTTTTACAGTCGCTTCAGGTAATTTGGTTCTATTGGGAGAGCAGTTCGATTTCTAATACATCGGGAGCATTTGGTTTTTTTCTTATAGCCTCTTTTTCAAGCCTGCAGAAAGAGAGGGAGAGGAAGGCCTCGAATAGTGATGAGTGTGTGCTATAACGCAAATAAATTCCAGTTGATAGATTAACTAATAAATTCAGATGTTTTTTTTTACATTTTTTTTTCTTTTGCCACATCACTCTCAGCACAAGGCTTTTGGCTGATGGTAAAAACGTTATCCTGTCTCAAGGTTACACTTTCTCTCATTTCCCCTGATTCCTCTGTTTCTTCTTGAAAGTAATTGTTTCGCACTATGGCGGCATTCAGGCTATTCGAGTTATTAGCTGAATCCTCCGGCAGGAGTGTGGGCTAAATGGAACAGTGTCAAGAGGCTGGCTGCCCTGCTGCTGTGTGTGTGTTTGTGTGTGTGTGTAGGAGGATGACTGGGAGTTAAGTAACAATGGCCAAGTAAACGCAGTGTGATTTTTAGTGTGTGTGCATCTGCATATGTCTCTGTTGCAGGTATTTTCAAATGGAACGTCTCCCAACAAACAGTTCAACCAAAATGTCAAATTTGGATATACAGCAAAAATATTTGTGATGCCACACACATCGCAGTGTATTTTTGGTCAGTGGAAGCATGCTGTTTTGAGATAAGTGTGAATGTATATATGTGTATTTGTGTGGGATGGCAGGGGTATGATGTTAAAGGAGAGAGGTCTGCAGTGACAGCAAGAATACCTGGAGGGTAGAAAAGGGAAAAAAAAGAAATGTACATATTTGCAGCATTTTAGCCTGAGAGACAGGAACAGAAGCACACTGTAGGGTTAACAAGCACATGGACAGGATATAAATAAAGAACATGAACACATGGAGGGATGAGAAAATCAGGAACTGTGATGCACCGTCGATAAATTATATTGCTTGACAACATAAGGCAAACCTAACACAGAACCAAAGCCCTTTCGAAAAAATCATATGCCCCGTCTTAAAATAGGAAGAGCGGAACTGACTGAGTTAGCTAAACATCCCATACCAGTATTTAGACCCATCCCCAGGCACGTGTAACAAGGGTCTCAGAGAGGCTACCCAGCAATAAACCACAACATTACTTGTTTAGTGCTCCACCCTCCACCACCATACATTACGCACATGTTAAAAAAAAATCAGAGATTTTCACTGATGAATGTAACTGACCCAAGATATTCCTCTGAACTTCAAAAGAGCAAGTTCTATTTCTATAGGCTACGGCCAACATTAGCATTACCAGGTGTTTACTTACAAGTCTAGAAGTTCAGAATAAAACAATCCTTTTGTATAGCTTCTACTGCGTCCTTTCTTCTACTGAAGTTAGCATGCTGATCAGCTAGCTGATTAGCCAGGCCCGGTCAGCCCATCTCATCGCTTTCAGATACCGAGTCACTGTGGCGTCCAGTCTGCACTGAAGAAGTAGTTCTGCTGTATTATAACCTCTTGTATTGAAGCTCTCTGCAATACTGGTAAGTAAACAGCTTTTAATTAATGCTAATGTTGACTCTGTAGCTATAGCACAACTTATAAATAGCTCCATTGAACATTTCAACACAAGTGTAAGAATTTAGACTGACAGGATTAAAGATTTTTGTTTAGTTTTATATGCTTTATTTATTGAAACTGATATTGTGTTTGCAGCTCACACAATTATTGGCCATTTTTCACATTTTGAATCATATATTGTGGCATTTTAAGCTTAAATTTGTATTGTATACCTTCGCATTACACTCTCACAACACTGTTTGAGTCATGGTGGACAGTTAACAAAAAAAAAAAAAAAAAAAAACAAAAAAATCAAAATCAGTGAGGTAGAACTGAAGATGTCCATGTCAAAATCCGGCACCTACTGTACACCTCCCACAAAGGAACTTGACCACTGACAGTTGATTTGGAGATTCTGCCGTGTTATGGCTAGAATAGCCTACTATACATTGCCCAGCACCAGGTTGCTGTCACCTTTGAAGTCTCATTCTCCCGCTGTCCTGCTGGTGTTTCCCTTCAAGTGACAAAAAAGACACAAAGTCCCATTGATTCACGCTACGCTCCTCCTCTTCTCTTTCTGTCTGTCTCTGATTCACTCTCACACACACACACAGACAAGCTGCCCTGTTAAAAGCTGTAGAAAAAAAAAGAAAAAGAAAAGCAGGCCGTCTTTGTCCTGTTACTGTGGAGTGGAGCTGATGTTAGTGAAGCTGGCAGCCATGGATGACTGGGAGTCACCAAGGCCTTGGTCAGCTGACATTATCCTGCCCCTCAAACGTTTCCCAGCCCTGCAGTGGTGTCTGCCTGTGTGTGTATGTGTGTGTGTGTATGTGTGTGTGTGTGTGTGTGTGTGTGTGCCTTTTACACTATTTGTCCTTGTCCAAATGTAACTTCTGGATGGAGTAGCCATTCATTGCTAAGTGGAGAGGAGAGAAAAAGAGGGAGACAGAGCGACAAAGAAGGTGGTAATCTGAGTGGATCTGGGCGCTGATCCTCTTTGGCTCTCGTAGTGTGTGTAGGAGGTCACATCAGGCTTGAGCTCTGGGATAAGATGGGCAGAAAAGCAGAGGAGATATGCTCTTTGGATTGGAGCTAAAGTCACCAACAACAGATTGAAAAAGATCAGCACTATAGCCGTGTTGAAAATATGGAAAAATAATTCATATTATCCTTCTGTATTCTTCATATCTGTGTGTGTGTGTTTGTGTTGGTATGTTTCAGGCGAGAATCACATCTGCCACGGGATTACAGACACACACATACTGAGCCACACAAAATCTTTTGAGGCATATTGGGTCAATGATCATTAATATTTTGTGACAGCTGTAATGCAGAAATTCTCAACTGAGTAGAGGCGGTGGAGATGAGCTTCCAGTGCTCCAACTGTAGTTCAGGGATGAGGCTGAAACCCAGCGAGCAGTCCAGATGGGTCAGCAGCACAGAGCCAAAGCCCTCCTTAACCTGCTGGATCAGGGAATCAACCATACTTCACAGCTATAGCAGAGATCACACACAATCTCCCACACACACACACACACACACACACACACACACCTTTTCCTGCACACACTCACATTCAGACCAGGTGTAGCCAATCGGATCTGTTTAAAAATTCCTATCTGCAATGCCAAAATAAAAAGCAATAAAACCCAGCTCACTAGTTTGTTTATGGTAACTGCTGTAAAATAGCTACCGCCTTGCTTTATAGATTGAATGTCATAAAAAGATCAATTTGTTTCTTTGAGAATAAACAATAACACAGTGCATTTAATATTCCTTTTTACAGACTTGTTTATTTTCATGTAGACTGGAGCATTAGAGAGGCCATTATAAGGCCTGGCTAAATTGGTCCACTGAGGCTGGGTCTAGCCCATAACAAACACTATGATTCTGAAACATTTATGCAACATTGCCCGACCTTACAGCTTTTAGTATTTGCTATGAAGAATTGTTTGGTCCCTATAGATGCTGAAGAATGTTATAAATTCATAACTCCTGCCATTTACTCTTCTCTTCACTTGTCATGCAGAATTGCATGAAGAAAACCCATTTTGCAGCCCTCTTCCCGCATCTACCAAAAACATCCATTCTTGTTTTGGCGTCTCATAGTTTATCACTAATTAATGCAGAATTACCAGGCTGATTGTCCTGAAATCTTGCAAAAGTATTGTCAGTAAGATGTTTTGAAAATAGCTTTCTCTCTCCCTCTGTGCTGTCTCTAAATGTGTGATTATGCAGATCAGCTGCAGCTCTGTCTTGCTGCACCGAGGATGAGCCGGACAAGACTGAAAGGGAAGGGGAAATGTGTGCACATACATTGAATAATAGTCAGGCAACTGCGGGGCCACACCGAACACATAAGAGCATAAGTTTAGAGCACATTGTTATCACAGCTGTGCTAGTGCTGCGACTGTGAAATGGAGACTATGGTTTCGTTCGTCTCGCCCACTGGGTTAGTGCTCCTCAAGTTCAGCTTCACCCGGTGTGATATCTTCTTGCCGATGGTTAGTGCAGGGCCCTGAAATTCCATCGCACACTGGATTTCAGTCCTTACCATATACTTCATGCTGTCTCTTGGCTTGAGCCAGCACCTACCTCTAAACAAGTTTTTTTTTTTTTTAATGGCACTCCCACTTCATAGAAACTCCTGTTTTCTAGTAAAAACAGAATTGATACAAAAGTGATGAACATAGGAAGGAGGGAAAGACAAATTCCCAATTCTATCTCTTTTTGGGGGGAGAAACATAAAATATCCTATCCATTATACGAGCACCACCCACCCCTGCTGTGTTCCCCTGATTCCTTCTAGCTATTAGCAGCTTAGGACACAAATAGATCACACAAGATATTAAAAAGCAGCAGGAATCTAACAGTTTAAAAGCCCCTCCGTAATCCTCGCTATGGAAGAAAAACATGTCTTGAATGGAGTCAAATTATTATTATTTTTTGCAGATTCTTTCTTCTTTTTTTACGGTTATTGTTTAGTATTCATATTTTATAGCGCATGCTTTTATTTGAGATGGAATTTACAAATGAAATATCAAGGAAACATGAGGAAACACAGGTCGTAAGCCAGAGTTAAACTCATTAGTTTGAGCATCCAATCCACAAAAACACTGACAGAACCTTGTATATATTTTTATTTTATTTTATTTTCAATTTTTCCTTCAGTAAATAAGACTAAAATGAAGTGATGGCATTGTTTTCACCCTGACAGGCTGCTATTGTGCCAAAAATACTGAAGCGTCTTGTCATACGGTGGCAGTATAGAAGCAGATTCAATAATGAAAACTCAAGAGACAAATGTAATGCTGTTCATAACAACAAAACCATACAGATATATCACTGTACTGGATTTCAAAGCTTTACCCCTGAAACCTCAGCCACACATTTGTGCATTACAGGAATAAAACATTCCGTCTGGATTGATCGAGGAATCAAGCAGCGAGTGAGGGTGATATTAACAGTCTTTGGTGTCATTTAACAGGCAGAACCTGTGTGTGCAACATAAATCACTATCAGGATTTTTACAGACACAAGAATATTGGTTGAATTGTAGGTTTTGATGCAAATGTTTTGTTTGGGATTAATGTTGCACAAGAGCAATGCGCTTCTTGCAGTTATGTTGCATAAATGTGACTTATTTCTGATTGAAATGTTGATATTTTCTGTGTTAGTGCTGCAGTTACAAAATGCCTCAAAATGGGAAAACTGGAAAGAAGATGTCTATGATATGTGGGTAAAAAGTGGAGACATCTGACCTGTAGAAAGTACTGAAAATGTAAAATGTCATTGAGTTCTTTGATGGTCTGTGTGATGATCCTTTGTCCATGAATCCACAGGATCCCACCACCCGTGCTCCCGTACCTCTGATTTAATGACACTTTCCTCATTCCGCCTCAAACTCTCACTGGATTTAGCTCCTTTCTGGGTTAATATAATCCGTGTTGAGAAAAATGAAATACCAGCAGACATAATAAACAGGAAGGCAGTTTAAGTGATTATGTCAGTGCGCCTTCACAAACTAAATCCATGAAAATCCATGAAACTAAATCCATGAAAATAGCACAGGATGCAAGTGTTTGCTCTAAGAAGTAGTCTAAGTAGTTAGAGGCAAAGGCTAAATTTTACACCAAAATTGCACTTGAGCCTTTTCACTTATCTTATGCTGACCTTACAGCAGATGATATTTGAAGTGATTTTAATTTTAGGCAAATTTTCCAATTGAGAGTCTAATCACAGGGCTGTGCACTGCTGTCACAGCACTTGAGGGATGAGACTCAGACAGAGCTAACGTAATGCAGTCTTTTCCTCATTTTGACCATACTGACAAGATCAAGCATGTTTGATATTCTAATAAGGGTTTGATGGATGATGATCAATGACAAAAATTCATTATTTCACACTAACAACAGCCAACAGGTTCACTCTTTTTGGTTCAATTCAGCAGACCTGTCATAGAAACAGGTTATATAAGTAAAAATGGTTACAAGGTGCTCACACTGTTATAAACCTGTGGAGGTTATTTTTTTCTTTTTTTTTCTTCTTTAAAAGAGGCTATTTGTACGTTTTCTCCGCCGCCAAACCTGGTGTCTTCCCGAGAGCAGGTGCTGATTGCCCTTTGACAAGAGCTTCGGCCATCATTGCTTTTACAAGACAAGAGGTTATAATACATCCTCTGAGCAGCACTATGTTTTCAGGGCAGATTGGAGGCTACACTGAGTTGCTATCAGAAAATGATGAGACTGGCTGGGGCTCGATGGGTAGCGTGCTAACTTTGGTAAAATAAAAGACGTTAACATTGGCGTTGCTTATGGTGAGTGAAGGAATTAAATTTGATGCTGGAGTCAAGAAGAAACTTTCTCGAGTTCAGCGTCAAACTCTAGACTAAGTAAACAGCTGTTCATGCTAACGTTGGCTAAATAGCAATAGCAAAACATATATAAAATAGCTCCCATGCAACAGAAAATTTCAAATCTGTTGTCTCTGGTTGCAAAACAGTTAAATTCTTTGGCATTGCTAAATGTTTAAAGTTGGTGATATGGAGGAGGTATCACATCAGCCAGTGTTCACTTTCCTATATTCTGAATAACTTGAGAAAAAGAAAAGCTCTGTCAACTGTCATCAGGTAGCAGCAGGGCTAATAATTGTTTGCTAAGCACCTAATTTGGCCGCTGCATAGCTGACTCTCAAGTCAAATAACACAATCAATTGATACTGCAACGAGTTAGCAGCGTAATCATTACAACTGCTGTGACTGATTGCCTCATCAGTCCATTTCTGACCATTTACATAACTGCTATGTTTTCACTTAAACCTTCACTTACATGTGGCAACTTGTGTGTTAGTGATTTGTGTCTCTACATCTGATACTTAAAAACTGTAGGATATGCAGACTAACCTGCATCAATTTAAAATCAATACAGCAGTTAATCAATATGTTTCATGTTTTAGTCCAGTTGGTGTCCCCAAGGGTAAGTTGCAAATTCAGTCCTTGATCAATTCAGCAACCTTAAACACAAATTAATTACACCAGCATGGTGTCTCACGTCAAAGCAAAACAAGCAATAAAAATGGCCGTGACTAAGCCTTTCATCAAGCAGAGGTAAATCCTCAATGTGAACATCAAATACAACAAGCTTAAAAAGGCCCAATTCAAACTTGAAAGACCCAGATAACTTCACAGTATGAATCAAACACATCATTCCCAAAACTATCCTCAGTCCTTATCAGACCTCCTTCCTCAATTACAGACATGTTCTTAAATCAATGTGGAGTGATAGCAGTGTAAAGAAGACAGTGGAGAGGACCAGAAGACGTCTAGTGTCTGAACCATTCTGCCTAGATAAACACACACACACACACACACACACACAGACTCTGATGTGTCGTGCCCTTATTATCCACAATGTCACATCACACTGAGATCCCCTTACACACTTACACGAACAAAAATTCATCTTTCGGTGGGATGACACCTGGTCATAATTAAAAGCAGAGGATTTAACCTTAAGCACCAGAAATTATAAATGTAACTCCTACACACTCTCACACACCATCCTCATATGCAGCACACACACACACACACACATACACACACACAAATGTCTCAAAGGGCGTATTCAAGCCCAATAACATCACAACATCCACTCGTGTTATTACTATTCACCGTCCCTTTGTCAACATCAAATATGAATGGTGTAGACAAGTCATTCTCTGTGTGTGCTTACATGTGTGTATGTGTGTGATGAGATTAGAATCATCCAGGACATTCATCTATTCTGTAGCTGGTGAGGAGATTGAGTGGGGCTGGGTAATATGATGGCACTTTCACAAAGGATTACATTACTCGCCCTCTCATTCTCTCTCTCCTTCATACTGCACTCTTTTGCTATCCCCAGTCCTCACAATTGATAATGGACACTGCCTCTGTTATGAATTGAGCGGGTGCGAGATAAAAGATTAACACCCAAAGAGCTGGAGCTGCATGCACACGGGCAAGCGTGACTGCGTGTTTATGTTAGATATGACTTTACTGAACTGAACTTTTCTTTTGTATTTATCCTCCACAGGTTAGTCTAATTCTTTTTTGTTATACTTTACAATTTATTGTTCATTTCAAAGCAGCTGTCCCATCCAATCAGAGAGCCATCTCACACTGGGCAGGGCACAAAAGTCCCCAGTGGGAATAGTATGAATGGAGCCAAGACATAACACACAGTATACACACGTGACATTACGGCAGAGATGATTAAATGTATGTTTAAATCTGGTGTATTGTAGAAATAAAGATAAGGATAACCATTAGTTAATGAAATAGGCTGCAATCGAGTGACAGCTGCTGGCCATGTAACAGCAGTTAGAGACAATATTGATAGATGGTCATGGGTTTTGGTTGGTTTTCAAGTCATGAGATGCAGATGAATCAAACTTTGGTTTTGAAATTATTTATGGGCCACTTTTTTCAACAAGAGCCACCCAATGTATCTATTGTACACTGTATAAATATCTCCCTATATGTCTTTGTTACCCGTGGGCTCCACCTCTCTTGAACTGGAATCAAATTGTTTTCACACTCAGGGGATTCACAGGTGAGCACCTTTCGATCTAATGATCAATCAAATGTTACAGGAGCCTGTGAGGTCAGAACTACTGAGACTAAAAAAAAAACCCTAAAACAAAACAAAACAAAACAAAACAGGAGTGACTCTTAAAATCAAGAACTGAGAGGAAACCAGGACTGAACTGTGGGTGTGACGGATATTTTGAGCCCATAAGAATTGTGTCACCAAATTGAACATGGCATGTAATTCAGCGTTACTATTTCATCTCTTTTAGTCTTGACAGTTTCCTATTTAAAGCTGTGCTGGCCAAATATTGAGTGGCTGGCTTTTATTTTGAAGCAAAAGAAACAATTATTATTTGCAATTATTTTTTGACTGCCTTTTGGTTTTAATTAATACATCAGTTTGTTTGGTTGCATTGTTTTTGTGACAAAGGAGTACCGCACTGATTGTACACTTGCTGTTACCACTGGTAACCACAGTTGCCACCGAACTGACCAGTACTATGGGTGCAAGGATAGCAGCAGACAACAGACTCATGTAGACAGTAAACAGTCCAGAGATGTGGGTGCTTTAAGTACTGCTCAGCTTAAGCACAGCTCTGATATAACAATGACTGACTCATAATGTGATACATTTAACAACAAACTTAATGTACACAGCATTTTTAAATGCATCATTACTGGTTCTATTTTTGTGCTATCAATCAAGGTGATATAATTTGGTGGTTCCTACATTTTTTTCCTGCTGCACATTTCCCTGTGATAAATTATAGTTCATATGCCTGAGGACACAAGGCCTCACTAAAAATGTTTAATTGCACAACCACAGAATGTTTCTAAAAAAAGCCAAAACCGCTGCGAATCCCATTCCTGAGAAAAATCTGAAGGTCACTGTGTCCACAGGCTAAAGCTGGCCACTAGAGAGATAGAGAGACACACTGAGAAAGAGAGAGAGAGCAGCGATAAAGAGACAAGGAAGCCATAATGACAAAAGCGCAGGAATCTAAGCTGCAGTTGACTGTAAATGCTCTCCATTACAATAAATGACTTCATTACAATAAAGATGTGTTCAACCACCCTCTGTGTTTCAATGAGTGTAACTGTGGAACGATTCGTTGAAGTGTGCTCAAGTAATAGAGCTTCAGATGCAGCCTGTGGTATTTACACTTATCCTCTCAATATGCAGGGTCAGGACTGCCAAAGAGTATTTGTACCTGCGCAGAGCACCTGAGTGTGCACACTTATGCACACACACAGAGACACACAGCTGTATCACACAGATACAGCCAGTCCCTGCCTTTCTCTCTGACTAAGACATTAGAGCTTTTAGCACCTAGCAGCACTAATCCTATGGCCTTATGCTCAGTGATGCTGGGGCCAAATGGCCGTATACAGATACTCAGTCTTTCTCTCCCTCCCTCTCCTTCTCACTGTCTTTCTCTCTGTGTGTGAACATCTGTGACTGTTTGTGATGAATGGACGAGATGAAAGAGGAGAGGGGTGAATGTGAGACACTGCACCACTGAGGTTAGTGAGGAGAGAGAGAAAAGGAGAGAATGAACAAGGGAAGCAAAGACTACATGAGGGGATGGGTGTGTGTGGGGGTGGGTTTGGATTGTGTGGGTGTGCGTGGGATGGGGGGTAGATGCACATGGATTGCATACAAAAGCACCTACATGCACTCTGCCCCTGCGTTTATGTCCTGCTTGTCAGGCATGCAGAGCATGCATGTGCTCACGCGTGTGTGCGTTTGTGTTCTTTTGTGCACACTAGTGTGTGTGTGTGTATGCGTGTGCAAGGCCGAGGTAGGTTAAACTTGTACTTGTGAAGTGTTCCCAGAAGAGATTAATCATCCTGTGCTGGAATGCAGCATCGCGGTCATAAATCATCACCTGACCTCTCTCTCTCTTTCTCTCTCCCTGCCACACGTAGTGGTGGAGTCAGGGTAAAAGGAGTGTCATTGCGTATCGGCAGTAAACAAACCGCCAACAGCCTTGACAGAAGCGTGAAAGGTAGGAAACAGAGCTAATTATCAAATACCAGTGTCTAATTTAATGATCAATCTAACATGACAGAAGCCTGTTAAGGTCAAAGAAAATAAAAAAATACATAAAATAAAATGAACACAAATAATTCTTTAATCAAGAGTTGAAAGGAAACCAGGACAAACTGTGATTGTGATGCATGTTGCACCTGAAAACATAGTGAAACCCCTATCCTATTAACCAGGCAGAACAACGATATTGGATAATTATGCAACTCATTAAGGTTAAACACCATTCATTTAACAAAAAAGAAAATTAGCATTTTTTAAAAATGATTTATTTTGACATTTAGTGATTACAGGATGGTGAGATTTGGAACCATGACTGATAAAAAATATATTTTTATTAGTCAATTTATTAGTCACTTAATTATAGTTAAGTTTAGATCAGCCAGTATGGTCACATCCATCCAAGCAAGCTTGCCAGAAATTGTAGCTACACATTTTAAAATTCCGCTAATACCCTGAAACAGCTGGAGAAAGTCTTGAGAAATGATAGTTTTACACCAATCTGAATCTGGACCTGGATACTTTCAAATCATGAATTGCAGATTCACTAGTGCTTGAATTTGGATTATGCTTTTTGTGCTCATAGTTTTATAAATAATTAACCAAGATATGCATCTATTCTTATAGTTACTATTCCCTTTTCTGAGCAGTGACTGCGGTTAGGACAACCTACATTTCTAGCTGCTGCTCAAATGTTCGCTGGCAGGTGGGAGCCAGGAGATGCTGCTGAACAAATGTTTTGATCAAATCTGTACACCCGCTGACAGTGGGAACAGGAAGCTAGCCGGAAGTCAATTCTAGACTGTGCATTTTGCAGCTCAGGTAGAAGAGGAGAGTCTTCTTTGGTTATGTTCAAGTACAGGAAATTGATTCTTTAATATTAAAAATTCAACAGCTGAGTTTCATTACTTTTCTGAGCCTACTCCCTTTCCCTTGTGGAGTGGGAAAATATCACAGTTTATTAAATTACTTCACTGAAAAGTCTCTGGGGATGCCATCTTAACTCCCATCCTCCTTCACAAGGCCATTTTAGACTCTAACTAGGCATGTCTACTTAGAAAGAGAGGCTGAAAGATAAAAAGAGGGGATAAGCAATAGCAGAACCCATTGGCTGCTGCAGACAGTTTGTGGTTATTCTATTGGCTGTGAAAGGCATGGAACTGAATGTTCCTACAAATCAAGGGTAAGTTAGTTAGGCTACAGTAAATGGGAACTCCACAGTGACTGGAAATGCTAGTGTGTGTGTGTGTGTGTGTGTGTGTGTGTGTGTGTGTGTGTGTATGCTTGGATGCACATGTGCTTGGATGTGTCCCTTGGCTGATGTTTCCTGGACTAGTCAGGGTTCTAGCACTGCCTCGTGCAACCTGCACAGCCCTCAGTTTAAGTGTAATTAGAAATACAAAAGGCTGAGGCTATTAAGCAGCTTCACTGCCACAAAGGATCCTCAAACACCATCAGTGATTGTTCTAACTAAACTTACTGAGCAAAGGAGCAAGGGGGTCAGTGCTTGACTGAGTCTGTGGATCTGAGTCATGACTATGCAGTCTCTTTGAGCATGACTCAAACGAAGCCACACCTTCCTCTTCAGGGCAGCAGGGGACAAGTCCACTTTTCACCGTATTTCTCAGAACAAAGACAGGAGGAAGAAGCAGGAGAATTTATAATTTGTAAGGGAGACTGCTCGCTTCTCCACACTTAAGGGAAATGCTTTAAAAAGAAAAACCCTGCACTGCTACACCGGGGCCAACGCACGAAGGCTCCTCTTGGTTACTTTGTGTTGATGTTAGCTTTGCAAAGTCAGCCAAGAAATTCTGTTTGATTCATCGTGGCCTGGCAAAGCTCAACAGGCAGTCTGTTTGCTTTTGCATCTTCAATGGGACCAAAACGACTTAACAATGGGATCAATCTTTTTTCCTCTCTTTTTTCCCCAGTCATTTCAACTGATTATGGACATTCAGCTGAATGAACTCATTCATTAGGCAATTGGGGGTGCAAACAACAATTATTTTCATTGTTGATTAATCTGCTGATTATTTTCTTGATTAATCATTTAGTCTAAAAATGGCTGTTTATCCAAGCATCAGCTGAAAACTACAAAATATTTACATGGCTTGCCATAGTCTGGGGTTAGAGTGTCCCAGGGTAAAATAGGACCAGTATTAATCAATAGACAGTGTAAGTGACTGTATCTCTAGTCTATTAGTTCAAAAAGGTGGATTTAGTGTTAAATTACAACATGCAGTTTCATTTTAAAACATTTAAAAACATTATTTATATTTAAATTTATTTTTTATAATCACATCTTTTCACCAAACTTTACTATTTTGCAAATGATTTGTTGGCCCACCTAAAATATCTTCATGGCCCACCAGTGGGCCCTGCCCCACAGATTGGGAACCACTGTCCTAAAGCATCCACTAATTCAGGTTACTGGTGGTCTTACATAGCGTGGTCTATGCCTGGTGCTTGCCATTATGTACGGGGGCATGTGCATGCATTCACACGAGTTAGACCCTTTATTTTTGCTCAGCTTAAATGTAACCAGGAGGCTCAAAACAAAGCGCCATGCAGGAGCTTGTGAGGAGGATGAGTTAAAACCAGTCGGTCAGCTGTCAGACAGATGTAGTAAATATCATCCCACTCTGTCTTCGCTTCCAACAAAAAAAAAAAAAAAAAAAAAAAAAAAAACCCCACAGGATCCATGGGCATGGTAATCCAAGATGAAGGCTGCTCTCTAAAAGCGTCACTTTCTCTAAAGCACAGCTAATGCTGGGTGTCACACGCCACACACATGCGAACACACACATGCATGCACTCATCGCACCACACTGAGCAGTGTGGTCTGAGCTACACAAAACCCTTATAAAGAAAAATATGGGCCATACGGGTCACAAAAGGCACACAAGGGAGCGGCGGGAGGAATAGGACGATGGCTTTCAGATTTCATGTTCGTTGAAGAAAAATCACACTGTTAACAATACTCAAATGTGGTGGATTTGGAAGCTGAAGCCACTGATGAAATGCCTCCAGACACAGTACCAGTAATGTTTACTTGATGCTGGCTCCAAAAATCTTAGACTATTATATATTTAGGAGTTTCAGCTTCTCTTTTGAATTACAGCATCTATAATCGTTTTCATATTAAGTCAGGGTCTCTGTGGCTAATTTCACGACTAATATGTGTCTTGGCAGCCGTTCCAAGAATCATTGTTCCAATAACAGGATATCAAGGACTCTTTTTTAGAGTCAGTGAGTTACACACTACGATCTAATGTACCACCACACAACTGATCTCTCTCTGCTCTCATCCATTAAGATTAAGGGGGCAGGGACATGTGCATCATGGCCTTTCTCACAAATATGCAAACGTGACGTAATGTAATTGTTTTGGTTGAATTTGATTGGCTAAGTCGATCCACAAGTTACATAAAGAAGAGAAGTGTCAATTGATGCAATCACAGAAAAAGATTTTGTTCATTTCCAGCTTTGGTTGCAATGGTAATATTATCATATGTAAACTTTTATCAGGTCTAATTAGGTTCAATCTTACAATTTCTTAAGAGAAGGAGTACATATTTTTAGTTTTCCTTCTGTCAAAACCCCAGTTTTAAAATATCTCCTCAGAAAACCATGGGAACTGTCATCAAGTATTTTTTCATACTCTGTGGTTTCTACTGATCTACCCACCAATTAATCAATTACTGCAATTAATGTAATTTGCTCCTTCATCAGCAAGTCTTTGTAATTTTAGCCTCTCGAAAAACCACAGCATGCTATTCCTACATATGCCTTGGCAAGCTCCCTGAAGGAGCACAATTAATGTTGAAAGTTGAAATGTTGAAATGTGAAACAGGGAGGACAATGGAGCATGAATAGATCAAGCTGAGGAATAGACAGCCAGAGCA
Organism: Trachinotus anak; assembly: GCF_046630095.1. Lineage (NCBI taxonomy): Eukaryota > Metazoa > Chordata > Actinopteri > Carangiformes > Carangidae > Trachinotus > Trachinotus anak. The sequence goes on along the minus strand of NW_027273872.1, from coordinate 20,587,007 downwards.
GGGAAATGTGCAGGGGGACAGTTAGCAAGTCCATGACTGGAGAGATGCAGTAGAAATAAGGAGTGAGCTGAGTTGGTGCTTTCTCATCAAAGCTTCTCTGACGCTGTTAAATCTCATACTACCCAAAAGCTACTCTGCACGAGGCCAGACCTGGGCAGTATAATAGGAATGAGACCATTCCTACAGCAGTTTTTCTATCTGGATGTGGATTTATGACACTGAGTTAATTGTGTCTCTGGCTCAAAAAAGCCATGAGTTTGTGAAATAGCCGAGGGGGTTGCAAGACGGACAGAACATGCTCTAATAGAGCTATGCCACCAAGCGTAATATTTCCTATTCACCCGCACATCCTGACAATTACAGCAGCAGTATAAACAATATCACCACCTCTCCGTATTCTGTCACAAAGACCATCATTTTCAACCACCTCTCCTCTCTCTAAAGGTCAGTGTTCTTAGTTAATCAGTAGTGACAAGAGGTTTTTTCTGCTTCCATTACCACCTATCCTGTTCTGTCCCAAATGATAAGATGATATGGTCTAATGTACCGTACAGCAGCACTGCTTGCTATATTTCAAAAATGATTTCACCTGATAAAATAACAATTGTGACCTCTCCTCTATTTAGCTCTGAACCGTTTGAGACGAGGTTGTGAGAAAAAAAAACACAAAAAACAACAACAACAAAAAAAACCCCCCCAACAAAACAAAACAAAAAAAAATGGAGGTTTTAAGCTGCAGGTGTGTAGCTCTGCTGGGGATAATTGCTTGCTTTATCCTCTCTAACAAAAATAAAACTCTAAACTTGGCTCCCAAGACTCAATCTGATGGTTTAAAGGTGTTTTTAAAATTTGCTTATGTTGCTATGGTTGCGCCGTCTGTGGCGCTTAGCGTTTCAAACCTTCTTAAAATGTCCAGGTAAAGGGAAGATGTGTGCACTGTGCAGCAAGCAGCTGTTTCAAAAACCAAACCAGTCAACTCATGAAATCGAACAAAGCCCTTGAATCGGGTGCACTTTACTGCCTCTCAGGTAATTATACCTGAGAGACATATAAGCAGCTTTTTTTGTTTTGCCATCGGTTAACACGCTGCAATGTAGTTATCGTTCACAGAATCTGAAACAATGAACACAATGGAGCCCATTTTGTGTTTGAAAGGGACTTTTGGCTGTAAATCACCAACAAAATTGCAATGGCCTAGTCACAAACATTCAGCCCACTATGTTGGTTCATTATCTAACAGTGAGTGGGTTCTGAATTGGTTGGGAAGGACAAAATGTATTAACTGTCCTCTCAGTACGGGTCACGCCTGTAGTGTGAAAATGGCATTAGTGAAATTGGACCCTTGAGGTTTTCTAATGCTGTTTTCCATCTGTTTGCCTATGTGAATGCGAACAGTCCTATCTGCTCAGCACACAGCACGAGGGGTCACACTGGACGCCACTGATTTCTGATCAGCCCCACAGCCCTGTGTGTTTGTTTGATGCGCGTCTGTGTGCACTTTTGCCGCCGTGCGCATGCATTAGGGTTATTGTGTGAAGCCTTCAGTCTTTAATCCCCTAATCTGCTGAACCCTGGAAATCACTGCAGTCATCTGTCAGAGCGGGTCAGTGCGGGCTACAGGGCTCAAAACAAGCACACGTGCACACACATACACACAGCCAAACACACACACACACACACACACATTCTCAGTGACAGTCATTTATTCAACAGGGCCAGCCTCATTTCAGTCTAATGAAGATTGATGCTCCTCTTTCCAGGCCTCACAGGTGTTGCAGTAAAATACATGTATAAATACGTAACCCACATAGAGGAAGAGAGGAGGTGGGAGCGGAGATGAATTAACAGATTCACTCCCTAATCACATCCACAAGTGTATTAAAACATATTCTGCATGCTCATAAAAGTTTGCACGTGTAAAAGTCAATCTACACTATATCTCCATAGTAACAGGACACAGTTAATCTTGTTGAATAGTTGTGAAGGTCCAGCAAGGACATGGACTCTGAAAACCCACAGTGTTCAGACTCTTGAGTCAAGTCTGAACCTCTCAGGCCTGTTTGTGCACTTGTGTGTGTGTGTGTGTGTGTGTGTGTGTGTGTAGGTGTGTGCATGTGTGTCTGTAAGTGTGTGTACCCAAGCCAAATGGGACACCCTGAGGGCTTGTCTGGAGATTGTGGTTGACACGGCCTGCTGCTGTCCAGTGTGAGCTCTTATTAGCACTTAAGACTGCGGATTGCTACACATACGCACAACACACACACAACCACAACACACTGGTCATAATGATTACGCCTGGCAGGTTAAAGACTGAGTGGAAAGCGCCTGAGTGTCTGTGGGTGAAACAGTACACAGTGTGCACTTGTGTCTCCACATGCGTGTGTTTAAATGAGTGCCAGTAATGATCACTCACCAATCTGAGGGCTTTGCTTTCTTTTTTTTTGATTTATATTCCTGTCAAAAGCTCAAGATGGAGAGATGGAAAGCGGGAGAGAGATCAAAGAGTGTGACAGATCACACAGGCACAGGCGGGCTTGATGCGAGCTAAAGGTGGAGGAGGAGATAGAAGGGCCACAGAGAGAAACTGCACCGTTTAGATTGAAGTGTGAATCTCAGCAGGGCACCTCATCATCATGGTCTGTGTGGCATCTGTGTGTTTGTGTATGGCTCTGGGATCTACAGCTGGTGTGTGGGCCGTATTCCTTGACACCTTACTTAATACACAAGTGACAAGTTTTCTAATGGAACCTTAAACTTTGCTACACGCGCATATGGCACCACATCCTTAACTAAAAGTCTCACTCATGTCCAATGAATATTCATTCCTGAGTGAGCTACATCCTGCAGTGTTTCGGTCCTCACTGAAGCTTGAGGGGAGCCAGCTGGGCAGTGGCTTTCAGCCTCTCTGTGTCACCAAAAAACACAGAGCATGGCAGCAGAGAGAAGATATTACAATTCAGCAGGACTCACACAACCCACACTGCCTGGACCTTTGATGCAGCCTCTATAAAGCATAATACCATGCCTTATTCCTAATCCATTATATAGCAGCACATAAGCAAGTAGGTGAAATATTAATGAATACAAATACTGTAGAAAATATAAAGTGCAGTGTAGCAGTTGGCGTTTTTGAGTAGATTAACTCGTGAAACGTGGAGAGGCAGAATTACGCGGCAGCAGCTACGGCCAGGCGGACGCACCGCGGCGACGCAGCGCTGTAGGCGTCCCGAGGAGAGACTAGCGGTAATGACAGGTCCAGCAGCCAATTAAAGCGCACCAGTAACTCCATTTTCGTCACGATGAAGTGAAAGCATCTTTTTTTTTTTTTTTTTTTTTCTTCTTCAAAAAGACAAAACTCACTTTCTCACGCATGTATACGGGGAGCCGTGAGATGAAACGAGGACGCCTGCGCTGCGGTAACCGTGAACGCGTCGGACAGGAACTAAAGCTCCTGCCCCCTCATTACCACAAGCCTAACATTCCACCTGACCCTTTCAAGAAAAAAAAAAACAAAACAAAAAAACACAGGCTCCACACACAGCCAGGACACGTGTGATTTCCGGAGATATCATAAGGATGTTTGTGTGGGCATGCCGTGCAGATGCGCTGTGTGCAAACCTCTGACACCACAAACTCCATAGCGATTCATAGCCTGTAAGGTCATCGCTGCCGAGGAACTGATAAGCAAACAGCTGGGCAAATGACACATAAACGACGCTGCAGACACACGAAGGGAGCCCTGTGTGAGCGGTGACAGCCAAGTGCAGGCTCACATGAGGACCACAAATGTTATTCCGATAAAAGGCACCTCAATGTCATCGCTGTGCGCTGCCCTCCCCGCTCCACTTGCAACAAGAACTGACTGCGTACACACATGTGCCCACAGCAGCTGGTGTGTCACCGGCAGTAACGGGAGCGCGTAAACATGTTTCCACAGGGATATATATATTTGAAATACCACGTACCTGTATCCAGCTATGTGCGGCACTCACTGCATAATCCCCCTTCTTCAACTTGAACTTTTCCTCTCCTCCAGTCGACCAGCCCGAAGCTACTTGACACTTGTTTATTGCATACTTTTGTTCGCCCCGTCTGTATTCTGACAAGCGGCTATTGCGTACGGAGTGAGATGAGAGCACAGGGGGGTGAGCTGATGGAGAGGGTAGAGGCTATGAGCCTCCAGTGCAACATCTCACCAAACCGGGGGGAATCAAACGGAGCAATCCATTGATGTGTCGTTACGGGGAGCAGCGCTGACTGGCAAAGATGGAGCAAAACCGGGCGAACGCAGCTGTGCGCAAACGGCACGTCTTCCCCCGATTCTCTTCAGAGCGGAGAAACGGCGGGCAGGCGGGCATGCTCTGAGCAGCGAGCGACGGCCGATCGACAAAAGCCTTTGCGCGCAGCGGCACCCAGAGAGCGGCGGTCCACGCAGACTACAGAGGAATGACCGGGGCCCGCGGAGCGCGCGTTCACGGCCAAGCCAAGTCAATGGTCATTATCAGCGCGTGTAGAGAGTAATCCAGTGTGGGCTGTGGGCTGCAGCTGCATCCCCACAGGACGACGTGCAGGGATCAGCAGGGATGGCAATGAAGCAATTAGTATTCAGTATGTATATATACTGTAGGCTATGTTGCAATTATAATGTGGTCATCATGTGTTACTGCTGCTGTGAAACCGTGCTGAATATTGTTATAGGATTACTCATATATATATATATTTTTTTTAAGGAAATGAAATGTCAGGTCCACTGTGCCAAACAGGCTACAGTCACATGTCCACATATATTTACAGCCTAACAAGGAAAGTTGACTCTGCTGTATTTTTCAGAGCTTGAACACGCCGGCTTTGGGTGTTCGTACCCTCCTTCCGCTGGCCTGTAGTGCTCATTACAGTGGTCCTCATGCATCTCTTTTTAAACAGTGCATCCACTGCACTGCAGGCTACTGTTCACATTAGCACACTGCCTAATGGGCTTTCTCCGTATTAGTAGCAATAGAAAGGTGCAATAACAGAAGCATGCAATTATGCACCATAACTAGGGAAAACATTGTTAACAGTTACCCTATTGCTTCTCACTCTCCAAGCTGTAAATGCATATTTCCCAATGGAGGTATGATAATAACGCCTGCTTATTTGAAAACACCTTGTAAGGAGAACCTTGTGGCTCTTTTGATAAAGATTTCATTTCAGAGGCATTTTTATGCATAACTGGGGACTGGCAGGGGACATAAACCTCCCACTTTTGGAGTTATTTATTTATTTCTTTAATCTCTTTTATTTCCCGTTTTGGTTTAACAAAACATTACTCTACTCATCATTGACATACTGATTGAGACAAACAAGGGGCGTCAGCTTATAGGATAAGTAAAATCTCGAAACCTCAATGTAATTTGAATTCACAGATGGCACGGTTAAATCCAGAACAAAGGGTGAAAGGAAAGAGGAGGGAATCATTGGATCTCTAGTGGGTAACACAGGTGCAGTATGAGATGAAAAATGCAGATGAGGGTAGGACGACGTACTGAACCATTTTAAAGTCCCCAAGTGATAACCTAAAAAAACAGCTCTGACTTGGGCCCACAGTACCCACTCTTAATCATGCAGGTGCAGCTTGTCCAGAGCTTTACAGTTTTTGCAAACTGTCCATTGTGGAGTTATGTTTTCTTAAAGATAATGAGCAGAGTGTAGCTCCTTTAAGCTACAGCAGCTTAAGCTTGTTGACAAATACATCTCGTCGCTTGCAGTATAATTCATATTAACTGTTATTCCACAAACCAAGAGCCAAGATTAATATGATAAAAATATAATAGACACTTGAAACCCAGCACCTACCCTCCTCATTTCCCTGGGTGTTAGTGGGGATTTGAGAGTAATGATGTCAGCAGTATTAAATCTGTCCTTTCCATCCGTCTGCACTTAAGTCCTTGCATATGGACACACCTAGAGATTAGCCCTAATATGTCCTATAACAGGCAAGCCACTGAGCATAGATATGGAGACCAGCCAGTGAACAAACCCAGATTAGATTGCCTAGAAGCTGCAGCCTTGGGTGGCTGACTAGCATTTTGCTCATCGGTTTAAAATTGACCTCGGAGTAGACAGCCGCCAGCTTCTGCCTACAGGCTGCCCATGGGCCTCCTCCTGCCATAATGCAGGATCAAATCGTGGCAATCCTCCACCCTCTCTTTCGCCACATTAGGGCAAACCAAGGGCCTCTAGTGGTATGTAAAATACCACCGGCAATTCATCTCTTCCACTTTTCTGACAGTGTTCAGCAAATTGGGTTTCTCCTATAAATCAAACAAAGAAAATAATCTTCTGTTAATTAGCTAGGAGCTAGGTTTCATTTCTTATTTACCTAGTATTTCTTTTCCATCCCTTCGCCTAGTGCCCTAATTAGAAACCGCCGTCTTAAAAAGTGATGGATATCATCAAATCTGACCCCGGAATGAATGTGTTGCTCAAGACTTGCTCATATGAGGAAAAAATAATCCAGAGCCAGGTTGTCAGATGCCGGAGCCTACGCGCAGATGAGTTAGCTGACCTTTCTCTATCACAAGCCAATATTAGCACAAGCCATTATAACCTATTAAAGCCTAATGCTCATAGCCAGTGCTCTGAGGTCCTCGAGCCTCACGGCACTTACTGGTTGTGAATTGTGTTCCCTGCGCTATCTCCACCATTACAGACTGCACAGTGTCAGGGGTTCTGTTTAACCTTGTGCAATGAGCTCTCTCCCATACATCTATCACTACCAGACATATACTCAGGGGTTAACCCTCCCACAGCGTGTATCTGTAGATGTTGTGGGTCTATATGTGTGCCTTGCTAAGACTGAGAAGAAGATGCATTGTGCTGTTAATTACATAATCAATTTGATTAATTCTTAAAATGCAAATTAGTTAATCAAAGGACCTGAACTTATAGAATTACCACTGATTAGCTGGCTAAGCACTATCTCTTCCTACTGGATATACCCTTATTAAGCTATATTAACAATACCATTTTCACTATGGGTGCAATATAATACATAGATTGTGGCTATTCGGAATAGTATAAAAAGAAATTTAAAGAAAAACTAACATATTGGGCCAAGACGAGCAAAAAGCAGCAATAATGCTCAGTCACAGGCAGACAGTATCTTTTGCCAATTTCTGCTCCCACTAACCTCTGCTGGTCGAAATGACTTGGCGTCTGTTTTTCTCTGTCTGTCTGCGTGTTTGTCTCTGTCATAAATAAAGCTTTGACTTTGTGTTCCTGCTTCCCCCATTCCTCGTCTCTCTCTTTCTCTCTCGTCAGTGCCCCCGCTGTAGTGGGAGCTGGCTGATGTGAGACAGTAACAGGTACGTCAGGGAGTAGGAGAACGCGGTGGCTCGGTTTGGCACAGGAGTCAGCGGAAATATATTTGAGAGGGAGGCAATGTGGGCATATGTGTGTGTGTGTGTGTATGTGTGTATGTGTGCGTTTTCAGGGGAAGCATTAGATCCATCGGCATGAGTCTAGAAGCTTACAGGCAGCTTACCGAGCAGCAGGGGGTTTGTGGCAGGGGGTAGTGGAGAGGGAGGGAATGGGGGTAAGACATGAGAGGAGGGGAGGTGGGGGGGTGGGGGTGGGGTGAGGAATGCTGGAGGGCTTACAGAGGAATGGGGCACAGCTGGTTTTTAATTGAGTCCCCCCCCCCCCACTACACCGTGTGTATGTGTGTGCACACACACTTATTTTTACTCAGCAATTTCCCAGCTGATGGCTCAGAGGAACTAAACACTTCGCCATGGCAGCAGTCTTCATACCAAACCCTCCACACGGGTGCTGCTTTGGTCGTGTGACTGATAAAGCCCTCCACCAATCAAGGCTTCTGACAGCTGTGTTTTCCCATGAATCTTAGTTCAGTCTCAACAAGAGCAGAAACGACGTGATCTCAGCTACACACAGAAGCCAAACCTTCTCTTTTGTTCTGCATATTTACAGCTAGTTATTAGAAATGACTCAGCACTTTAAAGACCAATTTTACGAGAGAAATTTGGAAGAAATTTGATTTTCTTTTTGGGCAATAATTTGCTCATTTATGTTAGTATGCGTTTTCTAAATGTATTTAACATTGCTCAAATTTTTCATACAGTCAGGAGTCAGAGCTTAATATTTCACATCAACAAAAAAAAATAAGACTAAAATGCTGATTTATAAAGGCTGATCAATGTGATAAGAAGATCTGTCAGTTATATGGAAGTGATAGCAAGTTGCAGTCCTTTGTTTTGGCTGTGGAAGTACATCTATGTTTACATTGGCACTCTGCACATTTAACACTCAATTAGCAAGATATAATGGTATTAATTCCACCTCCATTATTGCTCTTCTACTGTGCAGAGCAGTTGGTGCTGAAAATGCATTGCAGTGTGATAATAAGGCCCTTGAAAGCATGGTACAGCCCTTATAGCAATCATGAAAGACTCAGGAATTACAGTAAATGTTGCCTCACAAAATAAAAGACTTTTCTGTTCTCAAACAGCTCAAGTCCTTATTTCCATGATGCAACCCAAAAACAAACAAGCAAACAAACGGCAACAACGTTTCTTTGCTTTAATCAGTTGTGAGAAAATATGTGTGATGTACATTTTTGAAAAAGAACGTGCAGAGGGATTGGAGCACAAATTAGAATGTTGCTTCTCCTAGATTGTATCAAGGAAGTGACACACTGACTGTTTCAAGTCCAAAGACACAAGTAAAAAATAAACTATATGATATACTGTAAATCCTCGGCAACTTACTGTATGTTTGAAGCTCATTTGTGCTTGGGTCTTTACCTTCAGATGGTGTAATGACGTTTTGATGCAGACAATTATCTTTGCTTCCAGTGACTACACGCTTCCTTTTTTTCCACTTGGATTCACGCAGTAATTGTCAGCTTCCCGTTAAGTAGAACTCCAATGTTGGTTTTGACTTTATAGGTGTCATTGTGGAGTGATGTATTCCACTGCTATAGCAGGGTATAGATAAACATGGCCACAGTGCTTAAAATCCAGTTGATGCATTAAATTACTAATATCCTCTTGGTCCGTGGTGTCCTATTTGGTCATTCTTGACCGCATCTGAATGCTGTCAGGAGCCCCTTTTGAGCCCTGCCCATGATATGCCAATTTGCGTAGACACACACAAATGCATACATGCACACGCACACACACACGGACCCGCACAGATATGATGAGCCCATTCCGCCTCGTCTCCACTGCTCTTTCACAGTGCAGCTGACACCACATGACTGCCACCTCATTAGAGGCTTTAGCCCGTGAGCTAACAGGCCACAGAGACAGTGGGCCATGTCACGTTTGCTAATTATAATAATAACAATAACACTGCCTTAGGATGCTACTTGCTTTTCTTTTCAATTAATTTTATCAGATCCACTCAAGGGGAAAGAAGTGGAAGAGGCAGAGGGAGGGGGCAGCCGTTGCACACCGGCTCTATAGGAGGGAAATGATGTGTTTATTCTACATGCTTGGCCAGATGATGGGCTGTATAATTTGCTGCCAAATAACAGTACTTAACCTGCTTTTGAGCAAAATTTATTAATGTATGACAATACCGTGGATGTGACTGATATTATTTTGTGCCAGCAGTTGCGGATAGCTAAACTTGTGGTAATTTCCCAATAAAATGGCAGATGTAGTGTATGCATCACACAAAGGGAGTTTCTTTTAGCCCCCTGAGAGAGCGGATGTTTGCCCGAGATGGTGAGGTCTTGTTGAGATATGCTTAAGTGACAGCACAGGAGAAGGGAACCCATAAACGAGACGTCTCTGAATGGAAGCTATGGCTATCTGTGAGATACTGCTTTTGAGATTCCTCATCTTTCCTGTGGATTAGAGTTCAGCCTCTGCTATTTCATGTTATTATATTTGGAATAGGTAGCAGTCATCCACAGGTGCCTCTTCGACACAGATACCGTGCAGCACCTAAATCTGTATATCAGCATAAAAATACACACTGACTCATAGCCAGATTGCTTTGTGATAATGTATTCAGATATGATATGTATTTCTTGGAGAAATGTATAATTTATTTTGACACTCTTGTCAGCAGTATTACCATTTTTCAGCACACATTGTAACAAACGGGGTAAAACACTATTCTCACTCTGTTGGGGTGAGATTTCAAAACAACAGCAATAACTCCTGCAGAATATGCTTGCCAGATTGTCTTACTGTATAGAACTAAGGCTTAAATAAATCTCAAAATATTGTACAATAATAATAAAGTCTTTTCATGCAGGGTTAAAGATCATCATAACAGAAGTAAACCAACTGCAATTAGACCCATGTGTCGTCTCGTGAAAGTGATCTGATAAGAATGGTGCCTGGCAAGTTACTTGAATTATGTGTTCGGCCGCTCTTCACATATTATCCATCAGAAAAGTAATGTCATTACTTCACTAATTACTCTTATGGTAATCACTAACATTTCCTGTTATTTCACTTTTGTTATTGACCACAACTCGATCAACAGGGCCTTTGAAATAACTCCAAATCCTCCACATCAACATGTTACATATTCTGTGTTTAACACATGAAGAAATACAAAACAAGACATTATCATTTAACAAGCAGTTGACCTCGAAAGTGTTTATGGGCCATCAGCAGCTAGCTTAACATTAGCCCCTGCATGCACCACTCCAGAAGTCCCTTTAGAGTGAAGCACTCAAACACCCTACAGCTCTGAACAAACCCGCTGATTCCTGAATCAAGGCTTACCAGTGGCAAATTTTAGCAAGCCAGCAAAGAACCTGCAATAGATAGATAGATGCTTTATTCATCCCCCTGGGAGAATTTGGTTGTCCAGCAGCTCGCACATTTATGCAAGACAACTTAGGAGTTACCAGGTTTCTACTTATGCAGAAGCTAACTGCTTCCCCCTGCCTCCAGCCCCTGAAGCAAGCTAACGCATACTGCACCAGTCTGTCAACTGAACGCACGGAAACTGGTTATGTGATCTTGTGAGCTGCCAATTTGTGAGCTCACATTTATGAAAAGGATTCATTTAGTTGGTGTTTGTCCTCTGACGGCATAACTTTTTTAGCTGGTAATGGGATTTGCAGCTGCAACATGCAGGCTTATTGTAAAGTGTGGGTTGTAACTCTATAATAAAACATTGTGGTTATCAACTGGGTGCTCTGCACACGTCTTCTAGAAAGTATGGGACAAAATCATTAGTGGTGAATAATCATCTTCCTGGATAATGAAGAACTAGTTATGTCAACGAGTGATATAAAGGCTTCACATGCTGGCAACCAACAATTTAATTTTATTTATGCACTGTAAGAGATTAATACTGATGCATAAAACAGATTTATTAAACTTTAATAAACTCATAAAAATACATAACTAACTGGAGTTTGGTAGGCTGCATGTCTGATATTTTACAGGGTCAGGGACATGGACAGTGGGAAGTAATTAACAACCACTAATTCTTTATATTCATTATGGTCCTTAAGTCAGCCCAAAAAGACACATGTCTCATTCATCTATAGCTGACATGATGCAATTATTTTCATTATAAAATTATTAACCTATCATCATTAATAGAATATTTTTGTTTTTTGTACTAACTCACAGTATCTTTTTCTTTTCTTGTTTTTGTCAAAAAGTAAACTTCACCCTTATTTACATTAAATGGTTCAGTCTGGCTTCCAAACTGGGCGGGAACCATGGAACTGTGGACCATCATGTCTCAACTTCCCAATGAAAAATCTGGCTCCAAAAATGACAGGAGAGCGCAAAGGACAAAGAAAGGTGGGTGTAGTCTGTGAGTGGTGTATATAAACCTCTTATCTTAGCCCACAGTGAAACAGTTGGAAAATCAGTTGCTTATTATCTTCACAGAAAATTCAGTGTGTTTACATTTTGCTCCTCTTATAGCTGACATTTAATCAGTGCAGGCAATTTTTAAGCAAGCTATCCATAATAAATCAGTTGTCCCTGGCCCTGCCTAGTGCCAGGCCCAATGGATTCAGCTTCAGGCTCAGTCTGAGAGAAGAGAAAGGAGGTGAGCAGCATGTGTTGTATTATGTCAGTTACCATAATTCCAGGGGATCCGTGGGAATTTCTTTTTTCTTTTTTTCTTTTATGTAAAAAATGATTACATACCTTTTAATGATAAGAATTCAAACACTGTAATTATTATCCACATAATGATAATCTGTTTTGTACGCATACAGTGATAACACTTAAATGACATGGTTATGAATATTGGATCACTACACATACGATGTCCACAGGCTGAGAACCAGATATATCTCAAAGTAATGGCTGGATTGCCATAAAATTAGCTCAGCATAATCACGACCCCAGGTGGAAGAAATCTATTGATCTAATGACCACTTGACCTTCCCTCTATCGCCACCATCAGGCCTTTTCATTTCCATTTTGTTTCCATTTCCACTTCTACTTATTTTCTAGATCGTGTGTAAACTTAGTTAAAAAAGTTGCTGCTGATTTTATTCCTTTGTCATTCTATAGACATAAAGAGGTCAATGTCTATTTAGATTATTTCATGTCTATTTTGTCTATTATTTTATATATTCTATTTTATGACATATATAATTTGTTTAGTGAATTCCACTATATGCAGGGTGCTGCATGTCTGCACAGTGTTTTATTTTCAGGGTTGGCATAGCCTGTGCTGGTGGGGCCCAATGTGATATCCTTTCATGGGGCCCCTGACTGTAAGGAAACACTGTTTCTGCTCTTAAGTTACACTGTTATGCCACATTAAATGTCCTGTCAAGAGGGCCAGAGATAGTAAAGGATCTCTGTCAAAGGTAAATTACTGTAGCTGTGTGTGTTACCATTTACTTGTTTTACTTTATCTCTGTTCCTTCAAACCAATAAGAACCTACAACTGTTAAAAACAGGAAACGTGCCAAAATAATGTTTTCACTGAAGTAAAAACTCAAAGGAGTTAAAACACACTCAGAGAGGATGGTGATTAATGGGAAACGAAGATGACACATCCATCTGACTGAACCAAGAAAGGAAGAGAGGGATAAAAAAAAATACTGTAAGGAACAAAAATCTATAATTAAGTAAATTAAACCCTGTCTTATTTGCATGATCTCAATTAATGTGCAGTCCATGTAGCTGCAACAGGCTCACACAAGAAATCAAATTAGCAGCGATGAGACGACATCTGTCTTTGGCTCCCATGTCCCTCTGGACTGGCAAGGATGGCAGGGCTGGCTCCAAACAGCCCATTGTTTTCACAAGAGCTTGATGAATGGGTGGGTGACAGCACACTATATGTCACTCACAGAGACAAACTTACTTTGCTTGAACGCAGGACAGCAGACATATTAGAGAACAAGATGGTGATTTAATTAACTGTCACACTGTTCAGTTATTGTATATGTGAGTGGTTGTGGCAAGTGAATTATTCAGTCTGGGATATTGATATGAATCTGAGATCAGTCATGTTAGTCTGAATGTTAGTCTGAAATGCCAAAATATGATCCCGAGGTTAATCACACTTTTATGAACAAAGAAAACATAAAAATTCAAATGTAAAAATCTGAACGCTTCAGTGGGTGTGTTTTTTTTTTTTTTTTTTTTAGCAACTTTTGACTGACAAGCAACACATTCATATGAAGAGCTGTAAAACGAGGCAGATGGAATTACAAAAAGGTGTTGTGCTTGTATTTGTGTATGTGCAAATGTGCTTCTGGTGACGTTTGTATCCCACAACTAGTAAAGCACAAACTAGTCAAGCAAACTGTGTTGTAAGTGCAAGGAAATACCCATTATTCACCTCAGCACAGTGTGACCCTGTGTTTGTCCTCATTTACTGTCCATGTGTGTGCACACAGGTATATTTGTATGCATGTGTAAACAGGCACACTGTGTGCTTGTTTGTGTGTCTGTGTGACTGGTGCTGAATTTAGCGGATCTTCAGCCCCCCCATGGAAATAGGCCAATTTTCTCTGTGAGGCATCTTGTGACTGCTTTGAAAGCAAAGATGGAGATTCCTTCTAGTTCCAGCTTGGCCAGTAAATGGCGCATGTCTCTTCCCATCAATCACACAACTGCGCTAACAGACAGCTGGCTGCCTAATATACACCTCCATTAGGAGTCTCTGCTCCTCACTGAAAATCTCTGGCATCTGAATAAAAACTCCAAGTATATGGAGGACTTGTCCTGAGGCAGATTTGCCAACCTCTTCCAGCTGAAGGTGTGAATGGGTGTCAGGATTTCAGTTAACAGCTTTTCAACCTCAAACACAGCCAACTAACATCAGTGGCAGCAGAAAATTATATTGCTGCCACCAGCGGCTGAAAATGCTGAAAGTTTTATTTTAACAGCAGATTTTGAATAAAAACTTTCACTTTTGTAAAATTATGACGTACATTAACACAAGTAGGGCATGTCATTTCAATTGTTTACTGCAGTTATTGTGCTTGCCACAACATGCAACACTCACCACAATTTTACTTATCCATACATCATATTGCATATTGCATCATTATTGTTAGTAATTCACCTCTGATTTGGCTTAGCAGCAAAATCAGAGGTAGAAAATAATTTACAGCAGTGATTCCCAAAAATGTCAAAAATGTTGTCTGTTGTCTATGGTGTGTTGTCTTTAACTGTAAAAGACTTAAAAACATTATATTATTGTGTTTTTTATAGTTAAAAATTTTCAACAACATTGTACTGTTTACAAAGTATTTGTCAGCAAACTTGCAATACTTCTGTGGCCCATCAGGGGCCCACAGCCCACATTTTGGGAAACATTAATTTACAGTATATGGACTTCTCATTTTTTGCCAACGACTATGAATTTCTGTTGAAATGATGATTGTTGGTAGCAGATTTCATTAACTCTAGCTAGGTAGCATAAGCGAGTGCAAATTGTATTGTATTGTAGGAAAGCTCTAGTCAGCCCTGGTACCATAATTCTACATTGAAATAAAAAATACAACTAACAGGTTATTGATTCTACATCAACCTTCAATTATTTAATATGCTTACGACAGAAAAACTCACTTATAGAGGCAACACAGTGAAATTTATGCTTTATTCATGCTTTATGCTAAGTTGCAAACACAGCATGAACATCTTATCTTTTCAGCTGATATGGTGAGTTGCTGATTTACACATTGAGTAGTTAAAGAGTAACAATAGCTGCCATTTGGAGCCATGCTTTGATAACCTGGTGAATATAAGTCTTTTCTAACTAACTTTTGGTCTCCACCAACTCCTGGGGGAAATATCTGGCTCTTTAGCTGCTAAATGCTCCACTATTTTCACCAGCTAGGGACTGTGGCTGTCTGCTGTTTGGTGCACAGTAGGTTTTGCAGCTTTTTTGACAAAAATAGCTGCCTGCTGCAGTGGAGAGTGACGGTATGAGAGCAGTGAGAGTGAACCAGAAGTGTACATTTGCAGACCGGACAGCTAAACCATGAGCTGAAACTCGCTATAAAAGCTCCACGCGGCTGAGCGGGGCTGCTGATCTGGATCACAGCGAGTGACCTCTTTCACAGTAACTCTATTTTCACATTGTCATTTGATGCATTTTTATTTTAAAATGTCAGTTATAGCCACTTTAACAAAATGCTTCACTTTTACAAGAGAGTGTGTTGCTTGGTGTGAACATGACAAATAACTGATGTGTTTATAACTTGGATTTATTAGCACTTAGGTTCGCTCAAGGTGGATGTTCAAGTCCTGTTCAGGTATTTTTTGAACATAACATTTTGACCCTCCTGAAAACGTAGCCTGGCTAATAACATCCCCCTTGCCTTTGAAAAATAATGCTAGGCTACTAATGTAGTTAGTCATGTAGTAAGCTAGTTAGTCCGGCATGCTAACTAGCTTACGCTAGGGCAGATAAACACACAGTTTAAATGATTCCCTGCACTTTTACTTTTATGTTTTTGGTTTAGTGAAAAAGCCCCACCTTGCTCCAAACTCTGAAGATACTCAGAGTTGCTCAGGGAACTGAACAAACTGTCAGATCAGACTTTGTTTGCCAACTTTGTCTTTTGAGAAGCTGTAGACATTCAAATGTGTCAACACCTGAGTAGAAACATTTGACTACCCTGCTGTGTTGGTGTTGTAATAATAACAATGATAATAATTCCTCCTTGGAGTGAAGTGCTGTATTAGCCTATTTGATGACAGCACAATTTCTTTAAGAATCAGTGGTTAGTGGGTCAAAACAAAAGAGAACATGTGCTGTGCAGAAGCAGAGATGGGTATTGACTGTGACACATCAGCCACATCAAACAACCATCATTACTCTTTCACATAAAATAAAGACAGAAAAAGGAAACAAACAGCAATTTCATTGCTGTTCTTATGAAGTGTGCAGTCTGTGGGAAGACACAATGAACACTCAGCCAATCAATACTTCCCCTTTCTTCCTGCTGTCTCTCAGTAATATATTGGAAATGGAGTTAGAAAGATTGATTCTGTACACAGTGCTACAGGCCAGAGGAAAATTAAATGAAAATGTAAATGAAGCCTGCTGTGTTTGGTGTGTTTTCTCCCTCAACTTGTTACCCTGCTCTGAGGCCTCTGCCATAGCCATTTGGAATTTGGTTAATTTGCTATTTCTCCCCATGAATAAATTCACAGAGAGAGACTGAAAGACAGAGAGGGGGGGGGGGGGGGGGGGGGGTAGGGGGGGGGGTGGTTAGATTGAGATTGTAATCATTATTAAACATTATTAATGCATAACGTCAGACATGCGCTGCTGTTAGGAAGAGAGCACAAGTAACAGCCATCGATTTAGGAGAGGAGGATATGGCTGACAGCACAGAAGAGGAGAAAAACTTCACGGAAAGGTCAGAAAGCTATTTCAGAAACTGTCAAAAAAAGCATGCATCTGCCACGCAAACTTGCACAGGCACACACAGAAGTTCAAGACACAAACACACACACATAGACACAGAGGCAAACAAATACAATCACCTTTCCTTAGGGTGAAAGGAAACTGTTCTTCAGCTCTGTACAGCCACTCAAGTTGTCTGAAATGGCTTTGGGCTAAGAATGAAAAACTTTAAATCCAGGAACCTTTTAGTCGTAGCACGGAGGTAAATGTCTGATCCGAACAAACTGTGAAATGGCTGAAGTTTCTAAAGAATTTTCTTTTGGCTGAATGGATCAATTATTCACGCTCAATGAATGTCTCTCTCCCAGTATGACAAAAATATTAGGTCTAAGTTGATGACATGGGTGGTGATGATGATGAAAAGTAGCATGGCATTTTGCAGTTATTTTTCATTGATGGAAAAATAGCTGCACAAATCCTGCTGGAGGTTTTGATACAAGACTTAAGCAGCAAATTAGCTGTTGTGTGGTTTGTACGTTGAGCGAATTGCAAACACATCAGCATGCTTACATGCTCACACAATGTTTAACAGGTATAATGTTTACCATGTCTGAGTGTTGCATATTAGTATGCTAAGATTACTACAGCTGAGGGTGGTGGGAATGTCTTTAGTTTCGCAGCACTGATGGCATTAAAAAATAAGAATGGATCATCAAAAGTATAAGAATTCATCCAGGGGAATGTGAATAGTTGAGATATTTTACTAAAAACCTAAAAGGTAAAGTCAGGGTATCACTACCAAAGTCATCAGGGTATACAGTGTCTTCTGAGAACTATGATCATCTGTACAAATCATCCAGCAGATTTTAAGATATTTCACTATATAAAACCTTGACCTGCTGGTGGTGCAAGATGAAAAGTCTAAAACAGATACTGGGGATGTAAAATGGATTGGTACAGCTCTTTTAAAGTCACTAAAATGTGATATTACTCATGCAATCTTTAGCAGGAAATCTCTGTTCCGATACAGATGACATTTTGAAAGTAACCTTCTCAACCCTGCCAATACATAATTCTTATTTCAAGCTCAGACAGTTTCATCTGGTTTAGCACATTAACATTTACCTGATGACAGGTAGATTCACTCTGACTAATCCTCTTCACATGGTCTGTGGCAGGCCTTCAGTGAGCACCCCTTACAGCCTGCTCTATGAGGAGAGAGATCCGCGGATGACAGTCTGCTATAATACCTCATATGAAGGTGTTGTTTGTCTAGATTAAAACTCCTCACTATTGTATTGTAAGAAGCTGTTCTTCCATTTAAAACCTGTATAATCCCTGGGGGAAGGTGACAAGCCTATAATAGTGGAGCACAGATCCCTGGCGTTGATGTATACAATAGTCTTAACCTCACACATCTCTATTAGTGTGTCCGCTGACACAGGCATTACAATCCCCCATGAGAAGTCAACTAAGATAAACAGTGGAGAGAAGCAGACCCGACGCCCATGCTTCAAATATAGTCGCTCATTTTTCAAAACACAGCAGGTGGCGATACTTCAAATATGATAGGTCATCTGTCTGGTTTTGAGTTCCATTTAATCTCATGGTTATTTTGCAGAAACTTGCAGTGCAACTACAAAAATAAAACGCAAAATATAATGGAGAACATATGCACGCTAAAATGCGCATCATCTATGAAAGGGTGCACGTGTGGGTGCATGTGTGAGAGTCTTTCAGGATGCATACAGACTTTGATATGCAGCGGCAACACACATCGGTTATGTGTATGTCGACTGCCAATGTGTTATGTGTCTGTGTGTGTGGAATATAGTGCCTTTGACTGTGACACAAACCTGTGCATCTGTGTGGGGCCTCGAGTGTTGGAAAATTGGACTAACATCTGTGAGGATGTAAGACGACTTTTATCCACGGCGGGGACATGGAAGGGATCATAGACGCCCAGAGGGAGGCCGAGGGTTTCTGGTTGAGCCCAGATTGGGGGACCAATGAAGGGGATGGGGGGAGGATCAGAAAAAAAGTTTCACCCAGGGGCTCTTTTTTAGGGCTGTGGGCTGCCAATGAGCAGGGTGGAGCAGAGGGAAACAGGGATTCTGGCTTTTTGTAACACAGAAATACCTCCCTCCCTCATACACCAGCCTCCCCCTCTGATCTCCCCTGGCTTGTCCCCAGTAGTATTTCAGCCATGAAAAAGGGGGTGTGTATGTGTGTGTTGGAGCAAGGAGGGGATGGGTTCTGCCTTATTTGCTAACACGGCCCAGCCCAACAGAAGGCAAATCACATTCTGCGGGGGTGTCTGTCCCGTTCCCATGGCAGAATTTGTTCGCTTTGAGCCACTCGACAATAAATCACGCCACCCCCCCTGCAGGTTTGGACATGCCAGCACTGGCAACTAAAACAAGCACTTCACTCACTCTGATTTATTCCTCCTATTGCAAGGAGAAGAAGAGGAGGTGCTAACAGGGTCCCTGGGAATGGTGAGAAGAGGGTGCTTGCGCGCTTGCGTGCGTGTGTGTCTGTGTATGTGCTCATGTACGCCTCCTTCAGTTGTGCACGGGAGAGAAGAGAGACAGAGAAAAAGAGGACAAACGGACAGCTCTGTTATTTCTAAGTTTAGACCACCCTGATATCTTTTTGCTGCCCCACAGGGTAGCTGCTGCGTAGGGTTGGCGCACGAGTCTGAGTCTGGCTCTGTGCTGGACTCACCCTGGAACCTGTGGAAGCTGGAACAGGACCTCCTCCAAAACACAAAATTAAGAGCCACACATGCAGGCATGAGTGCACATGCATGTATACACAGAGACACACACACACACACACACACACATATGCAATGAAATGGGCACGCCTGAGTTGATGTGTCTCAGAAAAGGCTTCCTCCAGATACCAAATTAATCAGCAGGCTGGAAGATGCAAATGACTGGCCTACATGGAACCAGCAGCATGAAGCCAGAACTCACACAGCATCATGGACAGATGGCCTCCAGGACCACACCATACCTCTTTCTCACTCTATGTCTGTCCTGCTCTATTTGTGCCGTCTCTCTCATCACTCCCTCATTCTATCTCAATCTCCCCGTCTCTCTCTTTGTCTAGCTCATTCTTTTCCTCTCTACCTGCGGCTCCATTTCACTTTCTGTCTCTTTCGTCTTCTCTATCTATCTGTCTATGTCTTCCTTCTGTCCCTCCTCACTCATTCTCTAACTAAATTTCCACAACTTCAAGGTCCCTGAGGCGCACCTATCGAGCGTCTCGCAAACACAAACGGCACATAACGATAGCTCTATCAATTAAAATCCATCAGATACAGCCACGGGTTCAAACGAGGCGATGTAAAGTTAAGTAGATTGTTTTCGTTTGCTTGCCCTCTCTGACTCTTTCTAGCAGGCTGCAGCACAACTAGCACAGTGCAGAAGGCAGAGAGCAGAGTCTCTGACCTATTTAGGAAACTGGCAAGAGAGCAGCCAGGGAACATCAAAATACTTCAAAGGCTCCCTTTGAATCCATCGTTACGCCCAACTTAGTGTGAGCGTGTGCACACTCAGACACACACGCACGTACACATACATCGCCTCCGTGCACACACAAACTTCGTCAGCCAGCCTGCACTCTCTCACACACACGGTTGCGTGTACACACACGCGCGCGCGCACACACACACACACACACAGCTCCCCCGATATATTCTGTCTGAGCTCTTGAACTGTGTCCCACATTGCTAAGTACGGAGAAGTCTGAGAAATCACATTAAACGGTGGGTCTGCCACCAGCATCATGACTCAGGCTGTACCGTGGAAATGCTGTCCCTGACCCAGCTGTATAACATCTCCTTGCCCTTCGCTTCCATACTATAACTTTTGCTTCTTGCAATGGTAAAAACTACATTTAAGACAACTGATATAGCAGCTAAACTTAAAAGGTGCTATGCACAGTGAGCTATAGGCAATGAAATGCATTGAAAAAAATATGGCAGTTTTTAAAATTCTGGCTATAACAGCCCCAGAAACTTTGTTTGGAGTATGTTCAACTCATTACCGGTATTATTTTTAGCCTAAAACAAGCTCGCTGCTTGCCACAACACAGCATGCAGGAGCCTGAGCAGGTTTCAGAACCATGGAAAGCTCCTGTGTTACATCCGTTGCTCGGGACCTTGGACAGCACCGCCAAGCAGGTCTGTGCTCCGGAAAGCAGACATCACAACCTTGGGATGCTGCGGCAGCCGGTTGTGGGGGCGTGAGTGCATGAGTGTGTGTGCTCGCACGGAGGCTTTTATCTTCTTGTGACATTCCTAACACAAAAGCGTATTTATCGCTTTGAATTAGACAGCTGAATGCTGTGTGTGTGCTTGCGCTTCTGTTGCCCTTATGAAACTTTCACTTCTGACACTTGGTCCTTAGATAGCAGATCGATAGAAATTAGATGAAGAGAAGAATTCAACAGATGACAAATGGAGAGGTTGAGGAAAAAGGGGACATAAATGCCGGAAGACTTTGAACTCTTTTTTTTTTTTTCCATTTAGACATGTGTTTTGGTGAACTGTTTTGCCCAAGGGGCACTCAGTCGTGTTTATTTCTGAGTATTTGTGTGTGTGGAGGCACAAACACAAATAATGGGACAGACCAGAGGCTTCCTTTGAGGTCACACCACGAGGCTGCTTTACAGATTGCAAATGCATGTGTGTGTTGAATGATTACCTTCTCATTTTTGTGTTTATTTTTGTGTTTAGGTCAGTATGTGTGTGTATGAAAGAAAAGACAGAGGAGAAAAGAAATGCATGTCTATAATGCATCATTCTGTGCATGAGTATTTGTGTGCATTTGTGTGCACTGCACTGTACCAGAGGGCATTTCTTTACGCAGCGTTCCTGCGCCTTGAAGCATTAAATAAATGGTAGACAGAGCAGAAAGCATTAGCAGGCCTTTTAGTTTACTGAAAATGCCAACAGGACAATCTAGGTAGGCACTGTGCTACTTAGGTGATTTAGCATGCACGCTGACCAGGAGAAACTCTATATTTGTCTCTTCTGTAAATGTACCTGCATGTGTGTGTGTACAGTGTAAAGACAAGATGACAGACAAAGACAAACAAAAATTCAAGTTTATTTGCATTTGTCTATGTCCAAGGAGTGTTTACGTCAGAGATTTTTTTGGTGGTAACTGGAGCAAGTCCAAATGGACCCCATGGTTGTTAGGAAGAATGCTGCATCCTGCTGAGTGGGATCTGGGACAAAGGAGGGGGCTACATGGCCTTAGGCAGTGGGACTGAGGGGTGACTCCGGGTAACATGGAAGATAAGTGGGTACTCTGGGGTGAACGGCTGGGATCATGAATGTATTCAGGACACTGGAAATAAGGGCAGTGTATGTGGCACGGTATAGCAGCGTGGGACCATCTGATCTGAACAGAACAAATTCATGATATAAAGACAGGAGGAATGTTTTTACCAGAATGTGCAGCTATAGGATGTAATTGGAAGTCTGCACACGTCTGTGTCTAAAATGATAAATGTAATGTTTTTATAACAACCTTTAATGGACAGAATAGCTTGATAAAAAGAGCAGGGTATCCTTTATGGTATTATGCCAACTGTTGTATTTAAAGCAGAGATTAACACTCCATTGTATCAGTTATTATTCTTTCCCTTTTGATCATGTAATATCAAACAACTTCCACTTAACTTTCTAATTTTTCCCTCTGAACCAATTGTGGTGCTTTTTTTTAAAGGGCATATTTTATCACAGGAAGATAAAGCACTTTTAAAATTAGCATTAGCTCTACACTATAGTCTGCTACCATGCTTCTGTGCATATGTGTGTCTATGTGCCATGCGTGTCAAGTCTGTGCATGTGGTAAAGGTAATGCAAAGTGATGTTCATTATTCTAAATGCATAAATCTGACCACTTTATTTAAATTAAAGCCTAAACTATGGTTAGGAGAGCTCCCTAAGAGGAGGGAAACATAATCAGGGAGACGCTCATAAAGCATATTGCAATGTGACTGAATTTACACCTTTGGCTGTTACCAATACATATTAAAGCATGTGTCGGGAGGCACTTTTTTTAAAATTTTGCCTCCAGGATAATGAAGCTGTTCCTGAACAGATCTATTTAACTCTTACCATTTTAGAGAGATCTCTGACTCTGCTTTGTTAGAGACATATACAGGAATGTTGCTCCTAAGGTAACATAGTATAGTAGTCCACTTGGAAATTTACCAAGAATCTGCCATTGGTGGTAGTTTTTTTGCTCACTTAATCCAGACGAGAAAAGTGTATCACTAAAATCCCTCCTGCCAAAATACTGACCATAAGAAACACCCTTAAATGATTAATCTGCCAATGTGCTGTACTTTCTGTAAAACCAACAATGACTTGACCCTTCTAAAAAGTCTGTTTTTCTAAGGCTTGATACTGTACAGCTTATGTGCTATAGATGTGTCCAAAACCTATTAAAACATATTATTGAGCCACATTACACTGGTATGTTCCTTCATTAAGTTGAATATGGGCACTATAGTTTATTTTGAGTCAATCCCACATATACGGTCCTAAATACATAGATCTGCAGCTGAAAATAGTCCCTAACAAATGTACAATTCACCCCTGTTTCTGTGACGTTTGCTAAAAACTACAGTGCCCAGTTTTCATTTTTTAAGATGTACTACCCTCATGTATTTAGTAGGAACAAATGATGTTGGGCCTGACAGCCACAAACGGGTTGGGGGAGTTGGGAAGTACTGCTTAACACATTGCTGGTTTTGTTCTTGTCATGGGATTTGTTGACAATAAGAAAAATATGGAATAACGCCAGCCTGATCCTGAAACCACACACCCCTCAGTGCTGCTGCTGCCTATACTGAGAAGGATTGTGATCACACAAAGCAACACCCAGGTGTAAACAACATGAGACTGTATGAATACAAAGCAGGACTACGCTGAAGAAAAGTATTAGTGTACTGTATGTGCTCAGCAAACCTTTTGCATGATGAATAAATATTTTAGTGAAATTTCAGCAGCGAAACAACAAAGAGATTAGGGCTATCAGGTTTTAATTGCCTCCCTTTGGAAATGGAGAAATTGATAAGACAGCATGGGTGAAAATATTGGCATATCTAAGCGGACACACAGTCAGTATCATGCAGCTGTAGTGAGAAGGGGAGTGCTTTCTCTTCCAAGTCTTTTGCAAATCAATTGGCTGATGGATAACATGTCTTTTGTGAAATGGACTGATCTGCCTGTCTCACTGGAAGCAAGAAATGGCTTCTGAACAACAAAATGGCAGTTTGAACCACCGTCATGGATTCTTCAGACTCTGTCATTTGTAATATTATGGTTTGGTGAGAGAGTACACTTGGCATGATAATAGGTTGAACTCTCAACAAATCTCAGAATAAATGTATTCACATTGGATTTTCCAAAAGAAGCAAAAGCACAAGCCTTGATGCTAGGTCATAGTCGCTGATTTTCAGCTTCCTCAAGACACAAAGACAAACACACACACACACGCACACACACACGCTCTGTGTCTTCACACACAGAGCTGCCACAGCTGGCTGATGGGATAAGGGCAGACACAGGTAGGCCAGCTAGGCTCTGTGCCATGGCTCCCAGCTCCAGGGCAGTAGTGTGTCTCACAACATGGAGGACAGGGGAGCAGACAGGAGCAAGAGCCACTGCTACACTATATCCCTGGGCTGTGTGGCATGGCAAACACTGCCACAGCCCTGACATAAGCCCTGGCCAAAGATGATGGCTTAGTGCCCCTGCTGCAGGCCTCTGCCTCAGCAATTCACTTCAGCCGAACACCTCCAGAGCCTGCTCCATCCATGGCACGAGGCCCTGTACTTAACACTTACACAATGCCCCCACCCCCCCACCCCCCCGCCCACCCACCCAACTAGACAATATAGTCTGGATGAATAGAAAAAAAAACACACACACACGCAGGTGAGATGAATAAGAAATACCGAAAATTAGAGCCAGATGCACGTTTTCACGCCTCTGGCTTCAAGTCTGCCGTCGGCCTCCATCCCCTTCCCCCAGACATCAATGTAAGTCTCAGGCAGCCCCTAGCCTCTAGGGTATGGCCCCTCTTTCTGCATACAGACGAACCCATAAACAGCCCATTTATTCCTATTACACACAAGAGATTCATGTGTGACAGCATGTGGGCAGATTGCTCTACTAACAATACATATATTTTAGACCATCTTTGAGAAATGTGTGCACTTCCTACACCCACACACTTTTCAAAAACATCTTGCTATTTTAGTTACCTACGGTGCGGAACACAGACATATTTAGTATTTGTATTATGTGATAAATATAAGCTCCTTTTGGCCCTTGTCAGAGTTGGATATGGTGCACCTATCTTCTGTGAGCCAAAATTCTAGAGGAGCTGACCACTACTAAAGACAGATAAGGAACAGGAGTAAACCCACCACCGTGACCCAATTAATTATTTTGCCTGGCTTTGAAATTATTATTTTTTTCTTCATTTGCATGATTTACATTTCATATCACCCGAGGAGAGGAAAAAAAAGAACAAGAGTCAACTAGAGAATCTAGAGACCTGAACAGAGAGACAGATACTGTAAGAGAGGTAGGAGACAGAGAGAGCACCAGTGAGTGAGGGAGAGAGAGGTGGGGCTGAGTGGGGGAATAAGGGGGAAAGAGCAAGCGTAGACGTCAGCTGATTGAGTGGAGGCTGAACTGGGAGGAACAGTGAGCTATGTGTGCTAGAAAGCAGCTCTGCCACTGAGAGAAGAGGAGAGTCGGCCAGCATGTGCATCACACACACACACACACATACACACACACACACACCCACACACACTGAGGAAGATGCATTGAATAGGGTCCTCAGAGCCAATGTTTCCTCCTTTCCTTTACTCTACTTGAACTATTGCTATCTTTCCTTACGCTAGAACCATGCGACACTGCTGAGGGAATGAAACTTTACTTATCCCCCCCTGCAATACCCACTAGAGAGCTGTGTTTGCCTGTGTTTGTGTGTGAGAGTGATTTGGTAACTGGGTCAGACTGTTGGAGGAGACATTGAACCAGCATGCTGCGGCTGATAATGTCCTCTGCATGGCCTATAGAGGGGAACATACTCGATCATCTCACAGCATTAACAACCTGTTTGTTTTCAGTATGACAAGATACAAGAAATATCTAATATTCTACAGACAGTCAGATATTCCTGTAAGACTACAGCGGAATTAATGACAAAGTTCATTTTTGTTGTGCATATCATAGCTCAGCGTTGATGCAGGGTGTGAGGTGAAGAGCCTCGGGCAAGGTCCCTATTAGCAGACGCCTGCAGCAAAAATAAGGGAGCCAGGTCCTGAGATGAACTAGAGAATGACAGGGGAGTATCTGGTACTATTAACTTAGATACTGCTTAGAAATACAACATACAGAAGTGCTATTGAGCTACTAGCTACATGCTGTTCCCAATTAAGAAAACAGCATGGGGGGTAGATGGCCAAACAAATGCATCCTCTGAGTTTTTAAAGAGAGGTGATAAAATATGATGACAAATCTACTCAACCAGATGCCTACCCTAAGGCCATTTGTTTTCTTTACATAAGACATAAAAGAAAGTTGAAAAAAACACATTTTATAATGATAATTATTCTAAGACTAATTTAAAGTCTTGCTGTATGACTTCATAATAATATACTTATTCTTGATGTCATGCAGGGCTCAGGCTTAAGGACCTCCCGATAAAATGGGACTGAAATTGAAATTGATTGATGAATTTGGGATGAGCAAAAAAAAAAAAAAAAACTCTGTTAACATTAAAATGAACAATGATGAAAATTAAAATAAAATTAAAAATTACACACAGCTCTCATTAAACCTTGATAACAACATTTACACACGTGCACTTGCATGAACGTCGCTATTGGTATTGACTGTCAGAATGATAATGGTGCCCTGTGGTGGTGTGATACATATAAAGGGGAATTCAACACAACTGAATGTGTAAACCTAGTGAGTATTAATGTAAATATTACCAGTTAATGGCAGACTGTTTGAAAGCGTAGTGTAGATGTAGCCTCACTGTTCCCAATAAAATCATTTTAAAATGGCATTTAAAGGATTAAAGGATATCTGTCTAGGCGACTGTTTGAGCTCAGTATCAGAAACGATCTCTGTCCATTCTAACACACCCGAAAATGCATACACACATGACCAAGCTGATGTAAACAGGAAGTGGCTTGTCTACTCTGCAGTTGATTAGTCACACAAAATACCACAAACAAGGCACAGCAAAGGCAGTTGAAGCACTGAAATACCACAAAAACAACAAGGTCAACAAGTCAGGAATGCTTGTAATTCATTGTCCATGTTGGTTTCACCAGTGGTAGTTGAGGCTGTTAAGACCCAATCAGGTAGCGATCGTGCGTGTTTACGTCCATCTAGACTACGACGCAACCCCAGAGTTTCCAAACTCAAATGGGTTCAGCAGCGTTTCCAAAACTCTCTGTTTTTGAGGCTCGAAAACTGCAGAGTATTTTGGACACCAGGCGAAAATGTGGCAAAAGAGATGTGTTTTAAAACAAAAATGTAGTAGTGTGGACGTAGCCTATTACTGTTGTTTGCTTGCTTGCTAGCTAACAAGTCAGCAGCTAACATTCGTATTTACAGTGAACTGAACCTTCGAGTTACAGACACCTGCTAGCAGCTAACTTTGCAACATCAGTAATGTTTGTTTCTTGGTTATGTGCCAAGACAGTGTGAGTTCAGCTAGCCAGCAAGTAAGTTAACAAGCCAGCAGGCACTCTGTGTGTCAGTGTGTGTGTGTGTATGTGACAGTGACAGAAACTGTCAGTAACCAGCCTCCTCTCAGTCCGCTCAGTTTCTCGCTGTTTGCAAAGCAGGACTGCCACCTCTCACTTCTCTTACTCTCACACGACTGCAGCAAATCTCGTGTGTGTGTGTGTGTGTGTGTGCTCTGGTGGGGACTTGAGCTGGATGATGATGACCTGACTGCACACCAACCCACTGGGTCTCATCTCACAAAAGTTGAGTTAGAGAGTACTTTTGGAGGGTAAAGACTTAAGATTCAGGTTATAGGTTTAGGTTAGGATTTTTTGTGGTGTGACTGATTTACCTCCAGTCTCTAATCTTTTAAGCGTAATTTCACAAAAAATGTTGATAACTGAAAATCTAATTATTTGCATGATCTTAAAAGTCACTTTGAATCACTTTAACTAACTATAACATAGAAAAGCAAAGACTTTAAATCTGGGACTGTCCACATTCATTTTAGGAGAGCTAAGATTGTATTTCGCAACGGATCTGGGAGGATGGTGAAAGTAGTTAACAGCCCTGTCTCGTGAAACATTGTAAATGTTGTAAAACACTGTGGTATAAAAGAATGCAAACCCCAAGTGACTCATTCTCTTTTAGTTTGTAGGATAATAGCATGTTATTATACCTTGTGTCAATATGAACTCCATTAGGCACCTTGTACTAAAAAGATGGACCCATCTGTGTTGCCAGGTTTGTAAGTGCTCTCAATCTGATGAAATGCTTGATGCATTGTGTGTTATTATTGAATGATGAGTAAAATGAAATGTCTTGTAATCATCTAAAATTGAACAAGAAAAACTGAAAGAATCATAATAGAGTCCTTGTCAAAAGTATGAAATACCAGTTCTTTCAACTCATATGAAATTAAAGCGTTAAAGCACATCCTCTCTTTTTCAAAAACATACTCTCTGGGATTTAAATGAAAATCCAAATGATTTTTTAGTCATACTTTAATGAAATAATACCATTTGTATTAACCACCTCTTCCATTTATTTCAAATACCTGGACTGATGTAGACTGTTAAGTGGATTGACATTTTTTATCTCTTATCATTTTACTGTGATTCCATATTCTCTAACAATTATCTGTGTGAGCTTTTCAATATGTGATCACATATATTTTTTGTCATTTCTTTAGCAGATAATAACTAATTATTGAAACCACAATCTTAATATATTATACAAATCATACGTTATTGAATTTAAAATGCTCACATATAAACACTTAGGTTAATATGTATGAGAAAATGCAATCTGAACAGGTAGGTGGGTGTTGAAACCCTATCCACCACCAGTGTTTACTGATCAGATCCAGTCTGGCTGGACTGTCAATAGGTAATTTCATTACACGACTAATAAAAATGAATCAATCAATTAAGGGCTATAATCTGACAACCACCAACCTGATGCACCACAGAGCCCACTTAAATTAATCAACCAACACCCACTGATCAATCCATATGGACAAAGCTGCATTTTCTGTGCTTTAGCATACACAGACCCACACAAATGCACAGCTATACAACACATCAATGGCACACAAAAACTTTTCATCACTGGGAAATAATGTGGCTCTGATAGATGATAAAAAAATATTTAAAACGCTCCACTTCTTTTATTGTTGATCTTACATCGAGCCTGAAGCTTCTATTTAAAGAAGCAACATAGTCTAGGTCCTCTTTGTTTTAACCATCCACTATTCAGTGTGTTCACAACAAATGGAAGGCCCTCTATGCATTTTGCTCTGCGGTTAGTGGAAACGGGGCACTTGTCTGTCACCTGTGTACAAATGGCATGACAGTCGAACCTGGAGTGTGTGGCTCTACCTGCCTTTGGTGGGTAAAGCCAGATCCCATGGAGGGAACAGTAGCTTTTGATTGGATTGGTGCGTTAATAGAACCTCATTAAAAATACAGAGATTGAAAACTCACTCAAAACTGCAAATGGACAGATATGTGATTTTTTAAATAGACCTAAGGCCCAGGAAGCAGTGCCAAAAAAACATTACACAATGCACACACACACACATGCACACGCACGCACACACACACACACATGCACACACACACACACAGAGGATCTTCTTTCAAACTTGCATGTTAGCTGTGCAGCTTCTGTATAGCAGAGAATACATGATTCACTCACTCAAACTACATTTGCATGTTAATGCAGAAAATACCCATTTTTTCTTCTAAATGACACCGTGTTGGTTGTGGACTACAGGCTTCCTCAACACACTAATCTGTATTATTCCTCACCATTTGTAGAAACTCAACTGTAGTTTACCAGAGAAGGAACTTTGTCTGGAACAATATGTTTGTGTCAGTGTGTGACAGTGTTATCAGCATGGTCACTAGAATCCATCATTCAGCACAGACAGTACATCTCAGCATCTTAAAGAGTGTTGGCCATCATCTGGACAGTTCACTACATGAGAAATTATGCAGGTTTGCATGAAGTTACAGAAAACACACACTTGGATACACCTATAAGTTAGATAATTGATTTATAATGCACACTAAAGGGTCCGTAGCCAACAGCATATTTAACCTTGTAAAAGTGCTTTGGGATGGATTTAGGGCCATTTGAATGGATGATACCACCAGTACTACTGATGTCCGAATACACATGCCCACCATTCTAAATAAGCAGCATTCTCTTGCAGCAGAATATCAAACAGCGGTGGATCTGGTTCTATTACGCTTATAGAAAAGCAATTCAGCCTGTGTAGGCCTATCTAATCACTCCCTTCACCTCCTTTGCCCTTTCCCATTTATTTAACCACTCCCCTAACTGTCTTTAATACCCCCATCAACCTTTCCAACCCCCTGACACACACTACAATTTCAAGATGGCAAGTTGCTCCATCTCAAACATGCACACACTACCAAACATACATACACATACATCCCACTGTGCCACAATCAGTCTGCACCACCCACTGGAGCAGAGAGACAGAAAGACAAGGTGTCACTCAACCCTGACCTCAAATGCAGCGGGGGCAAGCGGGTTCATCATTGTTGTCAGGGCAACGGCGTAGGGTGTCTTTCAGGTGTCACCGGTGATAGAAAAGGTAACCCTCTCACATCACTGCGTCAGTGAATATGGATTGTTCCATGTGGTTACACTCCCACTGCTCTCAGTGCCCTCCTTTCACCAATCATGCTTGAGTGACAGAAACAGGTAGCGCATGTGTGGCTCATTGGTGGGTGAGGTGATCAAGAACTCGGGAAAATTTCTGCTCTCTCTCCTCAAATAACTTTCATCGACTTCGCAAGGACAAGAGGCGGAGAGGGTCAAGTGCCTGGAGTCGTCATCGCTGTCAGGCTTGAAGAATTTATGCGGAATGACGACTGTCCTGCTGAAGCTGCTTCCCTGTCTTGTCTGTTGGCAGCAATTACATATGCATCTGCCTGCCTCTCAGTGAGCCAGCCAGCAAAACAGACAGCTTGGAGAATGAGGGCTGATAAACGCCCCATTAGACAGGTAATTGCCAGAGTATTCTTTAAATCTTAATTACATTACAAGTCAACAGTGATGCCATCTTGCGATAAAGAGACAGATGTTCAACAATACAATTTTTTACCCTTTTGTGTTGTTATAAAAATACTATTTATGCAAATATAAACAGAATAAACTGAGAAAAACTAGGAACTGGCATGGTGAGGTGTCCATCCACCACAGGGAAGAGCCTCTTATCATACTTATGGCAACACCTTGCAGCATTGGTTACAACTATTCACTCTCCAGTAAAAGCAATTTACAGTTTTTATAGTGGCTACATTAGCCGTTTGTGATGAAGGGACAAATAGCCCAACCAATACCATTTTTTTCCCTTTTATATTGTTAAAGGCATAAACAAAGGTTGGAGAAAGAAAAAAAAACATTCATGCACTCTTTTCATACTTGACAGGTTCTCCATTTGGAGTACGCTGCCATAACACATATTGAGTGCTAATGAATAAACTCTAACCCATGCACTGGTTCTGTGGCTGCAATACACTATTGTTAAAATGGCTGAAATAGCTGTTCTGGCAAAGAAAGAACGTACTACATGGCAGCCAAATTCCACTGAGCAGTATAAAAGGGTCAAAGGTTTACTGGGCTTCCAGCAATTTAACTCTATAAATGAAACTAAACTAATGACTGCCTAATAACTGTCCCTGGGGGCTCAAGCACACACAGCACAGTACAAATGAGCGCAGATTTGCTGTAGAGTTAGTTTTGGAACAGGAGCGAATGCAGGGGGAATGCAGGGGGTCTCACTGAGCTCAGAGTAGATTCAACGTAACAGAGGCCAACGCTTTTCATTTTCTTCTTTCAGGTTTCAGTCATTTCCTGAAATTAGTGAAGTGAATAGAATCAAGCGAAAGGCGGCATGTGAAAATGAAATTCTGTGAATGTGTGGAGAGTGGCTGCTTTGTTTTGGAGTGCATACCTTACTCAGGGGAGCATCCTGAGCGATGAAGGTGTAATGCGGTGAAGCTCATCTTCATTTTGACAGCTTCTCCTCCGCCGGTAATGACATTAAGTGATGTGAGTCAGTCTAGCGTGTTTCTATTTCCTGGTCTCTAGATGAAGAAGCTTCCTGATTGGCCTCATGCTGCAACAAAGACCTTTTAAGGTTTGTTGATGGAATTGATGGTGAAATTGATTGAACTAATGGAAAGGTTGAACAATAGCAGACTACAACTTTTCACGAGGGAACAAAAATAAGTAAATAAATAAAAAAATAACAGCGCTTTCTTTCGGAAGTCTGAAAAATCAGGATAGAAGACAGACCCCAAGGACATTTGCCTAGTCAACTTTGTGGATTCCTCCTGTCATTTACCTAATCCTGATGTTCACACTCCAATGGCGAGACTTGAGGGACAAGGAGACGGGTGATGAGAGGATGAGAGACAGAGAGAGACCAGGGTTGTGATGGCTGTCTGTGGACAGTCCCAGGAGTGTGAGGAGGGCTGGGGCTGGCTGGACCAGGCTAGCCGGAAGCTGGAACATGCCTGACAAGCCGCATCGGAGCCAATGACACATCTCTGAGTCTGAGCACTGACTGAAGTGGACACTACAGGACGCAACACAGCCAGAATCTCAAACACAGTCACTCAGGCAGGGCCATTTGAATGACATTACTATGTATTCTACAAAGTGTCCCGGACAAATTCAGAAAGAAAGACTGAGCCTCAAAAACGTATCACATAATAACTCTTCAAATCATGTTAGGATAAGAAGAAAAAGATGCAGTGGCTTCCTTAATTAAAGAAAAAAAAAACAGATTTAATCAGATTTGTTTTTGCGTAGGGTTTTGTTTACATGTTAAAAATTCTTCTAAAAGTTGAAGTGAGGCGTCTGTGGCTCTGCTAAGAGTTACAGCTGTGCTTATCAGTGGGTGTAGTCTAGACAATATCCTTTTTGATCCAATGTAGTAGGAAGAAGAAAAAAAAATAACACAACCTCCCCAAATGTTCCACGAAGTCTTTGAGAAAATCACTTAATGTTTTTTTTTTTTTTTTTTTTTTTTTTTTTTTCTTTCTGGTTGATTCAAGTTTCTCTTTCATATATCAGAGAAAGTTTGGTTTAACCTACAGAGAGCAAATTGCTCTCACTCACTTTGCACCACTACTCTTCCACCTGGTATCCCTGTGCTTCAATCTCTGGAAACATCTTTTCTGAGATGGGCTTGCGCTGGGAGATTCATTTGGGCCTGGAATTGCACACATCACCGCAATATTGAATCTAACCAAGCCAGACTGCAGCAAAAGGACATTTGGACTGGGTGAAATTGGATATTCTAGTAGTTCAATAAGTTTGAGGCCAAGACTGGATGGAGGCAAAGGCAATTATTCATGTTCAGCTGTGAAGGTGGCCAATGTCTGAAATGCTTTTAAATAAAACAACACATCTAAATGGTATCATTACCGCTATCAGTACAGCTGATGAAGCGGCTTGGACGAGCAGTGAAATGCCCTCAAGAACAAACAAGTCCAGCTGCTTTTGACTTAGTTTCCCTACATGTGCTGGATGATAGAGAACATTCATTGACAACACTGCCATCCCACTGTTTTCCTACGGGGGACTAACTTTACTGCCTCCTGTGGGTGAGGATCAGCTTTCCTCTGCAGCAATTCTAAATAAAGACATTGTTTGTTAGAAAAGGTCAACACTGTTAATTATACACCTTGCAAGGCTGAATGTCT
Organism: Trachinotus anak; assembly: GCF_046630095.1. Classification (NCBI taxonomy): domain Eukaryota; kingdom Metazoa; phylum Chordata; class Actinopteri; order Carangiformes; family Carangidae; genus Trachinotus; species Trachinotus anak. The sequence continues at coordinate 20,553,143 of NW_027273872.1, read as the reverse complement.
CTGTGAGAGAGAAGACGGCGTTCATAAACTGTCTCCTCATGGAGTGGACAGGTTTGAATCTTTAATGTTGCCATTATTGTTCTTTGAAGCATGCTCTCTGAAACATAACGATTCGAGTAAGATCATGTGCAACTTATGCAGGGAGTAATTTCAAGTCTATTAGGCGTGAAAAGTACGAGGCCCTTAGACGGTGGCGCTTTAAGAGAAATGAGAATGTGAAGAAGTATAATTTTGGCCACATTTTACAGTTCTTTTGCCTTTGTTTAAACTGCATTTGTTCAATGGACTTAAATAATTCAAGCTTTGAATTCAGCTTCATATCAGGGAGGCCCATTATAATTACAGGCCGCATATTTTATTGTGATTATAAATTCAAGCAAGAGAGAAAAGAAAAGGAAACTTCTCAAGGTGGGTGAACTATCTGCAGAGACTCTTATTTACATGAAGCCTTGTTGTTGCCAATCACTTCACAAAAGAGGAAAACACCTATCACACTTCTTAATGAGAGCCCAGATCATTAGCATTAGTGAAAAGAGCAAAATCACTTAGTAGACTTTGATGAGATATTTAAAAAGTCTTGATTGTGATCATTTTGGAAAAGATTGGATCTCTTTTTCCAAATGCCAGATTGCATTACCGTCATCTCTCTGGTGTTGTCTACAGTTCTGGTGTATAATGACGACTGATTCATGGGTGATGCATTAGGATAATAGCCCGAGATTTGGCCCTTTTTTTTTTTCTGCACGTTACGCAAGCACATAATGTAATGTATATGATTTAATGGAAAGCAGGATAAAACACTGAATCAAAAAGATGCATTGCACTGCGCACTAATGGAATATGTAAGTGAATCCTGAAATGTTGAACAGTATCTTTAGAGCACTTACCAGGAGCTGAGTGTGCTGGCTGATATTATTTGTTTGCTCTCAGAGTGATCTGAGGCTGTGCTGCTAGTGCTGTGGGGTTTGCAGCTTGATGGACGTTGAGAGGTGCTTGGCTGTGGCCTACTGTAGTGGCTGATCTGTCTGGGATCAATAGCAGCTAATTACAGCCCACATTGATCTAGAAGGCTCACTAATTTAGAGCTGAGCCCAGGCCCTCTCCGTACAAAGCCAGTGAAGCAACTCCAATCCCAGCCCTCTGGCCCTGCAAACATCTCACTCAGCACTCAGCAGCTCATTATGTCTGAGGAGCAACTAGTGGGGTATTTGTCTCTCTCCTGGGATCAGCTTCACTACTGGAAGACTAGATACCTGTATGGGACATTGATTCTTGGATGTCATCTTTATCTGCTTTTACCTACTTCTGAGCAGGGATATTTACTCTTTTAGGACTCTGAGTTAGCAGCTTTTGGGGGCTCGAAAGTTCTAGCCGTCTGAATAAATGAATAAATCCAGTGCCCCTTACCATGGCTTATTAGTCCTTTTGTCAGGTGTGCAGTTGGTTTGCCTCAGGTTTCATTTGATCCACACTCGAGAAACTGAATGATGAGTTCCTCACACCTTCACACACACTCCCTGCTGACACATTTAGATTCCGGAAAGCATTTCAACCTGCATTGGGCCTTCACCAGAGCAAAACCCACACCCACCAAACAAAGGCGCCTTGTGCAGACGAGCTGATTACCCAATCCCAAAATCCATATTAAAAAAAAAAAGCAGTATTTTTTTGAATAGTGAAAAACAAACCAATATGAAACCACTTTCCACCCAGAATCTTTTTAGTCTTGCTTATCTGTAGCTCATATTGTCATTCTGTTATCTCCATAGTGTAAATGTACTATTGTTAGATACAATATCTATTGCATGTCTGTCTGTCCTGGAAGATTCCTCCTTTCTTGCTCTTCCTGAGGATTCGCTCTTTTTTTCCCTGTTAAAAATTACTATTTTTTCATTTTATACCTGAGCTGACGGTTTAAGGAAAAAGAGTGTTGTATCCTGTACAGGTGATTAAGCCCTTTGAGACACACTTAACTTGACTTAGCCACTGTCCACGTCTACATGGGTATTTTTACTATGTAGCTTTTTCTATGCGATTTGGCCTTACATCAAAATGCAAACTCTGTTTTAGATCACTGAAAATCGACTTGAAAAGACTTTCAGAAACACTGTTTTTAGTGTTGTTGTTGTTTGACTACCAGAACCAGTGATACCTTATTTCAGGCTTGTGAGTGGCCATCATGGCTCTGCAGTTAGGGTTGTATCGCCGCCTGTTGGTTTGGCATGCTCTCGACACCACTTGACAGTGTGTTTTGCATTTTCATGTGGGCATATTTTTCTCTAGAGAAGAGGAGGAAAACCTCTGTTTTAATAAATGCCTATGTATGTCTGAACTGGGCCTTAAATACAGCTGAGTGTCTCCATAACCCACACTCATTCCATGAAATCAGTCTCCATACATCTTGTCTATTATGGCCTAAAGAAAACCTTAATTTTGAGCTCCTCATTCAAACCATCTGGATGAACAGTACGGAGGTAATGTATCCTGTCGGCTTCCTGTTGCAGTGTGCATGTGTGTGCAAATGTTTTGGCTTGTGTGTCTGCAAGATCAAGGCCACGATCTTTTCATCCCATGCCCTCCTGCAAGCTTTGATCTCACATTTGAATGTTGAGCCTTCTGTTCTTCCAACGTTATGTCCTCACACACACCGAACTCTGCGCTGCAACTGCCTTTGGGATGTTCGATATGACTTGGCTATGGTCCTTTTGGTAAAGCTGACCTGGGGTCAGTGACCCAGTCTTGCCCAACCTGAGGAGCACAAATACAGGAAGGGAAACTAATGGAAACAGAGCTCAAATACTGACCAGCACCTCACACACAGGGCAGACGTGGGCAGTCTAATCATGTTGGGTGCATCTGTCCTTCAGTGAGTGACCTCTGCTTTACAATAATCAGCTCAGACTAAGCTCTGTTTTTACCACTCTATCTTAGCACTTTCAACACTATTCAACTCCACAAAATTGCCTTACTCTGCAGCTATTATAGCACATCACCACTCTTCCAGATTGAGCGTTTTCACTCACACCTATCCCTTTCCTCTCTGGTTTTTCATCCGTCTCACCCCATTTCCATCTCTTGCTCCAGTTGCCGGGTCACCCCAGGCTCTCCTAAAAGTCCACATTCACAGCAGCTAAATTCGGCTGAAGGGGAGCTGGGGGTGTAATTGCTTTTTGTACTGTTGGTGCGGTCCTCTAATAACATTTGTAACACACACATGCACACAGACACACACACATGAACAGGTCACTCTCTCAGATACACACACACTGAGATCAACATACGTGTACACACTACCAACAACCATTATAGAGACAGGCTGGTCATTATTCTGGTAAAGGCTTGAGTATCTCTCACCCTGATGTGCCAGACATACAGAGAAATGACAGTATGTACTAATAGCATGTGATGAATAGGGCACAGGAAGCTCTTATAATTCCTTGCGGATTTTTAAAATTTGCATTTTACCTCAAATGGCCTTGATAAAAGAATCATTAGTAGCCCTGAGGTTGGAAAATTGGAGTTTGAAAATTAGAAAAGCCACCAGCATGTAGTCACAGATTCAGAATTGTTGATAAAATTATACTAAATAAAATGCAGAGTTTCAATGACTGAAGTAAAGCAAAATACAGTGTATGAGGCCAGTGGACTGTTTTCGACTGAGGAGAGTTGGGGTGAGAGAACAGTCAAATGATTCGCACTCAGTCCTCCTAAGTTGTGCAAAGTCAGACAATGGTAAACTTTCAAACTTCGGCTCTTTGACACAGTAGTGAAACAACACACGCTAACAAGGCCAGAGAAACCTCACCCACACACAAACCCCACACAGAAGTCATGCTTACACCTCTAAAATACACCCACAGAGTAGTGAACACACACAAACATGCAAAACCAATGAAAACTTCACATTCACATACACTAACTGAAATGTGTTAAATCCAAACAACTTCAGTAAAGAACGTTCCTTCTGAGAAGTTAGATGGGATGCAGAAGAAGTTTTCCTGTACATTTTTCATGTATCTTGTACTGATGACAGATTTGTCCATGTCACCTTTGTAGCATAAAAATACAATAAATCTCTTTGATGATTTTAATAGAGGGCCAGCTTTTTAAATCTGGTGTATTTCAATATTTTAAAAACCCGATCAAGCTGCGTGTAAAGCTCTAAAATATCTTGATGATCTATTATTATTATTTTAATACAACTCATACATAAATGTAAAATATGTACATGACACACGTAGCACCTATGTGAGAATCATGTATGAAACCTATTAGAAATTGGAATAATTTCATATGTCCAACTCATACAAATGTGTAGGTTTATGTATGCATATACTGTGGACATATGTTACATAATTACACAGTGGATACATCCCAAAGCCTGTGAATGATTGATTGATATTATATACAGTGGAATCCAAATGTATGAGACCACCCCCCCAGAGTGGGAAGATATAAATGTTTAAAATTAATGAGAAATCAATAACATATAAGCATATAATATCTTTATATGTATGTTGTTTTAATAAACCTGCATAAATGAATTAAATATATATCTTTAACATATATACAAGCAACATGCTATGCCACATAAAAATCAATCATTGTATGTATACAAATTTTACCATGTATTTTTTATATATGTTATAAACTCATGTCTTCATATATCCAGAGGATGCATATAAGTGATAATAATAGGTGACATATATGGCAACAGCTCTCTTGATCTAGGGACAAGTATGTAATATATAACATTTCTGTATTGAAGGAGTGTGACAGGAATGCTGTGTGTGCCTTAATATAACCATTACATTGTCTAATATTGTCACTATCAGCAGATACTGTATTCCAAGATTGTATATTTTGGCAAGAAGACAAATGAAATTCGTTGTCATTTGTCAGTGAACACTTTAGAGATACACTAGGTGTCAGCATTTTTGTGACTTGCCAAATATGTTAATTAACATTTCCTCATTATGTTAATAAAAAACCTAACACAGCCAGCATTACACACCTTTCAAAACATATTTGCTGTTGCCAGTTAGCTGTATTTCATAGAAACATAATTTATAGGAGACAGGGATGACAGAAAGTTGAGAGAAGGTTTGAGAATGTGCCTTAGGACATCTCATAAGACTTAAAAATGCTAATTCCTTTGTTTGCAAAACCATAAACTGCAGAAGGAACTCTGAAGCATTTGCGGTGAAATCACGTTAGCAGTGAAATTGTTTGGAGAAAATTAAAAATGTGTTTGTTATTTGACACTGCGTCTTTCTTCTGTGGATTCTTTGTCGCCACTTTGATGAGTTTTTTAATTTTTTATCTGAGCACCCAAAAACTACAAAAAGGTTTAAATACACAAACAAATATAGACCAAAATGGTACTTATACACTTTCATACTGTAAGTAATGGAGACTGGAGAATTAAAGACCAATTTTTCAAAAGTGACTGGATTTGATAATTGCTTATTGACAAGAATGTCCTCCCTTGTCCTATTGTCTTTTGCTGACAAATGCATCTTAACAATCATTGTACATTTGTTCCATACAAGTCAATACTAAAACACATAATTCCCATTAGTTAGCATCAATATCACATAAAGTTAAGTTTCACTTCAGTTTCTGCTTGTTTTCACTCCCTCTCTTCATGTTGCTCTTTTTCAGACTAGTTGCAGAGCTCATACATAAATATATTCATTAAAGTTGTTAAATAAATTACATTAAACTCCAATCATTAACAGAGACACCTGTTCACCAAAGCCAGATTGTGTCCAACACAAGTTGGATGACACACACTAACCCTCTGTAATGGACCACTGGCATGAGTTTGACCTGCCTTTTACTGGTCTGAATTGGATACAACTAACCTGTGACTCACATATTTTTTGGTTCCAAAAGCATCTATTTTCCAGGAAGGTCTTACATGGAAGGATGTTGAAACTATCATGCTAATGGAACTGACTCATTTTGATGCATGTGCTAATGTATTTCTGAATCATTACTTTCTTCTACTCCACAGTACATATTACAACTTCTTGAAAGCATGTTAAGCTAGTGAACAGGTAAACAAAGTCCCTGTCTGAGCTGCTTTTTCCCTCATCTCATTGGAAATTTCATTTCTGGTGCTCCTCAAGTACTATTTTCCCCCCACTTGTACATCCTCTCTAGAAAACGTCTCCTTCCACAAATGAGGATGCCATTTTCCCCAGGACGCTGTTTCTGCAGGAGGAGCTTGGACAATGGAGTGAATTTTCACATGAAAAGATGGGGAGCAGGAGTAGGAGCAGGAGTAGGTACAGAGTGCTGTGCCCTTCATCTGCATTACCATGAGGATCAACTGTACTGCAACCTCCAGTTCTCTAATTGGCTGAAGAGGGTTCATTTTGGCTTCTCAGAGACCCACTCATGGGTTCTTTCTTTCACGTGTACCATCTAGCCTCTTCACTGTCCCTTTCAGATGAAAAATAGAGATCTTGGATGCACTGATACAACACTTCAAGTACAACTTCATTATTATATTTTCGCTGATACACTGTGTTGTGTCTTCACCTGCATCTTTCAGAGCAATTACTGCCCACACAGAAAATGAACTTTGTACCAAAGAAGTTATATCACCTAAACTAGTAAACTTCCACCAATCAACCGAGCATAAAGGAAGTACAACGTGTTGCAAAATGTCAATCAAGTAATTTCACGAGGCACAGGTCAGCGCAACAAAACGTATTGAGATGAAATGTTTGATGATAGAATCGCTTTTTTTCCTTTTCTTATTTTTTATTTACACACACCCACACACCCATTGCTTTTCAAATTTTATTCACAAAAGGTTATTTCACCAAATCCGCTCACATAGCCCTTTCTGTTATCAAGATGAACTGCTGATGTGCCTCAGTGCAGAAGACAAATGTGCAAAGTCAGACACCACTCTGCCCGTCTCCAAAAGAATGCCCTCAGTCAGACGAGCGCGCTTATCTCTGATGCGTTCTTGCGGAGTTCTCTGTGCTGACAAAGAAGTGCAACTTTAAACTGGAGTTTTCCTTGACACATGTCAGAACATGACGGAGAAACAGTGCCATTGTTGGCATCACCCTGCTGTAAGACCTTTTTCTCGTGTTTACACCAGAGGTAAGGAAAATCAGGGTCATTGTCTATTAATTCTCTCTGGCTTTGAGTGTTTTGTCTATTTCGTCTTTTCTTGTCCTTAAGAGTAATGTCTGCAACTTTCATCCAGCAGTTGGTTGTGTGTGTCAGTGCATTCTCCAGGGCAAATACACTCCTACAAACAAACACACTCAGGGACACATCAGCATTCATCATTACCTACAACAAATTTATTGATTATTAGTGGATCTAATTACCTCTCTGCTTGTGTGTATTCATTTTTTTAGCTATTGGTCAGAGGAAATATTTCATCTTCTGCTATGAAATTTTTGCAGATATTCATGTTCCCCACATGTTGAATTATAACTGTAATTGTACTTCAATCCACTCACCTCTAGCACCATCATTGGGTCAAATTTAGAATTTCTCTAATATTTTAATTAATGAGGAAATACATCATCATCAGCTGTACTAAGGCAATGAACAAAGGTTATGCTAAACTAAAATTGCAAACAAGGTAGACATTACATCCTGCAAAACATCACAATGATAGTGTGTCATTTTGAGCCTGTTAGCATGCCGACATTAGCATTTAGCTCAAATCTGACCTGTGGTTTGGGTTCAGCCCCAAGGTTTTCTTTTATCTTTTTCTACCTTGTTTAGATACATTCTTTTCCATTCAACACATGCACTATTTTCCATTTCCCTTATCTTGCTCACTACTTCTTGGTAATCCTGACTCTGCTCCCTTGATGCGAGTTTATACAGTATATGCACTAGTGATAAATCTATCATATTACAATAAATTGAGGAGTTGACATACCTGAATATGTGTGTTTATATCACAGCAGTGAGGGAATGTGTGTGTTTCCAAATGATGTGAAAACATCCCAACTGCATGCAGGCTGAAGAGCAGAGCCTCCTCTTCGATCATGTATGACAACCTTTATCCCGATCAGGGATTAGTTTGCTCAGTGAAAACCTTCAGAACGCCCAGGGCCATTATTAGCTGTGCAGGCTGAAGTGAAACAGGCAAAAAAAGTACAGCATTCATGTAGAATCAATCAGCTCAAAACCTAACCAATTACCAATAGAGCTGGCACTCTTAAACACCATTAACCTAAGATTTAGACTGTGCACATTCATGTGCTTAAAAAAGCAAATCAGTTCATTGAGTGGACCAGATGTCATGCCAATTTCCCTCAGCAAACAATGGGAGTTCCCTAAAAATCAATGTGGACAGTCAGAGCAACAGAAAACCAAACAAAAAAAAAAAGAAAAAAAAAGTAGATTTAAAAAAAAAAGCATATGATGTTAAATGCATCTCTTATGTGCTCAAAACAAGGTAATGAACGAACCCCAGCAAAATAACTGCCTCAAAAACAACTGCAGCTCTTTTTCGCTCTCTCACTCTGTTGTTGCAGCGTAGTCAAAACTTTAAGTTGAGGATTCTGAAGCTTGACACGTAAGACAGACACAGGTTTGAAATGTTTTCAGAAAAACACATTACACACAGAATAATCTGAATATAGTCTATCATAAACTGATCACTCATATGCTAAAAATGATGTTCCAGACAGAGGAGGCTCCTCCGGCACTGAAACAGTCTGCTATGCCTATCTAAGTACCAGACACTGTGACCTGAATACAGCGACAGGGAAACTGTCAGTGTTGCTTTTCTGGGCTCATTTGCTAGTTGAACAGATGCATAGGCCCTAAAGGAAAAACAATGAGATAATGTCATAGGTTCCGTCAGAAACATTCTGACAAATACAATTGACCTTGGTGTCATGGCTGTGTTTGGAGCAGCTTCCCTGCTCAGTCAAAAAGCCATGTCATAGTAGGCAGGGCAAAAAGCAGAACACCAGTGGGATCCAAAAGCAGAACACTATTACTGTGTGTGTTATCAGCACAACATAATGACAGTTACTTGATGGTGAAACTCAAATGCCTGGTGTAAACCCTGATAAGAGTTAATTAATCAGCATAAATTTAAGAACATGTGTGTATTTTTCAGCTTGACGTTAGCGGAGCCAATAGCAGTTAGTTTGATGGAGTGTTTCCTTTTGCAATGCATGGCAACCACAGCAAGGAAAAAAAAAAAAAAAACATCACAATCAGGAAACATAGCTTAAAAACTTAGCATCTTAGCAACAAATTATTATATCATACAAGAGTTTACTCAAGGCCAAAATAGTACTAATATATTATAAACTATGAACACAAGTAAACCCCTTAACAAGCACTCCCATTTTTTGCACAAGCACAAAAATAACATAGCTAATGTAAAATGGGTACCTCTTTTAAACTTTATTAATTACAGTCATAATCCTTGTCTTTTCAGAAAGGCAACTATTTGAATTTATAATCACAAAGTCACACTTGATCTAAAGTGGTACTGAAGTTATTTTAAATAAGCACAGGGTAAAAGTGCTTTTCTCCTCAATCCTGAAACAATTTATACATAGTATCATGAGGTTTTGTATATTATGTATACTTCAACCTGACTGAGCAAGGATTCAACCACATGCCATCCCCATGTCAAACGATTAACTTTTCTAGTTATCTTTATATGTCTATACTCAATGTGTCCTTCCAGATCACGGTGTGGGAGTGACAACAAACACCGGTGATGTCACATTGTGCCGACCCACCCTGGAGTATAATTCCACATCACACTGCAGCAAAAAAAGATTTTCAGCTGTCGTGATTTCTCACCTCATTCGGGCTGCATTTATTTCTCTACAGGAGGTGGAGTGAGGTTAAGGTTATTTATTTTAATCCCATCTGGAGCCTATATGTTGGTTATTTGTTCACCCCCACCCCTGTAATAATTACAGTCACAATCACCTGCTTTTTATCTGCAAACTTGCTCCTGTAATTTAAATCCTGTTTGGAGGAATGTTCTTTGAAAAACCGGATCTGTGCATTTTTTCCCACGAGAAGAATTGCTTGTCCAGCTATTTTTTTCTTTTATCAGCTCAGTGTGAAATTTGCCTTTTGTGTCAAACTGGAGGATGTCAAAAGCCTTTTTTTGGAAACCATGTGCCAAAGGCAAAAATTAAAGCAATCAGGAGGGAAAGACTCCATAAAAACTCATCAAATGGGCTGTCGTAATGCCAGCTACAGGTAAGCAGCAGTGTTGTGTCTTAGGTAGTCCTGCTGTTCCAGTAAGTTTGAAAATGACTAATTATTGAGGAGTACAGTGAATATTGAATTTCCCTCCCTCCCCTTTGTGTCCTGTCTGAATGGGGCTTTAGGATGTGGTGACCTCAAACATTTTCTCACCTGCAGCTGCCTCACACAAATCCACAGGTAGCAGCCACATACTGTAAAACTGAGAATATTGAAACTGTGTGCGTCACTAAACCAATCGATCTTAACAAAGGAGAAGCAGGATTTCATATTTCCCAAAACACCAGAATAGGTGGAGAAAGTGCCGACGGAGAAATTTGTTGCTGAAATAATTAAACACTGATAAATAATCTAACATGGCTGCAACAGGTAAACTGAAATTGGCAGCCTGTTGTTATGGAAACAAGATGCATGTTCTGCTTTTTATTACTCCACACAGGAAAGCGCTCCAGGCTGTGCTTTTTCTGTGCAAAGTGTGATACATATGATTACAGGCCTACTCTGTAAAAAAATGAATATTCTTCCGCGCATTGGGGGAGAAATCAGCAGTCGTAGGCAATAGAACAAGTGAACAGAGTTGAACAGAACAGAAAACAACTGACTATAGCTTTTTTTTCTAAAACGAATACAGAATCCATTATCTGACTTGAAGAAAACACTCTTGCTATAGAAGTAGGGCCTGTAGACTTTAGGCGAATGAGTGGGAGACTTGACACAGATCCATCTTTTCTATGGCTTATCCTGACCCCAAAACAAATATGTAGGAGCACAGGGTTGCATTTAATAGCTTTTGTTCCTAAAGTGAAAAGCAAAAAGTGAAAAAAAAAAAAATTAAATTGTGACATGGGGTTATTTGCCGACTTTGCCTCTGTGATTCTTTTTCAGTGCTTTACTTCTACCAAGCTTCAATAAAAGGCATCTTCGAAGTGCACTTATGGAAATTTCTCATCATAGACTCAGCTATGGGCAATAATTCACACAAATTCACTTCTAATGCTCTCAGCCAATGGAGTAATGAAAGGTATTTTGCAAACAATTGGTCCCTTTTCTCCTGCTGTGCACTGAAGGGGGAAGGAGCAGTGACTGAGTGAGCCGTGGCATTGTGCTAGCATCAGCAGGCTCTCGTGGAACCGGGCTCCCTGGCACACAGGAGTTAGCCAGGATTAATGAAGATGCCAGAGTCACTCCCCGGCTCCTGGCTCTAATGGCGCTACGCGCACAACGCAAATGCATTCAACACAAGATGCCATATGGCATCATTGCCACTGACACACCAGGAACTTCTGGGCTGAAACCTTGGCACAGACAATAGAAAACACGCATTACACATTTTACTCGCTCATACATTTGTGCACAGACACGCGCGGGATTGTTAAAATCACATCAGAGTGCATCCCTTGCTAATTTAGACCAGCCTTTTAGTAGGAAATCCTCTGGTGCCCAAGCATGAGTGATATACAGATCCAACCACAAAGGCACAGGCGCTATCTGTCTCCCATGTCATTGGCATTCTAAATCTCTCAGTCATGCCTGCATCCATAATGGCCCAATTACTGCTGATGGGGATCCCACTCCCTATCTGAGAATTACATCTGTTAGAGTTTAAGGGCGTTAATGCCTAAAAAATATCAATTAAGGTGATTGATCAGGATGTTAATATCCTATTAACAGCAGTCTGGGGCCGCAGAGCACTTCTGTTGATTGGTCTGAAATAAGAGTGACTCTCCAGGATGAAGCGACTGTAGTTTAGCGGGCCAGTTAGAATGCAGATCTAATGAACACAGAGATGGCCTGCAGTGGCATTTTATTGCCAGATAAACCTGGACAAGAACAACTTTGGGTAATTGCTACTGAAAGGCACTTCATAGAGAAAATGACACTGTATCACACAGTATGGTATTTGTCAAAGGATCCTTCACTGTAACTGACTTGAATCAACATTTATTTTTCATTAAACTCACTGGCAGCCATAGTTGAAGTACAGCATGGTGCGCTGATTCTCATTTGCAGATTGACTGAGTAAACTTTGACCCTGGCTTCTTGGAGTGGCAATTTTTTTTCAACAATGTCTTATCTCAAAGTGACGGTATTTTCTTTTTTGTGGGCATTTTAGCCCAATGTTTAAAGAGCTCTACCGGTGTAGTCAGATATTTAAGTTGTAAGCAGAGCAAGCTGGACATGTTACTTCTCCATTCAGCTCAGTTCAGCATATGAAGAGAGTATTTGCTATTTAAGCTCCCAGATGACTGGACATATTTTCAATTGCGACACGGCTCCTTTCTACCCGAGTGATTGTTTGAAAACATAAAGGATCTCCTTGCATTGTTAAAGCGCACAGTGAAGCCTTGAATAGGGGGCAATTAAATTCTGAAGTGTAATTTCATACATTTGCAGTGTGTTACAAAATGTTTCCTCTTTTTATCGTCTTGTCGATGATCACCAGAGTGCTGCACTCATCCCTCCCTCTGTCCTCCCTCCACACTTCCCCCTCCTCCACAACCTCCATTTTTGAAAGGCTTCTAGCTGTTCCATTCTTCCCCTGGCACGGCATCACACACTCATTTCATTTCTCATTTACAGACTGATAATCAGAATGTCATTACAGTGTCCACACTGGGCCGCTGGAGGGGTAATTGAGCAGCATAAAAGGCATTTGAAAGAGGGATGAATAATAGAAGTGGAGAGGGGGCGGGGGGTAGGGTGAGTGGCGAGCTGGACCTAGGCCTGCTCTCTCAGGTGTCTGGCTGCTATCGGGTGGCATCCGCCTTGGCATTATGGTTAACCATGTCTACGTTAACCTCATTTTTCACCTCCAACACATTAGAGGCATCAAAATCATCTGGAAGAAAGGGAGAAAATCAATAGAAGAGTTTTAGAAGGTCAAAGTCAAGCATCAACAATCACTTTACATCATGCATGCTCCACAGATTTAGATGCTAAAATGGAGGAAGATTTTGTCCTTGGTGGGTGTGTTTTTATGACTCGGGGTAAGTCCTCCCAGTTGAATCTGCACACATGGCACGTCCACCCAGGTAGAGGTTAATCCCACATCTCAGCGGGACGCTACAAAGACTTTATTTCTCATAACGACTCAGTCTGAGCTGTCTTTATTTCTTCCTCGCAAGCCGGTTGATTAATTAGTCACTGGAAGGCTTTGAACTATTGTTTTCCACGTTACGTCGTAAACAATGAATTTAATCACAGCCCTTAAAATACCAAAATTGAGCATGACTCCTTTAGCTGCAGTGACACAGATAACGACGGTTGCATCTGCATTTCAGTCTAATGTTATCTGTTTTGTTGCTTACGCCTCCCTGCTCCCATCCGCCCTGACTGTGGTGTGGCAGCTTGGCACAGCGCCAGCCCCCGTTTGGCCGTGGTGGTACATTTCCATCTCATTCATCACATAAAGACAGATAATCAGAAAGTCATTACAGTAGCTTGACACCAGTGCTTGCCCCAGGAAGACAGAGTAATTGAGCACCACAGAAGGGAAGAGAGCAGACTGAGCCAAGGCCATGCGGTAATGAATGTGAGATGTCGACATACGAGGAGGGGAAGAGGATCTCGATGCACAGAGATGTGGACGGACAGAGAGTGAGACTGACATCCGGGGGTGTTAGAGGACTGATACATGCGGGTGCATGGACAAAGAGAACACAAAAAAAAAAACAAAAAAAAAAAGTGAGAGGTAGACAGACAAACACTGACATGACTTTCAGGTAATTGAATCAATACACACGCTGTCAGGCAGAAGAGACCACAAAAAAAGTGAGATTTCCAGAGTCCTCTCACCAGGCTGGTGATGGTTTGGTAAATGCAGGTGTGTGTGCTTGTGAGAAAAGCACAAGGACAAAGAGTCTGTTTCTATCAGTTTCTATCTAATTAATGATACTGAGATTGGGAGAAATAATAAAACAAACATTTATGTTAACACGGATTGATTGGATGGGATGACTGAATCCATTAATGAAGGTGAAACAGGGTGTTCTTCGGTGACAGTGACAAACTAGTGTCGGTGCTACCAAACTGAACAGCTTATGTAGAAATTAGTTTCTCAAAAAACATTGAGTTTTGTAATTAATTTAAGACATACCATCACTTGAAATACAGCCATAACAGTGGCTGACCAGTTGCCAAGATCTGATCCTCTTATTTCAGAGCTCTAAAGCAACACCAAACGAAATAGCAAAACAATTAACACCAACATTGTATATTCAATTCCACAATTTCTTGGCATAATAACTATTCAGTGGCAGTTGGGCCGTGATAGGGCTAAACCTCACATCATACCATCTGTTTTGAAAGTTACATTTAACTTCACTGGGATGTATTAGCTAACCAAAAGAGCCATTATGCACCAGTGACCAACACTGTCTGTAATGTTAAACAAATATAGATAAAGTATACAAAACCTAGCAATATAATGAGCCTAGCAACTGCCACCTTATCCACATGTAACATGAGTCATGTCTGCATTGCATGCTAGTCCACACTCTTTTATTCTGAGTAAAACTCCTCTGAATTTTAAATAACTGGATACGTATCCCCCATTAAAATCCATTACAGCTACAGTATAAATCATCATATTGTCTCTGCTGTCTCAAGGTAAATAGAAACAAGACACCACCACACACCTAATGGACGCTGGTCTGAAAGGAAGATGTCCATTTTTTAAACGGTGTTTCAAGGTGCGTATAAAGTTACAATAGCTCTAAATTACAGTTCCTGGTCGTGCAAGTACTGATACCAAATCAGTAAGTGATTTACGCCTGGAGCACCAGGTGACTGCAATGCAAATGCTGGCAGAATGGAAAACCAGTAAAAGTATAATCCCCAAAAACGAGGCTTGAGAATGGCTGTTCTGTCAGACCCTGTTTGCTCTGACAAACTTATGGTGCTGGTTGGTTTATTGCTGTCTTTAAGTGCCAGGACAGCTCTTAGCTGAGGATGATCTCATTTTGTGGGTTGGCGAATTCCCAGGGTCTTTTGAAAGTTGCTTGTTTTTTGAAATTTCCCGCCCTCCTTGTGCAGTTGGAGATTATACTACCAGCTGTTTCTCACAATTAAAACTTATGTGTGCTGCAGGCACTGACTCATCCATCACTAACTCGGCTAGGAAATGACTATCTATTAACCAGAGTTGTGTGCATGTGTTTGAGGGAAGACTTTCAACTCCAACTTTCGAAAACTCCAACTCTAAAAACAGAAGTTTCTATTAATGCCCGAAGGTGACTTAAAGGAGCTTTTTATAAGTCTACACATAGCCAATGTTAGCATTAGCAGCAGTTTATTTACCAGTTTTCAACCATTTATAAGACAAGAGGTTATAATACGCCCTCTGACCAGGGCTACTTCTTCAGGGCAGAATGGACACAACAGTGAGTTGGTATTGAAAACTGACAAGAAGGTCCGACCGGGCTGGAATTCGCTGGTTGGCATTCTAACTTTGGCAGAAGAAAAGAAGCGATAGACATAGAACAGAAACAAAAGTATTGCTTTCCACTTCTGGAGACAGCTCTTGCTCATTCTGAACTCACAACATTTCTTCTAGACAGGTAAGTAAACAGCTGTTAATGCTAACGTTGGCTATGTAGCAATAGTAAAACTTTAAAAGACCACACACTCTTTTAAAAGACCACATTTAAGAGTTTTTATCCTGTTGAGTTCTTTAATCAGTGGTAAAACCAATGACTGAGGCCCAAAAAAAATCCTCAAAGTGGTGATAACTATAGATAACTCTTTCTTAAGGGCATCTAGGCTGTGATGCAGAGCAGCAGGGTTATTGGCTAGATAAATGTTGTTTTCTGGGGTCTTCACCTCTTTCTCAAATACCTGAGTCACAAAGTATCTCCACTCCACCTAAGGCACGTCTCCAGTGAAGAGGCTTGATCACACTGTGGAGCATTGTAAGGATTGCTTCAGAAAGTTAGGCAATAATTGTCTCGACTGGCAGATTATAAGAAAAGTCTCAACGATACTATGAGGGTTTGCAAGAAGAAAGAAGAGATTTTTTCCGCTTATATCTGAAGGATCTGCAAGAAAAAGGCAAAGGGCAAATGTAAAAGTATGTAAGTTATTTTAAGGCATGTGGCTGTAGACCTGTGATTTTCTGGTGACTTTTCTTTCTTTTAATTTTTTTAAGAGTCTTCAAACAATCATGCCTCCCCTCCTGTGGTGTTCAGTATTAATATGCAGTATTTTCTTCCAGTTAGTCATCTAGCTCTGGGCTACATAAGATAAGACATGAGGGATTCTGGCACTTAAACCTATTAAATATACTCTGTGAATATAGGTCAGTGCAGTTCTTTTAAGTGTGGCAGATAAGAATCAACACTGAGCAAAACAGTCCCTCTGCTAATCTATGTTATGGCTTAACTGAGGGATGATGTGCTGAGGCAGCTGTGGAACACCACCTGCCAGGTTTTGACCCTGGTCTGGAGCTCAGCTGTGTCCAACCAAGACATGATGTGATTGGCTGTGGGATCTATGGTTTCACCAAGGGCACCTGCAGACCATAATAAGGCTATTATAGTGAGGGCAAGCAAAAAGGCCGGATTTAATACTCCCTGCTAACATCTGTTATTTTGCCAAATATTTTCTACAACAGTGGTCTGATCTTTTCATTACAGTCCAAATCTGAAATAAATGGACTTCATGTGCTCATTTGTAACAGCCATCCACTGAGGCTGTCTCTTTTTTCTGTCTAACCAAAGCAGGTGTGAGAAGTCGTCTCTGCATGTCTTATAGACATTACTATGCTAACTACACACTGCCGGTGGTTGCAATGTCAGCATCCCCAGCTTAATTCAGTGT
This sequence comes from Trachinotus anak, assembly GCF_046630095.1. NCBI lineage: Eukaryota > Metazoa > Chordata > Actinopteri > Carangiformes > Carangidae > Trachinotus > Trachinotus anak. The sequence goes on along the minus strand of NW_027273872.1, from coordinate 20,536,091 downwards.
TACAAACGGACTCTATACTGCATGTGTTACAAAGACAAAGTGTGGCTTACTCCAAGCAGTGTAGGTGGTGACACATGTTTTCATCTCGGGGCTTAGCGTAGCTGCACTAAGTCATTGTCCTTTGCTGACACTTTTCAGTACTGCGGGCAAACCCCTGTTGGACTGTACCCATGGTTCCAAAAACTGTACATAGCCCTCATTTAGGGGCTTCTCATTAGTATGTGTTGACAGTACTGAACCCATCCACTGGAAACGTGACTCTCATGCTAGTGATATGTGATACAGTAGAGCTAATCTCATGGCTTCCCATAAATACTTCCTCGTGTGTAGGCTCAGAAAAGCCAGTACCACTGAGACTGTCTTCTGGACACTCAACTCAGCTTCTGTGATGTTGATGCTGGATTCAGCTGACACAGCTTGTTGTACAACCAAAAACTTAATTTTTTTGTGCAGCAAACTTCTATTTATTACTTGTCTTACACGGAGTAGATCAATACTAGTCATTTTGAATTCAGTTGATAACATATGTGTTGGTAGATATATTTACTTTGTGGGGCCTCCTGGGACTCCACAGATGAATTTGTTCATTGTGTGATTAATAGTAGCAACAGTGTGGCTGGTATTGTTTTCACCTTGTGATTCTGTCTGTGTGTGTGTGTGTGTGTGTGTGTTTGTGTCATCATGGCAAAATGTGGTCAGGGAGACACCTACTGTTGCAGGAACTACCACGGAGGCAGTTTTGAGTACTTTGTCAGGTGTTTATGTGTCTGTCTGTCTTTGGACAGATTTTGTTGTAGCGACAGTGTCACAACCGTGCAAGATGCACTCATGAATTTTGATATCAAAATGAAAGGTTAGTTTGAAAAAGGGTGTGGTCCAACCCATAGGTTCTGAGTACTGATGTAATAACATTACATATTACATATTACTGAGTACTCAGGGGTCAGAACATTAACGTGTTGACAGGTGTTGCAGATTGCATGATCATATCACCAGATGGTCTCTAGTTTAGGTTAAACTTAACTTCCCAGGATTCTTCAGGTCTCACACGTATACCTGAACTCTTCCCATTGACCAAACAACCAGCTATCATTGGTGTCTGAGTAGCCTCTTCACGCTCTGCAACAGGGTGGCGGCAACACCACACACCTGCTTGGCTCTTCCTCTCTAATGTGCAGCTGCCACTCTCTGACCTCTGGTAATGTTGTGGAGGCCTAGCATAGCATAGCATGCCACGGCTAAGCACAGGACTCCCCCCCCCCCCCCCCCCCAACACACACACACACACACACCTGCATATGAACCATTTGTTTCACTTTTGTTATCAAAAATGCTAATTTCTACAAGAATGCTTTTGACTCTGTGCCACATATGGATCACGCTGATGCTCAGCGTGATCAGGGATCAACAAAATAAATAAGGCCCATATGGAGAAAATCCCTGAAAGCCAAGTCAAAGACAAAAACCACCAGGCAACCATCTAGTATGGCATATATCAAGGTAATGAGTTATCCCTACTGCTGTTTTGCATGTCAGATCATCAAAAAGCACAGATGTGAGTACAGTGGCATTTCTTTCTGGTGGGAGAGCTGTGAGCGGATGGTAGTGAAGAAAGGGAGAACGGTAAGCAGAGGAAGAGTCAAAATATCAGAGGGATGTAGAACAGCTGCACATATGAGGTTTCACAGTTTGATGGGAGCCAGGATAACACAAGAGAGACATTAACATGCATGTATTATGATGGAGTTAGACAGGTACTGAAGCTCAAAATGAAAGAACAAGATTCAAGTCATCAACACATCTTATTCTCCCGATCATCAGATATCCAGCTGGCGTATTTAGGAAACTAGTCATTGAGGATTCCAAACCGAAGTCAAGTATACAAAAAGCATCAGTTAAATAAAGCACTGAAGCTGGAAAAAGAGTGTGTCTACCATGGTCTTCAGTGATGCATAAGTATCGAGAAGTACATCTGTAAAGTGTCTGCCAAGAATAAACTGCCAAGAGAATAACTCACAGCAGCGTATACCGGTGTAGATGAAGAGTAAGAAGAGGCAGTGCCATGGGAAGATGATTCTTACAGGATGTACCACTTGCAGATAACGGAAAAGACTGAACTGATGAACAAAACTCAGGAAAATGAGGTCAACTGTAGGAGCTGTAGCACAACAAAAATGTCTCCTTTACAGTGCAGTAAGAAGTAGCAGGTAGAAGCAGGATACATATTAATTTGGCCCTTCCAAGACTAGTACTGGGACACCAGAAAGGATGGACAAGTAGGACATCTGGGTTCCAAACTAAGAACAGAAAACAGGGGTGGTGATAATTTGGACTACTTGAGGCTGTGACACCAAAGCTCCGTGAGTGACTCCAACACGTTCAATGAGCTCTGTTCACAAAAGTACAGTCATAGGAGCTATTATAGTCTGATTTTCACCACACCCACATTTAAAGTCTTGTTTTTATCACACTCACTTTAGCTATATTTACCACCTTTATCACTTCATTAACACTGGTCCAGGTGCAAGTATGTGCGAGCCCTTTCACAAGCAGAGGTGGGTAGGTCTGCTAAAAACTTGAAATAAGAAGTGTAAAGAGTAAAGAGAAAAGTAGACTGCTTCTTTATTGAAAGACTTCACCTTAATTGCTCACACACATTTCATCAAACAGAAAAGCCAGTTGAGTTCAATTTGCTTCCCTGCGTCTCCACAGCAGTGGCATTTTGTCGATTTGTTAGCAGAGCCCATCTCCCCTTTGTCATGTGGTTTCAGCTCGTTGTTCAATCTCGCCTCAGGATTTAAACACAGACTGGACTCACGTCTACAGGTAGCAATATACAGGCTCGTTCGTGCACACACACACACACACACACACACACACACACACACACACATACAACACTAACAGATTAGACTCCAAGTGGTATTTTTCCACTATGTGTGTCTGCACATATTCATCTTTGACAAACAGTTGAAAGGGAGTCAAGGCACAGATAAATAAGCCTGTCATTGGGACAACACTTCTTTTGTAGGTAATATGCGAAGAATGTTGAAGAGTCTTCTGATCAACACGCAGACCCTGAATGCGTGATTGGGCTTCAAAGCCGAGACCAAGGCTGCAAGGATGCACAAATAAAAAAAAAATGGATTGACCTCATCACACCACAGACTTGTATTACGCCTGCAGTGGATAACCTAATCAAATTATACTTTGGAATTGGATGTAGCAATAAGGAAATACTTGCAATTAAACAATGAATTTAAACCATTTGTCAAACGTGCATAGGTCTGTACCTGTCCTATTAAAGATGCTTGGCTTATGAATTAAGTTGATAGTGTTTTGACATCCAAGGTCAAAACAGCATCAACAGAATGATTGGACAGGCTACAAGCCGTTGCTCTTACTTTCACAAAATAGCTTGTCTCAGCCTCAGCCATAGAGAAATTGGTATAAGGTTAATGTTGACGCTGGATGCTCCCTGAGCGGTGCCACAGGGTTTGACGTGGGCTGTGTAGCAGGTTCAGTTGACTTTAAAGGAGCTTTTCTAAGTTTTGCTTCAGCCATCATTGCCTTTACAAGACAACAGGTTATAAGAAGTTAAACTTACAAATAGGTCCTTTAATGGGAGAGTTCTATAAATGGCTGAAGTGCAGTAGCAATGCTGGATGCCTGATGACTGCAGCTTCTCAGGTAAAAGATTAATTGTTCCTTTTTCACCCCATAGGTGCAGCTTGTAATGTGTGATCATCCTTTATTTGAGTCTTTGTCTAGCTTATTTGTGTCACCAGTTGTTATAGTGTGAAGAGAGATAATATATATATATTTATATATATAATAAAAAATAAATATATAATAATAATAATAATAATAATAATATTGTTGTTTGGCGATATAATAGATACCTGATACCGTAAGCTAAGAGCAGAACACATGTGAAGCACTAATTTAACGTTTGTTTGTGAAATATGAGTTTTCACAATATGAGTGATATACAAACTATGATCATATAGAGTAACAATAAAACACAGTATGGGGCAGTGCATGTTGAAATGTTCTGTGCTTGTGAATATGTCTATTTTTCATACACAAAGTAAAATATCAGAAATTAGATATGAATACTATAATCTAAAAATGAAAAGTTCTCAGGTATTTAATGGTAGACTCACACTATTGGTCTATTACTCTCTCTCTCTCACACACACACACACACATACACATACACACACGCACGCACACGCACACACACGTACACGCACACACTCATATACACAAACCTAACTAGTAATTTGTTGTTAACTTCTGAATAGGCACTATTTTCAGCAATTTCTCTTCAGTGTCCAGATGCTTATGATAATGTGGTGATTCTGGGCTAAAATCATGAATATTTCCATATTGTTAAATCAAATTGCAAAGTATAATTTGATTATGTCATCCACTGGAGGCATAATACACAGCAAGCAGTGGCATCTGCGATGTGATGAGTTTGATCCAACCTTGCAAAGTGAAGCAATGTGTTTTTGTTTTTTTTTCTTTTTTTTTCTCACAGATTTTATGACTTTAAAATCTCAGAGAATATAGAAATCTAGTGAATTTATTACTTTAATCTTGGAAATATTTTGATCAGGATACCCACCTCCCCCATCTCTGTAAGATTATTATGATTATTCTTTTTACCCACAAAGTACCTGTTAATATACAATATTATGTGTATATTATGCATCTCCAAGCATGTGTGTATTTGTGTGCACATACACATGGGATGGCATGGATGTTTGAAGTTGAAAGTTCCTTTGTGATTCTTCAAAACCACTTGTTTGAAAATTAAAAATCGTTTTATTTTCTCCAAATGCCACCTGCTGGCTCCATGGCGAAGAAGAGAAACGTTTCAGCAGACCCCCTCCCGTTTTAGTTACAGCCCCTTCACTCTACGTACTCTTCTCTAACATTTTCCAGGGAAATCACAGAACAGCACAGACAGCTGCCTGACTCCCGCTTGTGTATGAGTGTTTTTATGTTCTGGTATGTGTGACAAGTGTGTACAACTTGTGACAATGTTTGACGCTGTCTCTTGTTTTACGTGTGTGTGTGTGTGTGTGTGTGTGTGTGTGTGTGTGTATGTCTGTGAGCATGGAACAAACACAGTTCTATGATGCTCAGCTCAACAAAGCCTCTCTCTCAGCGAACCTGTTTGACATTACTTTGAAGTTCTACCTGTCGCTTCATTTCTGGTAGAAGTAATAAAGTTACAGCAGCATCCAGAGAAATAGGCTTTATGCATGCAGTCTAATGAAGCAGGGTGTCCTTGTTGTTGGGTGTGGAGGAAAAACAGTGTGAAACATCAAATGGGTGTTTAGAGAGATGGAACATGAAGACCAAATATGTGCATGTACAAATATGTTATAATTTAACAGTTGTGTAAAAACAGTTTTGTTCATGTTCATAACAAGTCACAGCGGGTTACCATGGTTACAAAAAACTGGTCATGGGTAGAAAAGTATGCCTCAAAGGTGTTTGCAGAATTTAATTAGTGTCACATACCTGGATTACACCCCTTTATCACAAGTTATGCTTGTGATATAGAAGAGAGCGTTTTGAAGAGACTTAAGTAAGTCATTCTGACTTATTAGGAGATGTGTATAAAATTATTATTATCAATTAAATATGATGGTACAGCCATAAACATGGGGTCTTGGGTAGGAATGTCAGCATGAACATTAATGAAGTGTTGGAAGAAATGCATAAAGAACAGACAAACACTGCATGAAAGTGACTTTAAAGGGAAAAATTAAAGTTGCATCAATTGATTTTTTTTTTTTTTGCCATTTGGCGACAGCAGAAGAAGCTATAAACACAACAGTGAAATACACTCACTGATCACTAAAACTAAGTAGAGCAGAGTGGCTGGGGATACCACTGACGCTCACTGAACTCTTTGTCTGGTTCCTGAAACCAGTTTGAAACGACGTTTGCTATGTAACATGGTACATTAACATGCTGGAAGTAGCCATTAGAGGATGGTGAATTGTGGCCATAAAGGGAGGCACGTGGTCAGCAGCTACACTCAGACATGCTGTAGCTTTTCTGTCCGCTCCAACCAGTCTGGCCATTGTACCTCTGACCTCTCTCATCAATAAGGTGATTCCATCCACATAACTGTGGGCTCACTGAATTTTCTTTTTTGTTTTTCACACCATTCTGAGTAAACCCTTCAAACTGTGTGCGTGTGAAAATCCCAGGAGATCAGCCGTTTCAAACCAGCCTGTCTGGCACCAACAATCATGCCACAGTCAAAGTCACTGAGTTCACATTTTTCCCACACTCAGATGCTTGATGTGAACATTAACTGAAGCTCCTGACCTGTATCTGCATGATTTTAGGCATTACACTGCTGCCACATGATTGGCTGATTAGATAATTGCAGGTGTACAGGTGTTCCTAATGAAGTGCTGTCATCACCTTATAAAGTCAATAGGGCAAAATGACTTGACTTTCAATCAGCCCCTCACTGTGCTCTTCCTCCATGTCTGTCTCAGTCTGTCTTGTCAGGATCACGCTCACTCACCCAGTGTAACTGTTACATCCGGTGCTTCACTATGTCCTTCTGCATAGTCCATCACCTAAAATGCCGTCCTGTCAGTGGACATTAAAATCATTATTACTTTGGTGTCATATGCATATTCTAACTAACTCTTTGAGTAATTAAGTAGAATATTCTAATTACATACTTCTGGACAACCCCTGCTTCAACTGTGTGACAATAACAACTGCACAAATCTAAAAGTGTTTCATCACAATGATCCAAGAAATGAATCAACAATCTCCAATGTAACCATTGATGGCTGCCGTCAAACAACTGTCTGTCAGTCAAACAGTCATTAATGCTGCATGCTTTGGCAAAAACAATGGCCACCTGGATTCATTGTGCACAAAAGTGGCTGCAGTAACTGGGCAAATCATCCTCTGCATAAATGGACTGCAGGTGCTACCGTTTTCCCTTTCCAACACAACCTGTTGGAGAATGAAAAAAAAACATAAATTGGCATTTTGGCACTGTGTTCTTCCAACCAACTTTCTTCTTAAGACTGTTTGTACAGCTTATAAAGAAGCAATGACATAATCAGTGTCAGTTTTAAATTTTTTAAATCACTCTGAGAAAATTTACACCTGAAATCTTTTGTCATTTTTTAGCAACATCTTAAGCATTTCAACTACAACATCATCTGAAAAGACATTCGTGTCTGCATGTGTTGCACCAACGTCTGCAAACTGCTGCAAGACCAGGGGATTCTGTACACACAGCAAGCACCAGCATCTTTCAACAGCTGACAAAGCCCAAACACGACAAACACACAAACTCAACACACTGCTTAAACACACTGCCTCGACATCAGCTGCAAAAGTCATTTAAGTTAGTTAATTTAAGTTAGCTACAAAGCTACTTAAGCCTATAATGCCAAATGCATCAAATTTGATACAAGAATTTCTGAGACCTATTGCATCACCTTGTGGTAAAAACTTCACTCAAAACCCTCTTGAACACTTAATCTGTTGAAGCAAGTTATAATTACATAATTTTTTGCATTTTAGTATGTAATAAAATCATGTATAAAATTTGGAAAAACCTATATGCAAATAATTTTTTGTATTTTTTTTTTTCAAATTTTGTGAAAGGGCCAAATAAAGGTTCCAGATTCAAGAAATCAGAATTTTCTGTCCATTATTTCTGGGGTCAGGCATTACAGGGTTAAATGTCTAGAAACTATTTTTGTTCCTGAGAAATTGTGTTACAAACATGGATAAAACACATGCTACGAAACAAGGGGGGAACTGACTTATTTGGCTAGCTTGCTTTTTAGCCATATCAGTCGCAAATGAGGTAGAGAACATCATGTGTATCAATGAGACATTAATATGATAGTTTGATTAGCTTAGAGACTAACCACAAGTCAGAGCTTGATTCCAGGTTTCACCCTTCTATTGTGTTTTCAAATTTAGATGTGTGAATTTTTTTCTTATCAAAACAAGACTTCATTACATCCTCAATGATGGCCTACTAAATCCAATACAATACAGTTTGATCATATTTCTTTTTTTCTTTTTTTTAATCCCTATGAAAGAAAAAGTTACACCTGTGGTGTTATGGGTCACATTTGACCTGGTGGTAATTATGGGATGTTTATGCAGATAAATACATAATAAATGTTGCCAAACTATTGTGAAAGACAGAAATTACAACAAAGCAAAAATAATAGTAATAAAATCCTACAATAATAGTATAATAATAATGTGTAACAATAACAACACACACACATCCACACACCAGCTGTATAACAGTATATAAGGTGGGACTTTCTCAGGCTTTATTTTTCAAATCTTACACCACACCTGGACACACACAAACACTAAACTTTGATCTGTCACTTTTGTGTTGTTAATATTACATGAACCACTCAATTCTCACGGATGAGGTGTTGAGAACAGTCACAAAATAATCAAAAAGATCCAAGGTCCCATTAGCTGTGAATTCTCACATGGCATGGCAAGACAAGACAAACAATCTGCCTTTGATGTTTTTAATATCACAGAGAAAATGAGTGGATGGAGATTGGTACATGACATGTTGATACTTGCAAATCTAATAGTAAGGGCACTTCTAGTATATGGGACGCTGAAACAGGCCACGCTATTTTTTGTCACTCAAATTGACAATAATGACAAAGATGGCTGGTTGTGAGAGGACAAATGTGCACTTATAAGATAAGGTTCAAAATGTGGGCAGCTTGTGATGCAGGGAAGAGCTATACATGGAATATACAAATACACAGTGATATACTTTTTGCATCAGTGGTGTGGTCAGTTTTGACCCATAACTTAACAGATGTTAGGATAATTGCTCATTGTAACATATAAGAAAATATAAATTTTGTTTGTTTGTTTATTATTAGCCTCTCGTGGTAATATATTTGCCTATATATATATATATATATATATATATATATATATATATGCGCTTGTTCATCTTAAGCAATAAATTATAAGCATAAGCAATAAAATAGGTCAACTAAATAAAAAAGTAAAGAAAAAGTAAAAGTAAGTAAAAATGATTTGTACACTGTAAGAATAAATGGGTATGGAGGAATAATAAGTTGCTTTGCAGATAAAACATTTTACTGGATGATAATTTTTTTTTTTTCCAGTGCTTGTTTGTAAATTCAAAGACGGGTCAAATTTGACCCAAAACACTAAAAATGTAAACCCTTTTCTCCCTGTATTTCTCAACCTGCTGTAGCTACTGTCAAGTTGAAATATGCCTATCATATCTTTTCAAACACAATTGTTATTGAAATGGCCTGTAGGGGGGTGTTGCCCTCTCGTAGATGATTTTGGGTATACATAGTGTTACTGTATTCCATGTGTCTGTCCTGGCTCCAGCAAATTGGTGCATCCAAATTTAATTGCATAATGATCCATTTAAATCACAGTCCATGTAGTCACTAATAATACATTTTTTGTAATCAGGGTTCAGGTGAGGTGACAAGTCAGAACAAATGCTTTGTATGGAGAGTGGGTTGACCAGGGACAAATTCCCAGGCCACTTGTTTGCCCCAGTCTGCCCTGGCTCCAGGCAGCCGCTGCCTTGCTCTGCCTCACTGGCCTCATTGTAGCTGAGCTCCATGGGCTAAAAACAGTGGAAGTCCCATTATTGCTCGCATATCACAGAGGACAGGACGGGGGTTGTCAGTCAGGAAAGTCCAGCAGCTCTTGAATGCTGGCGGCAGCAAGGTCAGCAACTAAATGTGTGCCTTTCCAATGCAGGTTCATCTTAGCAAACAAGCAATGATAGTGAGGAGAGTGTGACACATTAGCTTTAAGTGAAAATGTCCATAGTGTATTAATTCTTCGTCACCATGATTTGAGTCAGGAATGCTTTTTTTTTTAGGGATATCCACCTGTGGAAAATACATGAAAATTTCTTAATGGTCAGGCCTGCAGGTCTCTCGGGTAATGTCCAGGATATGCTTGCCACAACGTAGTTTGTACAAATTGTTGTCTTGCCACAGCTAGCCAGTTGCCAGCTTAATACCTGTTCCAAATGGAGAGTTAGACTCAACGGCTGGGCTAAAGGTCTGCAATCATGAAAAAGGGCAGATGTGATAAATTGTACTAATGGGGATAACAGCGCACACCTGGAAGTTCCTCCTCAAAGGCATTCCAAGTGTTGGACTCACAAAAAGCAATGGAAGTAGTTTTGTGCAGACTGACAAAGAAAGCTTGAGTGACAGGTTTGGATTCTCTGCACTTTCTTCTTGGACAGCTGGCCAATTGTACAAGGTGGATGTGTTTGTCAGATTGTCGGTTTTGGAAAGTTAGAGAAATTATCAGTGGAGGGACAGGGATTTCACATGCTGTGTAAACATCTGACAAGTATATTGAAGCATACTGAGGTCTTAAAGCCTGTGAAATAATAAAAGCATTACTTTCCTTCTTCCTGCGGATATGTTGTGTTTCCTCATTTAATGGGGTCAATGTTTGTTGTCTCATGCCTTTACTTTCTTAAGAACATAATTATGCATCTTTATTTTCACTTCTGTGTTAGCTAATCAAGGTTGAACTTGCATGTGTTCAATTGTTTTATTTGATCAATTAGCCTTTAGCCATGATACTTAACTATTGTACTATAGTACTATGCTATAGTAAACATAGTATAGTCTCTTTTATTATTTGCATTTGTATAATGCTACTGTTGCCACTGGTGACACAGTTTGCTGTAGTTCGTGTAAAGGAAAGAGAGTTAGATAAAAGAGAGAGAAATAGAAACAGAAAGAGAAAGTATGTGTAAGACAAAGGGAATGAGATCAAGAGATAGAGGGAGAGAGAGAGGTGTAATGGCCAAGCTGTCTCTCTCGGCTCTGGGGCCGGGTCATGTCAGTCTGATCTCATTATCCAGCACTTAGTCCTAGAACAAACAGCCAGTGGCCCCCTTCCTTCCCTCCATCGCTCCATCTCTCTCTCTCTTTCTCCATCCCTTCCTAACGACTAGCACTGCTCATGTCCTAACAACTCGCTTGGCTCACTTACTGTCTAATGACTGCCACTCCTTATAGCCTGTGCTTCAAATCCCATTTATCTCCACTATTGTAGGCTCACATTCAGACCATTCTGTTTCTAATGCCCTGGGAGAACACAGCGGAGAGAGGGTGAGTGAGGGTGGGAGGGTTGGGTGAATAAGTGGGAGGGGTGGAGGAGGAAGGTTTTGGGATTGGAGAGAGAGAACTTCCTTCTGACATAAGTCACAATGGTAATGCAGCTTTTAGGTGTTTCCATCAATCTCAACCTCAAAATAGTCATGTGCTCGTTTCCTCCCTTTCCTTTCTTACTTCATTTCATGCCAGCCCTCAAGTGGCAGGATATGTTTTGTGGATGATGATCTCCTCCCTCCTACACTTTGATGTCATCCACTTTCATCCTCTTCCTTCCCTCTGTCCCCCTTTCCTCTCTGTCTTTGTCCTGAGTGTTAATGTGTTAGATGGAGGTCTTTCACCCGGCAAGCACCATTACAGTCATTTCCTCTGTAATGTGAATGACGGCGATCCATTATTTATCTCAGACTTGCTCATTACTCCCCAGCCCATTGCATACCCTCCCAGACAAGGCTCTCACATCCACTTCAGACATTACTTTATTAAGAGGGCGAGGCTGCAATGGGCTGTCGTGAACAGCGCTGTAATAATGCAGGTGTGGTGCATGCAATTGTTAAGTTCATCATCAGAGAGGAGGGCAGGATGGATTTCACTGTTCCCTGAGAGTAAATTACCATGTTCCCTGCTGGCTAGGAAAGGTCAAGAAACAGCAGGACAACTATATCAAGAATTTCTTTACAATTTCTGTACCTTTATGAAGCAGAGAGCTGAGAGTGAAACTTATCCAGTGGATTTACTATTCAGCAAACGTGGAAAGCGATGTGACTTGTGATCCCTTGACAACTTAGCTTTATGAAAGTCATTCTTTGGCATTACAGTAAGTGCAAGCTTCAACACAACACCCTGGATGTGTCACGGTATGTGCAACATTGTAGCCTATAGCTCTCTTTGGTGCTGGATATGTTTATGTCACAGACAAAACACAGTTATTTCAAGACTTCCAGGGACACTTCTGTATATTTTAAGTTGAACTGAAATTTTAATTCTCAACACTATTTGTATAAGTTTGATGATACTGAAATTACTGTGCATATTTTTCTATTTTGGAAAAGAGAACATTTTAATGAGAATATCTAAGCCTAAAAACTCCTCATCAACATTTTACATTGCAGTGGTTGACTGACTTCAGAGCCAGCTTTGCCAGTGGATCTGCTTTCATCTTCCATTGTGGACTAATGACTGAAGTACGTACTTTACAGCCTACAAAACTGGCTTTTTTATGTCTTTCCCAGTCCACATAGTAGCTATTAACAATTTAAATCATGTCTCTCTTTATTTCATTAAACCTTTGGGTAGGAATAATCATGCTGTGAAGTTTGTATTGCATTTGGGATATGGAATTGAGGGATTCAGTGCATGTGCCAACAAATCTCTGTCAACAAATTTTGAAAGTGAACTTACTACATTAAATCACCACTCTCATTGACCAAATCAGTAGATTTTAGCAGTGCTGATCCACTAACTGGTGACTGAGAGTGATGTTTTCAGCTCAGCTGTGATTCACAGTACATCACTTCCTGCAAACAGAGCAATGGCTCGTGTGAACTGGTGACGCGTTCACTTACTGTTATACCAAATGAAGTGCATTAGAATACTGATAGCTTAGGAAAAAAGTGAACAAACCACATATCAACATTTCAACGGAAACTGAAAAAAGTGATTCAAATCTGGAAATTGACTGATGATGATTTCCACCTCTAAAATGGAAGCTAGCTAGTTAGGCTAACTAAGCCTAGCTGACATTAGTAGTGGTTTCTCTAGGTATTGTAAAATTGGAGGACACAATGGGGCTTAAATGCAAAAACATAAATGAAATAAGTACATGTCAAAACACACTCTAAAGGTTTTGATTTTGATTGCTGCATAAAATGTTAATTCAAGGAAATTGAAAATCAATTTCAGTTTGACGTCTACATTTTTTCTCTCCTTGGTAGTTGTCTTGTGGTTTTATTTGTGAAATAACTTTGCTATTTCCAAATGTTTTAACCTCAAAGGCCAATTTACTCATCTATAGAATCATAGTGTTTCAATATTGGAACATCTATGCAGCATGGTGTGTTAATGTAAACAGATAAATTAATATAATGAAAAAAGAGGGGGAAAAAAAGAGGAAATGAGAATACGAGGAAGGACAAAGCAGCATCAGTGTGTTGTAATTAAAAGCCCTCAATAAATTCAGTCACATTTAATGAAACCTTTTTTTCTCTTCAGAACAATGACAAATGAATTGCAAATCAGGACAGTGTAGAGACACTTTCATTAATCTCAAACTTTACCCAAGGTTCATGGAATGGTGCTTAATAAAGCCTCACACATACAGAATGTTCTTTGCTATAACTGGTAATGATTATAGGATATTAATGTCATCTGAAACTAATGAATCGGCAGCACACACATGACCTCTTTTGGCACTGAGCTGCATTACAGTGATAACTCCCCACGTACTGGACTCCTGTTTTTCTCAGAGCTGGCATTCATCTCCTTGCACTTTTTTTCACCCTAATGCCAGGCACATTTTCCTCCCGTGTCTGTCTCTTCCTCTCACTCTCACAAGGCTACATTAGCACCTCCTCCTCCTATCGCAAACCTCCCCTTTTCCCTCCCGCTGCCTGTGACATCAAGTGCAGTATAGGAGACGTGAGGGATCCAGCGAGTAAGGCTCCGTCTCTGCTGTCAGACAGGCCTCAGTCACAGTCTCTACCCCTGTCTGCTGCTGAGGTATACACACATGGCAAATTAATCCCTATGCCCTGTCTTCTGCACACAGCGCTCATGTCAAAAATAGTGCACTGTAGAGACAGGGGTGACATTTTTTGAAAGACAGACACACTGTGGTAAGCCATTACACTAAGAAACTCACACTTAGAGGGGAAGCTTTGGAGAGCGGCAGGCCTAATGAATGGAGAGATTTAGAGAACAGGGGAAAGAAAGAGGATAAAACAGGCAGGCTAATGAAGGGTAAACGAAGGGACACAAATAAAGCAGCTAATGAGACAGATGCATCAACCTGCTGTGACCTTTCCCTCTTTATCTAATCATGCATGCCTTATTATGTTCTTTTTATTCACTGTTTACCATTAATAATAGTTGTTGCTGTCTCTTATGCCCCCATGCAGCATTCTCACAGATTACAGCTTCAAATCAAAACCATTTGTTTTACTAACTCCCATTTGTTTCACTTACTCTCTTATCTATTGATTGCTCCAACATTCATACTGCACAGGAACAAGGATCAGCTTTTGTGCGCTTAAAAATGGATTGCGATGTCTTGTTTCAAACTGGTGTAACACACTTGATGGGTAGAGAAATGTGCTCAACGTGAGACTGGTGACTCATTCGGGTCAAAGAAACCCTAAGAAAAAAAAAATGCTTGAAAACACCTGACCTGCAGGTTAACTCAGGTCCAGCATGAAACCTCACAGCAGCTCAGTAGTCAATACTAGCCAGGGAGCAGGGCCACAAGCCAGTTATTCACAGGGAAAGATTCTCTTTTCATTTGCCAGGTGGGGGAGAGGACTGATGAATGCCACAGCTATTTGAATTAACCTCTAAATGTGTCTTTGAAAAGGAGTTTAACATTACGTTCGAGGCAAACACAAACAGAACCACATTTTAACTAGTGATTCTGCAAACAAAGAGTGGAACCTGCAGATTTCTCCCTTTACCGATCCGTGAGGCCTTCACCAGATGTTCCACCACAGCTGGATCTGTGCTATCAGGTGCTTCAAATTGACCATACTCGATTTAATTGCATGGTTACTTTGTTATCTTCATCCAAATGTAGTTTCTGAAATCATTTTACAAGCTAACTAAATCAAGCCGCCATATGCCTTGGTGTGTTTTTGCCAGCCGAGAGTGAATGGAGCTCTTAAACAACAACAACTGCTGCTCTCCCCCCTTGAGAACCTGGGCTGAGGGCTGGGAACATGCGGCTGTTTTTACAGCATAATGCTTTCTCATCAGTGATGGAACAGCTCAACCAAATGACTAATGGTAGTTTTACACAGAAACACAATTATTAGCGTTTATCTCAGCGGCAGGGAGGGCAAAAGGCTTGTCGATATGGATAGAAAGAATATGTTTCCGCTTGTATCTTTGAAGGTTCTCAAAGAAAACAAGTCCCCTGAGAACCATTTGAAAGGTCCATACTGGAAAATGAAATTAAATGCTGGATTGTTTGATGTCTGAAGGAAAGTCTGTTCTTCCTCTGGAGAATTCTCAGCACCAATCACTGCTCAGACGGCTCTGCTCTGATTCCTAGACGAGTACAAATGCAAAAGTAGACACTCAGAGGAACCAAAAATTTGTTTCAGTTTTATCATTTGACTGTTTGAGGGTATTTTAGGGCTAAAAAAAAAAAAACACATTTATTTGGTAACATTAAACCTGTCTCATTCAATCCTGTGATGTTGTGCTGTGTTTGAGTGAGAATGTGTGGTGCGTCATCAAACCATTGCTCTCTGTACTAAGAGGTTGCTGTAGGGCAAGGCTATTTGTTACAGATGTTTTCAAAGCAACACATATTCAGGCATCTCTTTATATAGCTTTTTTATTTTTCATTTGCTTTTTCTCTTACATCTCACCTGGGAATTATGCTTTCAAGACAACAATGCCAGCAAAGGAAATGGTCTCTGCGTATGTTATGAAGCTGAAGAAATAGCTAATCCTATTAATGCTTCTGAATGTGTTGGGTGAGCTTTTGTGGAGGGCTGGAGTCAGACATGATGCTGACATATCAGGGTGTGTTTATGTCACGGGAGCTGCTCTGTTGTGCTTTGTGTGGAAAGTGCAGATCCATGTAGGTTCAGAAAACAGCAGCGTTTGGTTTAGGGGAAGGGAGGAAAGTGGCAGGACTACAGGGATCAGAGATCAAACCAATCGCCTGCAGTGAGAGGAGAAAGTAGAGAAGGGAGGGAAAAGAGGAGGAGGAGAGTTTGATAGAGAGAGTTACAGAGAAGTGCTCTTACACACAGCCTACAGGGCTCTCAGGTGACGAGGAAGGAGTGGACGACTGTCTGTTTTCCAATCTCATTCCTGCTGTCCATCCACGCTATTCAGGTTGTATGGGAGGCGAGTGTGTGTGCACGAATGTGTCTGTGTGTGTGTGTGTGTGTGTGTGTGTGTGTGTGTGTGTGTGTGTGTGTGTGTGTGCGTGTGTGTGTGTGTGTGCGTGTGATGGTATCTTCTAGCTTGCCTGGAGACATGGCACTGTGTTTCACAGCTAGATCAGCAGTAACAACCACTTCCACTACCAGAGCTGTCACATGCTGCTGCTAACAAAGCCACGGCTCCCACTGCTAACACAGGTCACACTTAACAAGGAAAACAGCATGGATTGTACCCATACTGTGCTTTATGCTTTTTACATCAAAACTCTGTGTCTAATTTCACATGGACTGTATGTACAGCACTTATACACACTCACACACACACTTGAATCACTATGACATCATTTTTTCCCCATCCAATTAAAAACTTTTTTTTTTTTCAAAAGCAATGTCACAAAATGTTATATAGTTAGGGAAGACAGCATTAAAACTTAGACCCTATTAAATAAATTAAGGATATATTAAAATCAATAGCAATGATAGCGGAAAGATAATGTGAAAAAAAATACACGAAGCATTTTTTCTTGTAAAATTTGTATTGATTTTACAATAAAAATGAAAGAATGATAGTTGCACTTATTTAGTTTTCACGTCGCCACTTTGAGCTCATCCATAACTGGCTGAAAATTAAATGGGGAATTGACAGCTTTTATGAGAAGAGAAGTGGTTTTAGCCAGCTCGGGGTGTCTCTGAAAATCTCCATCACAATGTAAGAAAAACAATTAAACGTGCAATTAATTTAGTGTTGAGGTGGGGAGCAATACATACCTCTTAATACCTTGATGAATTTCAGACAACTAAAACAAACACTATTCCACACTTTATAGATCCAACCCCTTTCTCCTGCTTATATATCTCAGTTCTCCCCCGCCTGTTATTTGCAATGTAAGCGGCAGTGAAAAAGATGAAGTATTTTTCATCCTGCCACCACCGGAGACACAATATAATGGAAAGAAAGATAAAAAGGAGAAGAAAGAGATAGAAAGGACACAGATAGATAGATAGATAGATAGATAGATAGATAGCGTATACAGATAAATAGACAGAGCGATAGAGAAAGAGAGAGAAGGACATGCAGGCTCGTCCCGAGGGAGGTGCTGGCCTTAATTATGCTACTGTGGCTCATCAGTCTCCAGGCTGGCCTATGGCCTCCATGTCCTTTCTCCTCGTGGACTGGGAATTATACATCGCTGCAGTGTTTGTCCACAGAATTAGTCTGACAGATTAACAGCTAAACACCCACAGATCACACCAGGAACCCACAGGGGAGGCCTGCCCAGATGAAGAAAAAGATAGATGAAGGAAGACGGAAAATGCTTTGGGTTTCTCATTCTCCGAGGCACAGAGAGAACTTTACCTGCTCGGTTATTTTTGTCAGAAAATCTCATGTGCCCAAAGGCAGCAAGAAGGCTAAAGTTTTGGAAATAATGATGGAGAAAGAGAAAAAGAAAGATAAGGAAATTGAGTATAATGGGGATAGATGGGGTAATGTAAAGGGGTGAAGCGAGGAGATGAGAAGAGAAGCAAGCAAGTCATGCAGGGACTTGCTAATTGGAACAACAGCAGCAGTTCTCTATTCCTGAGTGACTAATTCTACGCCAGGAAGTATTATTCGTGACATCTTCCACTCAGCGTTGTGCTTTCCAACTACTACTGTTTGGAATGGTGACAAAAGCCCAAGAGAAGAAGCATTTCATTACTTTATAATGGCTCGATAGAATGTGCACTCAACGGAAGATTGCGATGTAGATTTTAGGAATGGAAGAGTTTTAAGAGGGAAATACGGTGTAAGATTATTCACTCATGTTTTTTTTTTGTTTTGTTTTTTTTTAAATTCATCTTTTAAATGCAATTGAAAAAAGAAAGAAAGAAACTGACTTACAGATGTGACCATTTTGGTTGCTTTTTGGCACCAGTTTTCACTTTTTGTACAACAGTGGAGTGCTAAAGTAAAAAAAAAAAAACACACAAAAAAAGTGACTGATTTCTAGCTTTCATAAAGAGGTTTTCAAAAATACTTTAAATGTATGCCAGGAATTCAATTTCAGGTGCAGAGAGTTTTGGTTTCAGTGATATGCAATAGCGAGTGGAAAATGACATGAAAATGTTTAAATGAAAATGTATATAACATGACTCATCCATTTCAAAGAGGGTGGGGTATACCAAAAAATAACAGTGCAAAATATAAAAAAACAAACAAACAAACAAACAAAAAAAACACCAACATAAGTCATGTGTGAAACTGAATAATGAATATCATGAACTGCAAAAGCTGTCACTATAAATAAGTGTTGAACAACACAAAGACACAAGTGCTAAAATATACTGTCACTTGATCAAAAGGCTCTTATGCATGTGTCAACTTTCATATTGCTTGCAGACAATATTGCAGAGAGAGATCGCTTACAGCATGTGGCTTCAACTTGACTTGAAATGAATGTGTTGCGGAGCTGTGGCACAGACTGTGCCCGTGGAGCAAATGAAATGCTGTTTATGTTTATTCTTATTTTACGATACAGCCACTCCAGTGAGCTGAGAGCATCAACACCAAGTTCCCTCAGATCTATTCATTGCCTCCTTGTTTTGATCATGATAGTATGACAGATGAATGCAAAGCGGTTGCAGCGAGAGGCGATGTCATTGTGAGGATGGGCCTCTCTCTCCTCTTAACTCCGGTGACAAAGATATTGCGCGGCATTATCTCTGTGTACAGGGGGCCAGTCTTACCTGTTCTCTTGACAAAGGCCGGCTTTTCATGAGGAGACAATGGTGTCAGGCTGGGGGAGATCTGTTGTAATTGAGTATTAATGAAGGTGGCAAGGAGGGGGATGCCTGATGTCTGAGCTGTTAGCAGTGGCAGGCCCTCTGTGGTGCAGGCAGCTAGCTCTGTGTTTTAGAGGATTTGGTTATCTATTATGTATGAAGGATTAGTCTCCTTCTGCTCCTTCCACCAGTGGGATATCAGCTCCTCGATAGCCTTGACTGCCAGGCTCCACACTTGTTTGCAGATTTAGACCCCTCAGCGCTACACGCCCCCGCCCTCAGAGTCCTGTTTAACCTTGAAGATGGAGAGCCAGAAGTCCTGCTAACGACTGAATCCTGTTGGGAAGCACCACTCGTGGTCTCTGATACATAACTGGTGGCTCAGGTGGTCTGGGACAGCGCAGGGTTAAGCGGTTAGTGCCAAAATGGAACACAGGCACACACACATAAAAACAGGTACTGTATGGTATACTGTATATTCACAGACACACACACACACACGCACACACACATATATATATATATATATATATATATATATGTATATATATGTGTGTGTGTGTGTATGTATGTATACACAGTGGGCTGCAGGGTTCAGCTGTTCACCGACAGCTTAGAATTGGCTTGTTTCATATGCATATAAATATTAATAAAAGATCCTCGACGGGCCACAGTCCGGCTATGCTCCTGTAATCTCTTACAATTGAAAGCCAAGGCTCATGAGATGAGAAGGAGAGGAGGCAGAGAAAGAGAGAGAGGGAAAGAGAGTAAGGAAAAGAGAAAGAAGGAGGGAGTATAAAAGACCTTTGTGATTTATCATTCTGAAAATGTCTCAGATGTGGAGAAGGTCTGTAATCCATCAAGATCTCTTTTCTTATTAAATTCTTCAGGATACACTTTCCACTCCCTAAATGTGGTTCACTGTCCCTTTTGATTTGATGCATAAATAGATAAAAGACCAAGAACTAAGTGAAACACCCATGCCTTGGGAGACAAAATAAGGTTCATGAAATTACATTCACGCCATATGTACACTAAGGCACTAATGCCATGCCTCTGATGATTTAGTACAGACAAGTAAAAAGCCATATAGTGTTCTTGTTTTTTCTGTATCAGCACTGAGGTTTTGTATTTTTTTGTATTTTTTATTTTAGTCCCACTTCAAGTAAAAACGTTGAATATTGAATGGTTTATCAGCTTTTGAAAACTATTTTTCATGTGTGAAACTCTAAAGAGCTACTGACGAAATGTTGAATCTTCTCCAAAACATAATTCATACATTATTTCTAAAGAAGACTTGATCAAGGCACAATGCATAAAATGGTTTGTACTCTTCATTCAATTTAAAGTTACTCAGTGCAAAATAGATGTTACCCAAAGAGGATTTTGTCCTGGATTAGAATACAATGTGGGATTACTTTGATGTGTTTATGTTTTGTTGTTTCAAAATATAAAGCTGTGAGTTGTCATAAAAACCACCGTGATGCTGATGATTTTGTAGCCCTGTTATTTCAAACATTTTCAACATTTTTTGCTAATTTCTTTGTCCATGATGGGCACAATTATAACATTTATCACTAATTAGTAATAATTAGACTTTTTATACTTTGGTTACTAAATTAATTATAAAGGCAGTGTTTTGCTGACCTCTCGTGTTGAGGGTTTCAAGCTTTGTTCACCTCTAAACATTACTGTTGGATATTATCAAAAGTGTGCTCTGTGGCACTAGAGTACATCTGTGCATCACTGCTGAAGGTCAACAAAAACAAGATTTCCACAGGGTTTTAATTTCTAAAGCTACTATGTTTGGGATTTAAACATTCGGGACCTTGGACACTCCGAGTAATAGGATCAACAGGACTCTGAGTCAGGCAGCCATACACATTGCTTACAGGTAAGATCTTTCTCTTACGTCCTTGTCACGCTTGTGCATTCATACCACTGCGGTGACAAGGGCATGATCCCTCACCAGCTTCCCACTACCACCTATTGTGTCAGTTTGAAAGCATGACCTCTACTGGTTGGCAGGGCGTACAATAACAACACAGTTGGATGACAAACTTGGTGAAAAAAAGAAAGCATTTACAAGTCATGAGGTCAGATTTTCTGATAATAGTATTTGCTTTTGCCAGTGTTATATTTTGCCAAATCATCCTCTGTTGCTTTGCTATGAGGAGCTGAGTTTGGAATGAAAAATGAAATGCATCACATCATTTTTAAATTGCAGGGTGCAGACAATAGGTTTTTTTTTGTGTCCATGTTCTACAGTGTCTGGAATGATTCATAATTCATAATGAAAAACATGTTAGGTTAGGTAACGTAAAACACAGTTTTATTAATGCAAAGGATGATTACAGAATTTCATGTTACTGACCTTTGTCTTTTTCATTTTCATTTTCAAACAAGTGGTCTCAATAGTTATTATTTATCACTACTTGTAACAAACCTATTTGGAGTAAAATACCATTTAGGCTGTAATTATGGAAAAAAAACAAAAGACAGAGAGGCAGAATAAAAGAAACAAAGCAGGAAAGTGAATGGGCACTGGCCACCACCAGTGACTTTCTAATGAGGTAGTAGTTGCCATGGTGACAAGGCTTTATGAGACTCTACCAAAGAAGAGGCCTTGCCCTGTACCAGTATGGTGTGTTTGTGTGTCTCTCTGTGTGTGTGTGTGTGTCCTTAGTACAGCCACGCTAAGCCTGCCTCACTGTGTCCTCAGGCAGGCTTGAAGGCTGTGAGTCAGACTGAAGAAACCAGGCTGTGATAAGATGTTACCAGCAGCTCTCAGCCCAGATCCGTGCCCTTTCTCCGAGGCTCGGCTATGGTTCTGCAGCGTCTTTTGGCTCTCTTAATGTGCCCACCTCAAAGATGACACTCCCTGGGGGGCTACATGTCCAATTATAGCCCCAGCCATGACCTTTTTTTCTGAGGCTATCGTCCCGCCCTTGGCTTTCTGACTAGCTTGATTTGACCAAGCAAGCAGACCATAAGCTATAGCCTCTGCCTCTGTATGTTGTCCTTAATGTTACAGTATTGAGTGGAAAATCAGGCAGGGGACCTCTGCCTAATGCTTCCCGATAGCTGTTAATTCAATAAGTGAGCGGCCTTGTCTTGATTTGCCCTTGTGGGGAGAGTAAATGGACAGAAAAACATATGAGTAAAATGCTAGTAGGGAGTAGAGAAAGGGAGACGGTAGAGAAACACAATGCTAGGCAGTGTACCCTGCCTCATACTGATGCCCCCCCCCCCCCACCCCCACCCTACCTACGACTCATGCACAAGGACACATTTATTTAGTCGCCATTGTTCATCAAGAAACCACAGCCTCAAAAATCGCTTCACTTGATGCTTGAAAAGTGTATTTGTGTTCACATGTACACATATTCATGTCAGTGTCTCTTCATTTGTGTGTGTGAAATGCAAAGAGGGAAACACGGGGAGAGAAGAGTGATAATGAGGCTAGATTTATCCTTCCGTATCCATATTCCATCTACACTTGAGTTAATTAGTTGGAACTTGTCCACAGTTTGGAAAATCAGCTTCACCAGTGCCTCTACTTGACACATGAACCCACAGGGGCTGAAGGCCTTGGTTCCCAAGGTTTCGGGGAAGCCCTCAGGCAGGAGAGATAAAGTGAAGTGAAGGGCCCCTCCCTGCAGATGCACCAAAGTGTGGCTGCTTGTCTGCAGCTCAGATTTGCAGTTTTTATGGATTAGTAGAAAAGAAGTGCAAGTGAGGTGGTACATTACTTCAAGCTCCTGTTTAACAGCTCAAAAAAAAAGATTGTATTAATTTTAAAATGATTATTTTACAATTTTACCTCTTTAATTATCAGAGGTTTGGGCTGATGGTTCACTTCTCAGCAGGTACCTTTTTATGTTGTTGTGAGGAAAAAAGAACATGTAACCATAACCACATATACACTACTATACAGTATACAGCATACTATACAGCAAGTACTATATTACAGTTACTATAACCTCAAATAAACCTATATCCATTGATTTTTTTTCAGCCATGGACATGGACATCTCCTTTTAGCTCTGTTTTGGTTGCCACAAACCCCTGAGGGAACTATCTGTCTCTTTAGACGGTAAATGCTCCACTATGCTCAACAACCAGATGCTCGTAACCATTTTTTTTAATCCATAGACTGGTGCAACATCCAAGAATGTCAGTGAGTGAGTTTATTTCTCTCAACTGCAGACGGTAACAGGCCTTTGTTAGAGGTAGGCCTTTACTTCAAATCCATTCAGTTTGATATGTGTAACTGGTCATACCGGTATTTTCGATCCTCTCCTGTTTGCCCTGTTAAAGTTATGCATTAATATAAACCTAACTCTTCCTGTTTCATATAAAAAGCCATCTAGCATTTCAGTGGACAGAAAAACCAAATGGGGCTTTTATTGCTGTGCTTACGTGCTGCAGTAAGCATATTGTCTCATTTGGTGTTTCTTATTTTTTGACGGTGCAACAAATGTGGTGGTCCACCAGGATTTATCCCGGTGCTCCTGATTTTTTTACTAAACCGCACCCTACACACAGCCATACGCAGTCCAGACATATACTATAGGTTTATACCTAGTCTTGTTGATGAAAACACTTGCCAACTGCTGTGAGAAGCAACACTGATGACAACAGTGAGAATAAGTCAAAACAATACATTTGCATTCTTTAAAACCCAAACAATGCTGCCTATTCATGTATCTAAATCCATATCACTATCCATGTCTGTGGTAGGAACAACCTACTGAACCACCTATTATATCATAAAAT
Organism: Trachinotus anak; assembly: GCF_046630095.1. Lineage (NCBI taxonomy): Eukaryota > Metazoa > Chordata > Actinopteri > Carangiformes > Carangidae > Trachinotus > Trachinotus anak. Next base: position 20,512,240 of record NW_027273872.1, on the reverse strand, counting down.
ATGCAGGAGCCAGATGCAGAATTCAGTTCAGAAACTGTACAGTACACACAGTGCAGCAGGTGAAAACAACTGTTATTTTTGTTTCTACAATGGCTGTGCTCTCCTCCCCAAATCCTACAGAAAACACGTGGGTGCCTGCCCCTTGATATTTCACTAGTGTCTCCTTCTAGCAGTGTGACAGGCTTTTTATTCAGATGGCTGCTGCTGGCGCTGTTTTGAGAGCAAGAGGATCGGCATGTCATACATAGGGGTTCACAAACAAGTCATTTTTGAAACCCTGCAGATGAGCACTCATCAATTAGTCTGGTCTTAGATGATAGCGTTGCTGTTTTCTCTGGATGTTACATCACAGTCTATCTAATTTACTACAGGCAGCACACACTGTCTCTGTGAAAACAGTGTGAAAGCAACCAGCATTCATCCTGTCGGTGTGTCATACTCTTGTAGGTATTACCGTAGTAGATCTTTTAATATGAAACACAACTCAGATTCATATAAACATGTATGCTTTCCCTGGTCTTAAAGAAAACATGCCACTCGGAAGAGGTCTTAAACAGAATAAGGCCGTGCAAGTCTAACTCGCAGCTGGCTATGAGTTTTAGCCCAACGGGAAAAGGGAGGTTCTGAGATCTCCTTATATTAGACTTGAAGGCTCTAAGATCAAATTCCTCCGAGCCATATAGGCTTGTAAAGGGAATACTGAGATGGGCTCTGAGGCATCTCTTTTCCCTCCACAAGACTAGTGGAGTGTGGGATTCTCCTGTTCCTCCACACAAACAGATCCATCTGACATGACAGACCTTAACCCCTGAGGGCCCACTTAACTCACAGCCACATTAATTGAATCTGGCCCTTGTGAAAGCACTAGAGAAATCGTACACCATGCAATCCAGTATAGAAAAGGGCGGATTTGGAGCAAAAGAGAAATGCATGTCACGGTTTGAGATTTGATGTGTTTTGAAGCTGATGAAGTGGAGGAGTGCGATGTGTGCTCCTCAGATCATTAGGTTGAATCAGCTGAGATTTATCTGAAAAACGCAGCTTTTATGGGACAATTCTCACAGTTAGCTGGTTACATCTCAGCGTCCCTGTGTTTCTGCTGCCTGTCTCCTCTCTCCTCTCACGCAGGCTGCTGCAGGTGATGGAGAGGTATTCTAAGCGTATTTCTTGTATCTATGTTCCTTCAGGGATCTCCATGGAGATAAAGTTTACCTCTTGGTATGTAATCATCCTCCTCCTCTTCACACGTGAGGCAGGTAAGGGCAAGGATCTTGGAGAACATGGCAGGAGCATGTAAGGAGGCGCATACACACACACACACACACACACACACACACACACACACACACACACAGAAAAAAAGACACGCTCAAAGCAAACACACAACTCTCGGTAAACATGCCTTCCGTTCACCTCAATATAACCCCTGTGTTTACTCCCAAGAACAACATTTTCACTCTTTCTCGCTCCGTCTGAGGATTAATTCATGGGATAGAGGCTGATAATACAGACCTACAGAAATCTGGGGCTCCTCCCTTTACAAATGTCAGATAAAGTCATCATCATCATTTTATTACACAAAGCCGATTACTCCTTCAGCCAGGCGCGTATGGGGATAAAAGTGGGGATCGGGTGGAGAGCCCTGACACAAATTGGATTTCCACTCTCCTATATCCTTAAATATAGATTTATTATCCATTAACACACCAGCATCCCCAGCTAGCTGCAACATGGGGATTTGCTCTAATGAATAGAAATCATGCAGTATATAAAAATGCGTAATTGACTTTCTGGGGCTTTATTGAATTCAGAGTAAAAAAATGTAAATGAGTGAAAAGGTACAGGGGATGTTTTGTGTGTGTGTGTGTGTGTATGTGTGTGTGTGTGTGAGAGAGAGAGAGAGAGAGAGAGAGTGTGTGCGTGTGTTTGTGTAATTTTGCTACATTCTAGTGAAGTGTGTAGAAATCCAACTATTGCATACACTTGAAAGTGTTTTTTCACAGTATAAAAATTATTATGAAGCTTGAATAACCATCACATTCATCTTCTCAAGTGTAACTACTTTACTGGTTATAACATTTTATAACAGTTCTTTTTTGAAACCGTGTAATGCTCTAAATGAGTCAGAGGTGTATTACAATATGTATGCATGTTTCTGTGTGCAACTGAACATGCTCCCCTTGTACATACGTTGATGTGTTTTGTGTATGTGTGTGTGCATGTGCATGTCCCTGTGCCTGCATGTGTGTCTATTCCCATATCTCCATTAGAGTGCGCATGTATTGAGGGTCAGAGTTTGTTTCTCTCCCTGGCTGGTTGCTGTTGGCAGGATTAGCGACAGGACAAGATGTTCAGTAAAAGCCCTCAGTTAGCCACGCCAAACATTGCATAATGCTCCATTTAGCACAGCACAAATTTGAGGATTTACTCTCAGACCTCTGACCTATCTGTAGGCCCTTTCTGGATGGATCAACCTACAATGCGTTTGAGCAGATGGATAATGTTTGTGGTGCTTTTCCTTGGCTTAGTGGCTAAAATATGTTTTTGCTTTGCCTGTGAGCTGTTGTTTCTGTTTGTATCACAGATGACAGACGAACCAGTGGCTGCTTGTTCTGGCTTATAAGTTTTCAACAATCGCTCTGTGGGGTCGGTTTATGCAGTATATATGCTTCACTCAGCACGGGGCAGACACAAGCAGAGCAGCCTCGTAGCAGCGTAGTGCAGTATGGATGTGGGCAACCCTTGACTCTTACTTCTGAGAAGAATATAACATGTGTCATTCATTATTAAACATGAATCAAAGAATGAGACTGAGGTGGTGACTCTTCACACTCAATCACCTGATAGTGGAAACTAATGTCGGACGTCTCCCTGTCTCTGCAGTGCTGTCCAAAGTGATAGGCAGAGGGAAAAAGTCTAGTTGAGCAATAATTCAAAAGTGTAACCTCAGGCTATCTGAGGACTGTGCAAACACAAGGGCCTGTAAGGCTCAGTAGAGTCAACTCTGAAGCATGTTAGAGGAAAAAGGTGAATTTATGTATTTCCTGGCAGAAATTCGTAAATTCTAGATGTGTGATAACTAGATGTGTAATTGTCATATAAAGAGGCTTTTCAAATGTGAAAATATCTTATGAGACATGCTGAGGACACTTCCTGTGGTCTAGAAACTGTGTGTTTTGTGTAAGTGTAACGGATACTGATATGCTGGCCTTTCCATTCCCCACCATTATTTGCTTTTACTGGACATCTTTCTGCCTTGTCCTCCTCTCACTTGCTGTATTCTCAACTTTATCCCCATCCCTGCCTTTCCCCTTCCTCTGGCTTCCTTAGAACCAGACTTCTGTTTATCGCCCCTGTTTCTCACCCAACCAAACTCTACCCCTTACACTTAATTCTATCTCTGGGTACCTGGCTTTGTCTCCTTCACTGCCATTCTCATCTCTCTTCTCTCTCTCTCCTCCAACCCCCCCCCCCCCCCCCCCCCCCCCCCCCCCGAGATAACTCTAAGTCATCTTCACATGGAACCACTCTCATCTCCTCTCTCTCCATTCCAGCCATCTCTTTATTGACTTCTACTTGTCCTCCCATCCATCCTTTCCATCTCTCCAGGCTTTTAGAGTGAATGATACAGATAGATGCTCTCTGCACCCTTTCTCAAAGCTCTCACACAAAATCAACAGCTCCTGCACTCAGCAGTCCCCCCCCCCTCTCTCACACACACACAGACACACACTTACACACTGCTCAAGTCTCTCTACACCTGGTCCATCTCGGATCGGAGAGGTGCAGGTTGATACAATGGGGGCAGCAAAACACTTCACTTGTTTTCTTGAGCCCTAGCTGTAGGGGACTGAGCTTTACCTCCAATCCTGTGATAAAAATATAGAGCTGCACTGGAGTAAAAGCTGCTACTGTAGAGGGAGAAACACATACTTTTGACATTGCTCATGATGCTGGCAATGCTGCTGATTTCTTTGTTATCTTTTGCAGTAGCAGAATAAGTTTTTATATCTTTTACTTAAGTGAAAAATGTTGAATTACACATAAAAGTCATACATTCAAAATGCAACTTAAGTAAAGGTATATAGAAATATTATCAGCAAAATGTACTTAAAGTTAAAAAGTTACTAATGCAGCAAAACACTCTAATCTTACATATTGTTTTATTTGATAATTATTACTGATCCACAACCAAATGACTGGTCTTTAATTGTGTGGTAATTTCGTTGATTACACATGTGTTTGAAAACACACAACCTAAACTGAATAATAGGGTCCTTAAAGTGACTGCTACGGTAGTGCTTAATCATGAAATCCTATCTTGAAAAGGGACTGTCAGTCAAAGTTAAATACATTTAAAATTTAAGTTATTGTTAAGATCACATGGTGAATATTCTTAAGAGGTCTTGGGGCTGTGATTAGATGCACATAGCCTCCAACGTCAGGGACAATTGTGAAATTAAGGTCATAGAAAGTAAAACAAACCCCAAAACAATCCAGTCCTAATACAGTTATTTTAAGACAAAAAGAATAATATCATCTGCATACATACATCTGGATTCCACTCATGAGTAATTAAACCTTTAATGTTGGTCTAAATTCTACTGTTAATAGCCAATGTTTGTATTAATATCAGAAATAGATAGTGGGGCACAGTCCAACCATGTCTGAGAAATAACAATATAATAAATCAATGGTCCCCTTGTCCCCTTGTGGGTTAATCCAGCCCTGCCTGTTATACTGTTATTGGTTTCTATTGGTATCCATAGCAACAAATCATATTTCATAAGCTCATCACAGAGGTATGAAAATCTTCATATACAAAGTAACTGGTAACTACAGCTGCCGAAAAAAAATTGTGGATTAAAACCTAAAATATTCCTCTCAGATGTGGTGAAATACAAGTAGAAAGTAGCATCATAAGGGAAGAATGTGAGTAAAGCACAAGTTCCTCAGGTTTTAACGCTTCCGCGCTGGCAACAGCCAGGGCTGGAGGCATAATGTTTTCAGGTTGTCTGTGCGTCCTTCCCATTCTCATGGACATGATATCTCAGTAACACCTTGACGAAACTTCCTCAAATTTGGCCAAAATGTCTACTTGGACTCAAAGATGAACATTGTAAATGCAATATCTTCAGAGCTCCTCAAGGCAATCCCTTCAAACCTGGCATAAACATTAACTTGGACTAAAGGACAAACGGATTAGATTTTGATGGCAAAAGGTCAAAGGTCAAGGTAACTACTCAAATCACTACTCAAGACACACATCAAAATTTCACACAAATGATTATTATTTGAAATGACTCTCAATAAACAAGGCTGTAATCTGACTGCGGTAATTCCAGTTACTTCAGTAGAGTTCTTGAATATAAATATAACTAGTTCCGATACTGATCTAATGGTTCTTTTATGATGTCTGCATAACACTGCAGTCATCACAAGCATATCACACCGTTACTTTTATGTCTACAAAATAACAACATGGATACCAGTTTATATGATGCAATTCATTAAATCAGCCCAGCAGAAAATGTTACCTCTGTAAGGGTCTATAATGGCCATTTTTTGCAGAAACTGTGTCAGATATTGATTGAAGTCTATAGTAAATTTTCAGGTCAGAATGTGCTGTGTTGTTGTATTTGATTACATCATACTATACATGTGTTTATTGTGTCCGCTGGGTCCAACTTTGTCCTGAAATTTCATCAAACGAGGATTATGTGTTCGATACAAAACAGAAACGATATTCTCTTAACCTTTAGTGTTACCCGAGGCAAAGAACAGATGAAAATGAAACATTCAGTTCATGGCTGTTGTTGTCTAATCCAGTTCAGTGTGGTGAGATTTGTCAGTCGTGGCACCTGGTTCTAACACCTCAGCTGTCATTTTGCACTGGGTTTGACATTTGGCAGTCAGTGTATCATGATGTGGTGCATCTGTGCACCAGTTTCACCTGGACACCTGTTTGTTAACAACATCACACCAAATTATTACAGAGTGATTCTCTTTGCATTGATTGTCTCTGAAGCAAGAGGTGAAATGACATTATACTGATTAAGAGAGGTCTGCACTGGATTCCTGTTTCCCAGACAGCTGCGCCTGCGGTGGGTTAAATTAACATGTCACTGCTGAAACACCAGATTGTAACAAATACTGTAAAAAAAAAAGCATCCCCTCTCTTTCTTTCCCTGTCCTCCTCACACATACACACACACACAGATCCTGCTTTATGCCACAAGCGTCTGTCTGCGGTACACATCAGGCTGCAATGATGAACAGCTTTATCACACTGTAAAAGACAGAGGGCTCCTCTGTCTTTTACAGTGTGATAAAGCCCCCTGTCTGGGCTTAGATAGGAAGGTTATTGTTGGAACACCATAACCTTTTATTTCATCTGCTGTAAAAAGAAATCAATTAAAAGCTAGGTATAGGATCATGCCTTGCTATGAGCACAACTAATCACATTTTGCTCACCCACACTTTTTTTTTCTCTTTTTTTTTCTTGTCTAATTCCATCTTTTCATGTCTTTCCCATTCTTCCATTCTCTCCCTCTCTCCTTTTCTGTTTAATTTGTGACAGCAGGAGCAGTCAGAGCTCCCATTTAACCCTACGCCTGCAGCTTTAATAGCTTTAATCACTGCCTTCACCATAGCAACCTGTCCGGACAACCAGTCAAATCCCACTGGAGGTATTTTCTGTATACCAAAGCCCGCCTCCAACTGCAACCAGTTCTTTGGAAAAACACACTTTAAGCACATTTCAGAGAAAGAAAAGGTGCAAAGACTGAGATAAACAATAACTTGAAGAGAATAACTAGAGAACATATTAACATCACGATGAAACTCCATTCATCTCCAAGGACATGAATCAGTTTCAAACAAATCCTCCACAATAACTGGAATTTCACACCACTTCACATTTTGCATGTGCAAAAGATGACAATAATCTGCAGCAAAGCCAGGAAAAGATGACTAAAGCACAAACTCCAATTACATGCTACCAGGCTGCAGATGATGCACAGTAATACATGGATTCCCAGTACTCTATGATCATTTGTACAGTATTTTAGCACATATTTTCTAAGGTGTCTCAAATTGTGCATCCACCCATCCTGTATTGTCTACTCCATTAGAGCTGTAGCTGCCATCTTCAAAATAAGTGGTCTACTACCTTCAAAAGACACAATTTCTTCTTGAAAGCTCCCAACCTCTCTGAACCAAAATACAGTTTCACAAAATCAATGTAGAAATGGATTCCCCCCCCAAAAAATACAATAAGGATTTTTAGAGAACAGAGCAAAGATTTTTGGATAGACTACTTTGTAGTTGCAGAATAGTCCAAATTGTCTTAAAAAGTGACTTATTTCCATTTAGAAAGTACCACTTCTTAATCCTTGATAAGGAGTAAACTTGACAAACTGAATTTTAAAGCAATATTTTGACGTTCCAGGCAGTGCGCTTATTTGCTTTCTTGTCAAGAGTTAGATGAGAAGCTGCAGCCAGCAGTTGGTTAGCTTAGCAAAAAGAAAGGGAATGTTTAGTTTAGCTAGGAATTAGTCACAGTTAGGCACAGAAAAACACAGCCTGTGCTTTTTAGACTTATAGATTTGGTATGGAACAAACAAACATGGATTTTGTTACCTTTGCACAGAGCCAAACTCGCTGTGTGCCCCTGTTTCCAGTCTTTGTGCTTCGTTAAGCTGCACTCCTGCTGCTGCGTCAGCTTCCTTCTTATCGTGAAGATACAGTATGAGAGTGGTGTCAATCTACTCATCCAACTCTCAGCAATAAAAGCAAATAAGCGTATTTCCCAAAATATCAAACTGCTCTTTCAAAATGTTTTATGTAAAGCAGTTTTCATTTCGCAACTCACGCACTGACTTTCGTCTCCTCTAACCGCCATATTCATAGCATTTTATAATAGAGCTGGGATGATGTTTTCTGTGTAGTACGTCTAGTTAGAGCACACCGGTTGAGGAGGTCACAAACAAAGCAACCTTCTGCAGAATTATTCAGAATTATTGCAGGAGCATAACTGTGACTCTGGTGTTGTTCTAATTAGCAAGTACCTGTGTGACTCCTCACTTTTTCCCTCTCCTTTCTTTCTTGCACCTCTGCACCTCATGCCATCTATGCACAATGCACTCTGTAACCTCTCTCCTTTTTTCCTCTTTTTTTCTCTCCTTTATCTCTGTTTCTCTCAGCCCTGGGTGCCATATGCTGCCTTGGGGAAAAAAAAAAAGTTCAAACAGGGTTTCTCAATTTTTTCTTAAGTGAAAAGGGAAGTAAAATCTAAAAAAAAAATACAAATCTCTCCCTTTCACGACCCTCCATATTCAATTCTCCACCATGACAAAGAAATTGAGAAAACTTCTGAATGAGCCGAGCTCGCGTGGTTTCTGACCCCTCTGCTGCAGAGCGCTGCATTTTTGTTTATCATTCATTCTTTCTTCACCCCTGCAAAATTCTCCTCTCTGCACCTTAATTCTCCATTCTTTCCCTATGAGCCTGGCCTCTGTCTCTGTCACCAGTTTGCTCGCCTATTTCCTCCTTACTCTCCCTCCCTCACTATCTCTGTCACTACATTCCTCTGCCTATGTCTCCCGGAGGGTAGGAGGAAAGAGAGGTTTTAATTAGGTGAACACATCTTAGCTCCAGGGAAACCAAAGATGGCACGCTGACACACAGCCGCTACTTCAGCACCCTGACCTAGGCGAGGAGTGTGGTGATCAGGGCGGAGAACCTCATCTCACCCATTCCCTGGAGGCCCTGGCACTGCGGCCTCGGCATGGTTCCCAGATCTCTCCGTCTTGTTTGTGTCAGTGTTACAGTACAGATTCCCATCAGCGGCAGTAATGGTTGTCTAATGGGGCACTCCAGCCCTGCCTGTGGATGGTAATAAGGACGGCTGCCAGTGCGGCACAGTTGCACTTGCTTTCCTCTGTATGTGTGTGTGCCTGCCCGTCATGCACACCCCTCCTTTTTTGCTCTCACTTCCTATCTTATACATAAACAGTCCCAGACTAATTCCATCAGTCACCCCGAGATTGCATTACATAAGCAGAGTCAAAGACTCTGTGGGTGTTTGGCCTTGGGGTAAGTCTGTTTGCTCTACCTTAGATACCCTATAGTGATAGTCAAGGGGGGAACAATTACATTCTAACCTGCAGCGCTGTAGAAGAGTACTTATATTTCCCCTTTCATCTTTTCCTCTCTGTCTTTTTCTTGCTCATGCTCTGTCTCTATCTGTCTTCATTAGCATCACAGTGCAGCTGTATTTATCGTTCTTGGAGAGTGGCCTGCCTAGGGGCTGGTGTGATGAAGTTAAAAACTCACAAACACAGACACACTCCCACACTTGTGCACAAATCCTGTCAGGTCCTGTACGTGACACGACTCTATACATACACACAAAGACCCTGAGGGTATTGGATCTAATGAGGACACTGGTCTAGAGCAGGGTTACCATAACAAGCTTAGCTCAGTGTGTGTGTTTGACTACACACAGCTTCTACACTGTCCTTATCAAGTGAAAAGGACCCTTTGAAGCAGTAAAGGTACCATTAGCTGGCCTGCAATCTGCTGGTGAGGGAAAAAAATAGAAAAAGGCAAAAAGACGGATGAGGTGAGCGAGATCAAGAGATGTATAAGTAGCGCTTTCATCTCAGGGGTTTCAGGTATCTTCGACATTCTGTTCACGTCAGTGCCCATTGGCAGAGGCCTTTATGCACACACCAACTTGCTGGCTCAATTATGAAACCCAAACATCAAAACTGTGGATTTTTCTTTCCTCGACAGCTGACTAAAATGATACAAAGCAATCTCCTGTTTCTGATTGGAAAGGTACTGGCTCCTGCTTTGCATGGAAAAATATGTATACCATTCTTTTCAGCCAGTTTCCACTTTTATGACTTTGTTTTTGAGTAGGCCTTCTCTGAATAGAGACAAACATGGAGAGACTAACCAGCAATGTGAATTTCAAACGGATGATTTACAGCTTCACAATCTACAATCACTGAGATCTAAAGAGCCAAAGCTAAAGCCCTTTAGTCACTTTACACCATGTAAACTCTCCCCTCAGCTTCATCATTCTTTAATTGGGGATGTTAATTGCTTCTCTAATGGCTTCTCCTGGACATAGAACTTGCACTGTGGGAGACAGAGGCCAAGAAAGGCTTATGTCACCACACTTGGAAGACACAGAGCTGGACAGGGAAACACAACCCCATTGACCTGGCAGCTGGAGACTGAACAACATCATCAGGCCTTAAGGGTCAGCTCTCTCTGGCAGCAAGCAGAATGTATGCATTAAGTGAAACATATTATAATTTCCTTTATAGTCTGCAGAGTACTTAACAGTCATTAGTCTGAAGATGAATTTAAACATCCCTCTGGAATGTGATCATTATTGCATGTGTTGTGTAGCAGGGGAAAATGGAGTATACGTGTTTCGGCCGATACAGAGATGGAGCCCAACTGCAGGCAAAGCACTAAAACCGTATCGCTTAGTCCATATTTTTCAGCACTCCCAAAGCAGTAGACGTTCTGTGCATCCTCTATGAGCACTGCCAACTTTCCTCAAGTGTTTTTTTGGGGGGTATTTGCTCAAGTTGTAATGACTCTCTAACTGAGAAATAGAGAAAGAGTTTCAGTGTTTGCTCATTAAATCCACCACCTGGAAATCTTGAGCGTCATGATTAAGTCATTTCCTCTCACCTACTGATTAAAATGCAGCGCACGAATTTTGGCCAGAAATGTCAAAGTGCTCGTTGTGTTCCCACTCCATAACCACTGTGTCATATCTGACCTTTTCCCTCCATCACTGTCACCTCCACTCATGTCTTGGTATCAAGCTGGCCTTGTACACCTGGAGGACTGACTGACTGCACAGCAAGATGGTGTGTTGACAAACCGAGGGGAAACAACCTTTTGAATGAAGATCAAACTGCCATTTTCTGTTGTCGGTGCTCATTTATCAACACCCTGTTAGTGGAAACTGACAAGTGCAAGACACGCTATTACCTGCAAATTGTTGATGCTGATTTCAGATACAAATAAAAGTGAGTTCCTGATGTAAGACTCCAGGAAAATCAATTTTTTATGATGCTATATATTATTTACAGTGCACAAGATATAAGAAGGAATTAAAGCTTTAGAAGCATGCAGCCGCAGGTTCCAACGGCAAATATAAGCTATACACAGCAATCTAAGTTGGATATGAATACATTTTCAGTGTAACACAAAACTTTTTGCATGTTTAGCAACTCTTGCATCTGCTGATGAATCTATAACTGCAGAAAAAAAAGATCCAGTTCGAACAAATCAGTGGCTTAAATGGAGCACAAAGGAGAGAATGCTCTCAGAGACTCCCGCTGTGTGCTGCATGCATCAGCTTTGATTTCTTTTGATCATAGAAAGCAATCAATAGCCCATCACAATGTCCCCCTACTAATCTCAAATCTAAATCAATTCAGTTTGTATTCCCGTACAAACTCAGGTAACAAGATTCTCCACACAATAGTAGGCACACACTAAGTGCACAATTACCCATTCAACACCAGGCACTCACTCACAGATATAAACGAGCTGTCAGAAAGCCACAAGAAAACTAATTGGATTGAGAAAAAAATGAACAAGCATTTTGTCGTTTGGTCAATACTAACAGCATGGATTGGGCGTTTTACATGAAATCTACTTAGACTTTGGCAATAGCCTGCTGACGTGGCCTTTGGGGGGTAAATACAATCTCTGTTATTTGGCTTCCCCTCTTGGCTCAGTTTTAAGTAAACATATTTTCAAGTGCAGAACTTAAAAAAAATCAAAAGGGAGGAGCTCCCTCAAGGCTGCTCAACAGAAATGGGTGAAAAGCAGATGCGATCATTACAATCCTAACACATGAATTACACACACACACACACACACATACACACACACACACACTCAGAATTCTTCGAGACAAAGTCCAAAAATGCCTTAATACAAAACGATCACATGGATCAAAACCCTGGTCAGTTCAGGAGAAGAACAATCTGACCTGATGACACATTGAAAGAACGAAAGAGGGGAGGAAAAGTGAGGCATTTAGCATTAGCATATTCACATAAACATACACATACCAGATCAGTGTATGAAACAAGCAAACAATAAGCATGACCTGTGGATGAAATTTGTGTCAGCAGTAGTTTTTTTTTCTCCTTATGGTGGGAATCTTCAGGGAGCCTTCGGGTTGGATTGCAAACAGCTGCAGTTTCTACTGCAGTCTCAATTATGTATGATACATCACAACAGAGCCTTGCAGCCACTCTTTATCTCTCGCCAGGCATGTACACCATACTGCAATTTACTGTAGGTCTAGACTCACAAAGTGCATCTTTAAGTCAGAAGTATTAATTCAAAAGTGTCAGATACAACAACAACATGGGTATATATTATATATTATGTCGAAGCTTTAAGATTTTAAAGCTGCATTTATTGATTTTTTTGGCCACTGAGGGCACAACAAGCTTTGACTCTGTGAACTTGTTAGCACACTATTACAAAAATGGAACAACATAAACATTTATTTGGACAAATGTACATTTCAGGTCTAATATTCACTCTTTTTTAGCTCTAGTTTGGTCTCCACCAACTCCAACTTCACCAGCTATTTGCTAACTTGCTTGCTTGTTGGTTCTGGGCTGGTTTTGTCAAGTGAGTTTGTCCGAGCTTTTTTGGTGCTGAAAGCAACTGCCTGCTGAGTCTGCAAACAAGGGAAATGAGAGTTGGTGAATCATGGGAGTGAATTGAAACAGTCAAGTTGTGGGCTGTGAAAAGAAGGTTAGGTGATAACTCTCTGTGGATTTTCCACTATGACTAACACGACATCATTTCACCAACTGAGAACATAAATCTATTGATTAATGGCAAATGTGTGGTATGAAAAAATATTGTACTACTAGAAATGATTAGCAGTAGCTTAATGTTGGAGATTGACATTGTTTTTCTTTTTTCTTCTTCTTTTTAAGATTAAAGTCTTGTCTTGCTTTTTGTATAAAACAGCAGTGGGATTGAGATAACTCAAAAGTGTCATCGGTGTCAGTACAATCTGCATCTTAAATAAGCTGGCCGTGAACACTTTGAATATTTATTGTGGGCTAACTTACAACCAGCCACTCTGAAAGAATGATTTATTGCCATGAAGATACAATGCCTTTCACTTGCTAAAATTGAACCTACAATGAGGCGCTACTTGAATAGTGTTAACAAGACTCTAATTGGCATTAGCTCAAAAAAAAACACCAACGTGATTGAATCGGTCCATAGGGAGTTATTAAAAGTTATTAAAGTTATTAAAAGGTGTTTTTCACAGTTTGTAACTTTCTGGATTGTGTGACTGATGCAGCTAACTGTGATTTGATTCATTCATCTAATTCATTTGACATAAAACCCCTTCGGCTGCCAGATGCAAGTGACAAAGGAGGACTGTTGGAGGGTTAAATCAAAACAACTTCACTCCCATGGAGAAGTTCCCAGTGCCTTAGCAATTTTTCAAAGATTCACAAACAAAGACTCTTGCTCATAAGTCATTATCAACTAGTGGGATTTACATAACAGAGAGGTTGCAAGTCTTAAGCCTGTTCGCTGCATATAAGTGCAAATGTGAGTCCACCTTGGCGATACATAACTAAGGTGCACACTGCATATTAACTGTATTAACAGTGAATAGTACATAGAGAGAAACACAAAAACTAATCTACACACACACACACGCACACTCACACACACAGATAGTAGCAGGTGCTCTCTGTTGGATGTGGATGAAGACAGATGAGCGGTGATCATTCTCATTAGAGCAGTGATGAGCTCCCATGAAGACATACACCTGGACCAGTGCACACCTGGGGAGACAAAAAGAAAGTGGATGTGTGTGTGCCTAAGTGAGAAAGAGAGAGAAGAGAAAAGAGAAGAACACATCAGAGCAGCAAACAGACAGAAATCAAAGCGAGTGAGGTGGAGAAGGATTACTGGGATCCACCCAGCGCACACACACGTACAGTAGGAGATAAAAAAGTCTTTATCAAATGGCATTTATAGAGGAAACAGTTGCACTGATGGGCCAGTCAGTCCAATCCATTTTTCTTACTATTACAAGATATATTTCTTATCAGTATCACTAGATATACCTTCATCCCACAACCTGCTGTCTCTCCAGAGGAATACACATGAACACACATGCACACGCAGATGCTTTATCTTTGATGAACCTGTCTCTAAATGACTGCTGCACAAATGTATTGTGAAACCCTATTTAATGTGCCTCACTGAAGCCGGTGTCTGCAGTACAATGGTCACAGTGTGCGTGGATGTTTGTTTTTCAGAGATACGCTGTAGGTGGAAAAGGTATTTACTGACACCATCTGAGGCAATCCTGAGCTTTACATTGAACAATAACATCACGGGTCAGCCATGGCATTAAATGTATCATTTACAATAACACCACAGAATCCAATTATGCAGTGTACTGTACCGTTCAAATGTGTTTGTGTGGTTTGTGTGTGAATTTGGAGGCCCACGTGCTTTCTCTCCGTCTCTGCTGGAAGTAACAGCCAACATGTGTATTGTTATAGTGGTTGCATCAGTAGGTGCAGCAACCAGGAGGCAGATCTAACATCCTGCTTCCCCTCACAAGCTACATCGTATTTCTGTGTGTGCACGAGATTGATAAGAGTGGGAGGGACGAGGCTGGATAGGGAATGACCTAAATCGTTTGTTGATTGACGGATGCTGTCATCCAATTCCATTAGCTTTGTTCCTACACACCTTGGCGGTTGCTAATTTAATCTCGGCTCTGATAGAATGTAATTTGGTTAAAAAGGGGCCCTTATTAATATTTCCAGTATCATTTTCAACCACTGATGGGCAGAGGAACTTTCATTACAGAGAGAAATTACACAGGCAAGATGGCACGTAAATGGGGAGGCAGTGGATGGGACTGGACAGAGATGTATGGGAGCTTGGATGCACTAGCTGACATTGTTAGCTTCAGTAGCCTCAATTCAGGGAAAAAAAAAAAAAAAACACACACACTTTTGCCTATATGTGCAGAAAAGCATGGATACAGCAACACACACCCACACACATAACAATCCCCTTATATTGCAGCCGAGTCTATAGACTGCAGGATGTCTGACAGCCATTTAGCTGTCAGCAAGCATAATAAGCACCATAACAACAGAACATAATCCAAAAGGCTAAGGGTTCCCAAGAGAGGAAAATATCACCCTCTCGCTCTGAGAGCACTGTTCTCCCTTCCTTCCTTCCCTCTATAGGCCTGAGCTATTACACTGTCTTCATCTCTTGGTGCTCTCTTGTTGTCCTCCTCCTCCCTTTGTCTCTCCGGCTGAGCCGCTTAGCATCGCGAGAAAGGCAGAAACAACCATTTAACGGCTGACATGTCCCATAATCGACACATTACATACAGTACATACATAACAAAGCACAACTGTGTACCAGTTCTTTTTTTGACCTGTGATAGCTCGCAGAATGTCTATCACTGCACTCCTGTGTGCGTTAGTGTGTTTATGTGTGTTTGTATTTGCATATAGCACGATATTCAAAGGAAACAGCAGTGAGGGGAATAATATTTTGGCAAGCACAGCTGCACTTGTGGTGCATCCCTGCTCCTCGCCAGTCTTTGTATTAAATCTTCAGCCCTCTTTTCTTCCGCTCCAATACTGACTTTGAGTTGCCCACCGGAGAGAAGAATAAATTTTTAGCAGGTAATCACTAATTTCTGGCAGATTAAATTTAGCAAGCAGTCCTCCCAAGTCTGGTATATAGCTTTGGAATTGCTTCTGCTTTAATTTTCTGCTGTAGTACTTTTATTCACCCACATCTGT
The DNA here is from genome assembly GCF_046630095.1 of Trachinotus anak. Lineage (NCBI taxonomy): Eukaryota > Metazoa > Chordata > Actinopteri > Carangiformes > Carangidae > Trachinotus > Trachinotus anak. Next base: position 20,496,362 of record NW_027273872.1, on the reverse strand, counting down.
GCGCCCTGCTTCTTTCCTTACCTCAGGCTATATACCAAGCCCTCCCCTCTGCTCAGCTCCCATGTCCCACTGTCTTCTTCTTCTGCTCCCTATACTCACCCCAGTGCCCTAACCACACCTCCACTCCCTAACCAGCTTCTTTTTTCTTCTTCCCTCCATCTGCTTCCCTCTCTTCCTCCCTGCCCCAGGCCACCCCTCTTCTCCAGTCTCAGCCAGCCTTTCGGGATAAAGAGAATACAGGGGATCAGTTCTGCTCAGTGACCTTTGGAGGTGGCCTTCAATCTAAAGGTATGGCAGGGGAGGCAGAGCTTAGAGAGATTTACTGGGGTTGCCTACGGGAGAGAGAAGAGATTTCTCCCCCTGCCAATACTCTGGAGGCAAAGAGAGTTGAGGCAGAGAAGAAGAAGAGAAGAGAAGAGAAGAGAAGAGAAGAGAAGAGAAGAGAAGGGAAGAGAAATTAAGTGTCTCTTCTGAAAAAGAGACAACCTGAACGCCGGGGAAGATGACAGTAGATCAGAGGAAAAGAATAGTGACGAGAGGAGAGAGGTGCCTGCTGGTCACGGTGGGGCAGCGGTCATTTGTAGCACAACTGGAGGCTCTGACCACTGAGAGAAGAGGATGGATGTATAGATGAGGTATAGGATTGGAGAGATGCATGGGGAGAAAGAGCATATCATGAAGGAACATTAAAAAAAAAAAAAAAAAAATATATATATATATATATATATATATCCTTTCGAAGACACACTGCTGAGAGCTGAAACAAATAGGTTCTTCTTTGTTCCTGTCTGTGTGATCGTAGCGACACCTACACCCTGTCAACTATAGTAGATCTTTGTTCAGTAGGAATGAGAACAGACATGCTTTCCTACCATTGGGACAGTTGAAGGTTAAGGCTGAAGAAATCATACTGTGTGTGTGTGTATGTGTGTGCATGGGTGGGTGTGTGTGTGTACAAAACTGTCCCACGAGGGGTCCCCTTGCAGGTGGCTTGTAATTTTGGTCCAATTTGCATATATCCAATCAGGTAGCGTAATTGGGAGTGTGTGAGATAGCATGGGGAGACTGCACACACACACACACACACACACACACACAAACATGCAGAGGGCGTTGGTCTGTCCCAGGATGCAACAAAAATTTGTTGCAGACGAGCTGATGACACTGATAATTGTGACACTGAGTGATGGCTCTAATCAGCAAAAGTATCTTCCTAATCAATTGACCTTCCCCCACCTCCTCCTGTCTCCGTCTCCCTGTCTTCAAAACAACTCCTTGTCCCCACATAAAAGGCGTCCACATCGGAGATGAGCATGAATAGCCTGAATTACAATTATTGACCTTGACAGGCGGTGGCAGAGAAAGCACACCGATAAGAACCACACAGGGAGAAACAAGTTCTCAGCGTGAACCTAAATGAATAAGTGATGCCTGTCAGCTGATTTTGTCCAGGCTTTGTCTAAAGATGCAAAACTGCAGTCTTTGTAGGTGCTGATTTTATAGCACCGAAAACACATTTATTTTCACACAAGTCTACAGATTGTTTAACACAATCACTGCAGTTTTACTTTTCTGAAAATGATAGAAAAAGATTTTTGTTTTAAATATTATCTAAATATCCAAAAGTCACAACACACAAAAAAAAATATTTTTCAATACTTTTGTTGAGTTGTTGCCCCAGTTTAAAACACACTTGTTTAAAGCAGATTTTAATTCTTGAATTCAGTGCTTTAATCTTTGGATTCTACTTTTGTTTTTTATTTCTGGTTTTATTTTCTTTTGTCTGTTTTATTGATTTTAATATACCTATTTGTAATTCTCCCTGTTATACTTCCCTTGCTAATTGACACTTTGCCGCTCTTCGAGTCTTTTATTGTTTTGTTTTGTTTTTATGTATGTACAGCACTTGAAAAGTGCTATTTAATAAAGAGACAACAATGACGAATTATTTTAGATCAAATTTAATGGAACTTGTAATGTAACAAGTATAAAGATGCTGTGGTCTATTCTCAATCACTCAGGTTATGTTGCAACATAATTTCGTATTAATATGGTTAAAAATCAAAAACAAATTAAATATGTTAAATGGTTAAATGTATTTTTTTCTGTTGAAAAATAAATCCTACCATTATGAGGACACACACACAATGTCATGGTGCATCAATTCTGTTTTGCATTTTTCAAAGTAATCTGTATCTGATTTTTATTGCAGATGAGGTGTTTTGGCATATTTGGCAGAGATGTTGCTTTCATTATTTATTGCTTGTTTCTTGTGTTTTTATGCTTGAAAACATAGAATAAAATGCATTTAATGTCAACATTATCAAATTTTTATGTAGTTAAATGTTATTGAGAAAAATATAAATAACCAAATTTAGCACCCTCTCTAGAAACTACTGATGTTAAAGAACATAACACAACAAATAGGTTTAGCAAGTAAGGAAATATTGAGGAAAAATTAATAAGACTATTACAAAAACAAAGATACAGTATATTTTTAAAATTCTATATTTGTTCTTGTGCCACTATGGTCTACTATCTTCTCTAATTGCTGTTACATATCTGCAACAGTATCTCTGAGAAACAAATCTGTAAATAATTGAATTAATTTCAATTTTCTTTGATGTGGAAAGCTTTAAGTACATTAACAGACACACTGTTGTGCAAAGACTGTGTAACGTTACATTCTTGTCACATACTGACTCAGGGGCTCGAGCCACTCCTTCAGATGCCACAGTGAAAGACACAAAGACTTAGATTTGTATTACAACATTCAACAAAGAGATTCTTTTACCAAGGAAACAATGTTTGCTGAGTGCTTGTTTCCAATGTACACAGTCTGCCTTGCTGCATAAATGTACATCTAAAAGCATCTTAGGTGTATCAGTGAAGTTCGTATTTGCTCTATTCATTCTAGCTCTGTGGTTTCTTTCTCTGGAGGCATGATGAAAAATGCATGTGGTTGGAATGACAGCTAATTTCGGAGAGAGTGACAGAGTTTGTGGATTGTAATACTCTGGAGAAGCCTAATCAAAAAGAGAAGGGCCGGCTTGAGAAGAGAGAAACACTGAGAAAACCCATAATTACCAACAGCCAAGCAAATGGGCCATCTAGGCACACAACCACTTAATTGGTAGTTAGGTTTTTCTGTGCAAAGGCACAAAAGCACCAGAGATAATTTCTTAATGGGGGCCTATTAAGTCTGAGGATCTGGCATTTAGGGCTCACATTCAGGCAAACACAACACCACAGCACCACACACACACACACACACACACACACTGAAAGATGCACAGACGCAAGCTCAAGTGAAACTCACCACGACGTACTGAGGCTGTCCATGGTCCGTTCACACACACATTCACAGGTCTCTCATCATGACGAGGACCAGCAGGATGGCTGATAGATGCACTGTCTGCCTCTCTGAGCTGCCTTCACTGACTCCGTTCACTGCTTTGGAAAGAAGCCTGTGTTAAAGCATGCAGAGTAATCTCCTGCCTCCATGTAGCTTGATCATAAGTGTTAACAGGTAAATGAGCGCTTGGGGAGATTTCTGTCTAATAACGGTTTCCCAACAACCAATGTGTAAGCAGCATTACCCCAACCCCTGCAAAGGGCTAGAAGATAAACATGGCAGGTGGGGAGATCATTAATGATGTAGGAAATAAAGCGGAAACAAAGTTTTGCTCCACAAATTTTCTAATTTTTGCTTTTTTGTGAATATTTTTTGTAAATAACTGCTTTAATGAAGCTAGATTCTAACAGCGTCTTCAAGAATAAATGTGCACAATAAAGCTCATTTGTTAAAAAACCAAACAAAACAACAACAACAGTGACAACAGAAGCCTTGGCTGTTGCAGGTGTGTATGAGCGTGTGCCACTGATCAGACATATGGACTGTAGCCAGAGAACAATCGAGTCACATGCAGTAATGCTTTTTCCTGCTTGTTTCTACTGAAAGGTAATAAAGAGAAGTGGTTGCTACAATACAGTGTGCTTCTGTTCCAACAATATGGAAGGAAAAGAAACACACACACACACACAAACACACACACACACACTTCCGTCCAGCTTAGCAGCTGAACTTGGTCAGTGCAGCGGGCGGCCTCTGTAAAATTACACTTGAGGACATAATCTTGACACTGCACTGCGTTATCTCAGGCCGCCGTGATGTTGATTCAGCAACAGCAGCAGCAGCGCACAAGACAGAATCTGGGAGGAAATTAAGTGTGATGGGCCTCTGCTATTCTTCAGCGTACGAAGAAGTGTCTCAAAGTATAGAGTATGAGGGGGAAAACAAAAACAAAAACAAAAACAAAACATCCTTTTCTGGCACATTATTTGTTTCTGCCCTTAATTCAGTTTGCCACAAAAACACAGAGACTATAAACTGAAAGACAACACGGGGCATCGTTTCGATTAGGTTTTGGAAACAGCAGCTTTGAGCACAGGATGAAAAGGAATAACAGTTGTTGAAGAATGTTTGAAGGCCTATAAAGTGACATTTTTATGACTCGGGGTTCACTCCTCCTTGTCTCTCACTGTAGTCCATCAGCAATCACTCCAATTAGGGACAAATTCCTGCACATGAGGAAGCCTGATCTCATTCACAGATGATATATTTTAGGACTTCTCTGAGCCAGCGAGCCAACTTGTCTGCTATGCACCAGCAGGGAGTAATCTCTTGCGAAAACATTTATCTTGGAGGAATCTTGCTTAATCATCTCCATGGTGTTGTGCAGCTCGGCATCTGAGGAGTTAGGTGGTTTGGATTAGGCCCTCCTGCTGTGTTGGAGTCTTATCACAGCCTCCACACTATATCCAGCGACAAGTCGATGGTCTTAGCCCAAGAATCCTCTCTCAAAGCGAGCCCTGAGTTCAACTCATTGCTTTTATGTCAAGTGACAATATCTGACTGTGGCTTTGAGCAACACATTACTCGATACATCAATCTCACGAGGTCCTAATCTCAATAGCCTTTTTTCTCCCCTCTTTGAAACAGTTTTATTCATCGACATGGCTACTGATACGCATTTAAAGGGTAATTTGTTGAGGCTACAGTGAAGTAAGTGACCTGTCCTCTAGCTCCAGCACCTTATCACTTGTCCTCAGCACGGTTTATATATAGGCTGCGGCTCATGGGTAGAGAGAAAATGGCCGCCGCAGGTAGGAGACGTGTCATGGAACCTCGCAGAGAGGTTAATGATGGGATGGCTGTCATTCCTGAGGCGGCGATGGAGATAGGTCATACACACATACACTTGTTGACCACACATGCACACTTGCAAAGATGGATGTCAGGGAAGAGAGTGATGCATGTTACCCTGAGTGTTTCTGACAAGCCTGAGCAGTCAGGGAAAACAAGGCGAAGCTGAGTGATTACTGACACATGAATATGTGCGGACGGGGCCGACTAGCTGCTTCTAGTCTGCTGATGAGTCCTCGCTGTGTGTGTCTGTTAGTGTGTGACAAAACACAACCACCTGGATCGGTGCAGTCCCAGCAATCCCCAGAGGCACTCAACCCCGAGCCTCAGGCTTCCGCAGCGCGCATCCCAATAATTGCCCTTTCGTCGCTCTTCAGAGTGTATATCAGAGAGAATGTGTGTTTAAATATGCGCATGAGTATAGCTGTGGGCCTGCTGCTGCACGTGTGTCGAGGGGATAATTATCCTTTCATATGTCCGCAGTTTACTGCCCACTCAGGTTCTCCTCCCTCCTGACTCCCTCCATTTGCCCTCAGGTTTATTTTTCATATGTTATATACATGGTCACATTTATGTTTGCTCCTACATTTATCAATCAATCTCCCTTCGAACAGAATCTCCTCATCAATCTGTAAAACACCCTCCTCTCCTCTCCTCCACCCTCTCGTTCCCATCATCATTTCCCCTCCCCTAACTCCCACTCCTTCATCTTTCTGCTGCTGTTAGACTGCTGTGTGTGTGTGTGTGTGTGTGTATGTCTGTGTGGTTGTCCACACGTCTGCAGAGTGGATGGAGCCCAGCTGTCGGAGCTGTCAATCACTTTGCCAGGAGATGAGATCAGGATGTTCAGAGGACACACAGCACCTATCTGGCACTCTGCAGATAAGAGCGCCGCAAGCAGAGGTGCAAGCATGTGTGTGTGTGTATGTGGGAATATATTTGTCTATCTCTGTGTGTGTGCATGAGGAGGCTATGAGGTGTGTGGTAGGTGAGAGGTACTGGTGAATATGTGCATGTGTGTGTCTGTACCCTGAGCTGTGATATTATAAGTAAATCGGGTTAAAGTCGCCTGAGCTCAGATTTAGTTCGATGGACTTTTTGCTCGTTTGCACTCTCCCACTGTTTTTAAATCACTTAATATTGTTTTCCACTGGTTTTTCTCACATCTTTACTATCGTATTATCACGCATTACCAGGGAAGCAGTTCTATATTTAATCTGTGTGTTCACAATAACCTTAACTTCCTTCTCATTTTTGCGCTACAATATAATTGGACATAGAATATTGGCTTTACTCTAATCTGTGTCCAAATAACAGAGAAGGTGAGCTACATATACGGTAATTATAAACGTGCTGTATAAAGCACACATTTTCCCACTTCTATCCAGTGACCTCCTCCCATGTAAAAAGGTTTGGGTTACTCTGTTTAATCCACAGATCTTGTTGTTTGACTGTCTTGTAGGGGCTGTGTCTTCAGTACACAGCGGTTCCACTAAAAACTGCAGACAGCATGTTGAGTGGTTTATTCAGCGTAACAGGGAAACAGTTTCTGCAAAGACATGGTGCTGTTAAAATTTTGCACTGTCACTCTCCAGTGATATGAGCACATCAAACTAAATTCCAGTTACCTCGATATGAAAAAACAAAACGAAACACACATTTACATATTTTTCTAATTTAATTCAATATACCCTTTCAGTAAGGCATCTGGTTACTTGTGGGACATGTTGCTTGAACCACATGTCTTAGTTTGTCTGTTTGTCAGTGTTTGGGTGATTTATGAACACCACTGAGTAATGCAATTGTTAATTTATCAACACTGTCTCCCAGAAATTATGTTTTTATGCAAATAAACTGCAACAGCAAATATGTTTTGTAGGAAACGTAACTGCAACCAGATTACGTTTTCTATTAACTCAATGAGAATTCCTCATTAATTTGCATATTTGGCAAGTTGCAAATTTGTTGATACTAAATGTATTTGTTTTCAATAAAATATCCAGTCTTGCAGTGCAATGTACTGTGATTATTTAAATTTAACCAAACCGTGACTTTCCCTAACCTTAAGGTGCTTTTGCTGCCAATCCTAAGCGGCTGTCACACGACCATCTCCCACTCCCAACAAGAAACCACGTCCAGCGGCAGAGAAAATTGAAAAAATACTCTTTAACTTAACATATGACATATGTAATTTCTTTTAAAAGGTGTAAAACATAACTTCTCAAGGAGATATGATTTTATTCATTTGTTAATCAGTATTTCAGTGTAAAGACACCTCAACAGTCTAATTTCAGTGAGTAAAACACATGTATACCCTGTAGATGCTTCAGCTCTCTTCAGTAATCTCCATTGATATTTTGCTATTTTACACTTGTGAAACTTTCAAAGCAAGGATGAAAGTTTCACAAGTGAAAGGTCAATGACAGACTTTAGAGTACTCAAACACAATAATTCCTTCTGGCACAAATGGACAATGTGTGTTCAGAGTCTGTGAAGGTTCAAGTGTCATTGTAATTGCTGAGTCACAAGACTAAACAAACTAAAACTCAAACTAACTTAAGGGTAGCTGGAAATAAAAAGGGAAAGATTAAAGAGAAGAGAACGCATAAGACAACATATTTGTGATCTGATTAAATTCGATGAACTAATATGCACCATGCCAGCTGAAGTAGTGAAAGTCTTATAGCTAGATCTTCGTGCAGGGCACCAAATCAACAAAGGGCCTCAAAATCAGCTGATAAATCTTGACCCTGATCAGTGAATAATATTCTTTAGTAGTTCATGTGACCATATTTTCAAACAAATCACAATTAGCACAAACCAATTGCCATATATCACGCCTGGAGTTTTTAGGTGGCACCTAATCAGCATTCAGCTCTCCTTATGTATAATCAAAATATGATTTGATTAAGCTCATAATGAGGGGTTTGCCTCTTCATCTAGTGAGAGGCACTCAGAAGTTGCACGTTATTATGTTTATCTCCTTAGGAGCACTCCTCTGACCAAATCTGTTCCACAAAATTTCCTGCATATCCATTAATTACTTTTTAGGAAATACTTCAAACAGAAAAACAAGCAAACAGATGGATGGGGCAAAAACCTGACCTTTATCTTACAAGCACTGGAATGATGGAAGGTGTTAAAAATCATCTTGGAATTGTCTTTTAACATCTATTTATTTACAGAATTAAACAGATCCATTATATTTAAAGTGACACAATCAGAATTTATTATAAATTCATGCCACTAATTGTAAAAATAACAGATGAAATTCACAAGGTGGTATGTCAGGGAGCTTTAAATTTAGAGCAACACTGCCTCACTGAGTCATGCTGCAGACTTAGTAAACTGTAGCTGTGAAGGCTTTTAGGAATTTACAGAAATCTTTAATGTCAGATAATCGCATTGCCACTCCAGTGCCGAACATGTCGGCAAACACAATATAAACTCTTGTAATATAATACATATTGGTATTACTTTATAGAGAGATTAACTCCAAGCCAGATCTGACCTCAGCCCTCAATCCAAACCTAAGTTTGTGTGTGTGCATGTACGTGTATTCATACAATATGTGTGTGTAATGTCAATCCGCTCTAGTCCTCCTACACTTATCCTTCATCCCCTCTGCACCCAGATTTAACTGTCGAACAAACCCCCTCCCCATGCCCACCATACCATCACCCCCGCCCCCTTCTCACACACTTCCTAAAACCCGGTGCTTAGTCAACCCCTGGATCACAGACACAATATTTTATCTTTCCAAAATGCCCGGGACTTTTCTCCGCCAACCTCCCCCCCTCTGTCTCTAGCTTGCTCAAGTTGCCAAACTGAACCAAGTTAAAAGAACAAGTGAGATCTTTTGAAGAGAAGCATGACATAAACATAGCTGAGGATGAGAGAGAAGAGGAGGGGTGTACACGCACCCCCCCTCCCCTCTCCTCCCTCCTCACTTGTCCAATCCCCACATGTGCATAATTCTTTCTCAGAGGAAGCTCTGCTGCTCTTAGATGTTGTGATTTGCATGGATTTGAAGAGGAGATGGGGTGGATTTCCAGGACACTCATGACTGAATGTGACCATAGAGGCATGCTGGATTAAAAGGCTGGGTCTTTGATAAGGAGATGAAGGGGAGCAAAGGAAAAGGAGGAGGAAGGTTATCAGAGGCCGAGGTCTGCAGCACTGTAAAGATGGCACATTTCTGAAGGTGATTTACAGCACAGGCATCTCAGGATGAAGAGACGTGCAAAATTATATCATTCAGGTAGACTGATGTGAAGGCATGAATCAAAGTGATGTATACTGCTGAATAAAATCCAGATGAACAGGTTTGGTGAATGTGGATGTACAAGAAATCAACTGCAAAGTTTGTTCAGTAACAGTTGATGTTATTATCTATCAGCTGAGCTGTAATCAGCTTTCAACAGGTCCCCTAAAGGGGCTGAAATCAGATACACAGCCACATCACAGATACACAGCCACATCACAAACACATGCACACAATGCTGGGTATCTTTTGGAAATTTTCAATACCAACCCCAATACAATACCTGAGTTTAAGTATCGATACCAAAAACAGGAGCTATTTGTAAGTTTTGCCATTTCAAAAGCCATTAGCATTAACAGCTGTGTAATTACCGATCTCAAAGAAACGTTTGAGTTCAGTGTCAAATTTAATTCATTTACTCATCAAGAGCTGTCTCCAGCGTTGGGAAGTAACGCCAATGTTAACGCTTGCCTCTGTCTCTCTCTCAAATCTGCCCTGAAGATGTAGTGCTGCTCAGAGGACATATTATAACCCCTTGCCTTGTAAATGCAACAATGGCCGAAGTAGTCAAGCAACAATCACCACCACGCAATCCTGGCAAGAAACCACATCCAGCAGTGGAGAAAACTTACAAATAGCCCCTTTAAAGGAGTAAATAGCTAAACATTTTCAGAAAATGTGTTCTTGCTCAGTGTGAGATGATAAGATCGATACCACTCTCATGTTTGTCTAAAAACGCTACCATTTGCAGCCAGTTAGCTTAGCACAAAGACTTAAAACAGGGGAAAACAGCTAGCCTAGATATGTCCTAAGATAACAAATCTGCTGACAAGTTGCTTCTTTTACGGAGTTTTATTTATTTCTTGACTAAATGAAGTTAGGCAGGAGTTAGGCACTTACACTTGTGCTGATCAAACAAACAAGATATTACCTACTAATTAGTGTGTTTGCTAGCTATTTCCCCCAGTTTACAATCTTTATGCTAAGCTAAGCAACCTGGGTGCTGGCCGGTATTTGCCATGATAGCTAATTAGCTTATCTTAGCATAAGGTCTGGAAGCGGTGGGGGGGGGGGGGGGGGGGGGGGGTGCAGCTACCCTGCCTCACACCAAACCTAAAAGATTACACTGAAGTATTGATACTAAGGTAAGATATGCATGCATACTTTTGCACACACATTAAATTAAAAACAATACAATACAGCTCAGACATAAGAAGAAGCTGATAACAGACATTTAATTGAATCAAAATGCAGCCTTTTCATACCTCAGCATGTGTTTTTTAGAATGATTGATTCTGTTCAAAGACAAAGATTCCTGCCTTTAACATTTAATAAGCTAGTGTTAATCACTTACTGCATCAAGCCTAAGTCATTGGGGGGGGGGGGGGGGTGGGGGGCAGCTACCCTGCCTCACACCAAACCTAAAAGATTACACTGAAGTATTGATACTAAGGTAAGATATGCATGCATACTTTTGCACACACATTAAATTAAAAACAATACAATACAGCTCAGACATAAGAAGAAGCTGATAACAGACATTTAATTGAATCAAAATGCAGCCTTTTCATACCTCAGCATGTGTTTTTTAGAATGATTGATTCTGTTCAAAGACAAAGATTCCTGCCTTTAACATTTAATAAGCTAGTGTTAATCACTTACTGCATCAAGCCTAAGTCATTCTGTGAATCCCGTGAACCATAATTTCTGTTCTCTTTGTAAATGCCTGTATCCCTGCCCGACTTTTGAATCATTGTTTATCGCAGAGAAGAAATCGAAATATGACCTTGACGGGGTGTGAGCAGGACAGCTGGCAGGGAATAAAAGAGAAGCGACAAATTCAGCATTAATTACACTCGCAGAATGTGTTTGCTTCATTCGGTCTGTTTCTCTCTTTCATGCGTAATGTTTTAGCACTCTTGATCCAATCGGATTTTATTTTTGCACCCTCAATCCCTCTACCACTAAAAAATCAGCCACCCACCTCGTCCCTCATTCTACTCCTCCAGCCCTCTCTGCTCGGCTTCAGTCTTGGTGGCCTCCCCAGAGTGTGGTGTGTCTAACCAAGCTGTCCATGGCTGTCTGTCAGTCACACATCAACTCTCAGCCTTGGGAGAGAAACAGAGCTGTGCAGAGGAAAGAGGAGGACCACAGTGACTGCGGGATGGACATCTGACTGGTGTGGACACATTTTTCCTCACATACATCAATCTGTGTGTACGAGTAGTCTAAGTTGCTATCTAGCAAGTGTGCATGCTTGCTGTGTGCATTCAAACAGGACTTTGAAATGAAACATAAAACATATTAACCACTTCTTTTACTAATCTCTCTGTTCTAACCTAAAACCCCCACATAACCTCTCACACCCCTATTTCATTTTATTTTTCCTTTCAGCTCAGTTTCACAATTTCTTGAGTCCCTGCTCCCTGTGTCATCTCCCTCCTGCCTCTCTGTTCAAATGACAGGCTCCCCTCTTAGCCTCTGTCACCATAGCTGCCACCTTGGCAGTAAATGATAGTGTGAAGCTGTGTGGGAGTTCTCTGTGGCGCTGAAGATGTTTCAGGCTATTTTTCTTCTCCACTGCAGTAGCTTATAGATATGGATTTTGAATGCAAATATGAAATTAAGTGTCTCGGAAATGACTGAATGCTCCTAACTTGACTCCAAACACCAGAATCTGCATACTAAATGAACAAAAATGAAGGATGAAACATGAAAGAATCTGATGGAAAATACACGATTTACTAAAATAAATTTGTAGAGCCAGTCACTAGCATTAAGATCCACATTATCCTTTAACTCATGGTGAGGTGAAGGGAGGGATGAAAGGGAAACCAGGTATATCTATCATTACCCGGCCCCCTGCCTGCACAATCTCCTTTAGAAGGACCGCCCACAGTGACACACTCAAATTATTCATGGGAATTGCGGACCACCTAGCACCTAGCAGGGATATCACTCATCCATCCTCAGATACATGGACACTTTAATTTGATAGTGTGAAATTGGAGTGCCTGTGAAGAACCTCCCAAAAAATCCTATTTCCCCTTTCTTCACTGTCACTGGTATGTCTCTGAAATTCAAGAGAACTTATAATTTTCTTTTTTTTTCCTTTTTTTTTTTATTATATTCACAAGACTGTGATCTCTCCCTTAGTCTTCACTCTATTTTTTCCAAAAAACTTGGATTATATTTTCACTGCAGCCAAGTCTTTTGATACATAAATATACTTTTGTACATGTACGCTTTGTCTGTCAATAGTATTACACCACATAAAAAACCCTCACCAGACTTCTTTGTCTTTTTTCTGTTTTCTGTCATCCTTGCTTCATTACAACAGAGAGCTGACGATCTGATATGAGTAGTGAGATTCTTACATCCACTTTACTTTACTGTAATTACATAATAGGATGAGCTTAATTAGCTCTTGGTTTTTATTTTTTTAAATAAAACACAATCAGCATCCTTAAGCAGCTGTTCCTCTGTATTTGATGTCCTTACTAATGAATTTATGTTCACACTGTGCTAATTTGTAGAAATGTTTTCATCTTCAAAATCTGGAGATAAACTTCTTCAACAGACTAAGCAGAGGATTGTTGTAAACCCAAGTAAACAGGAGTGGAGTAAACCTACACTAATGAGCTGAACAGAAAAAAGTTTAGTTCATTTAACTGTACTTACTATATATACACTGTAAAAGTAATGACTACTGAGCCAACAGGAATATGGGCTGTTTTGTGGTCTTGGAGGTTTAAGAATGAGCTGCCTTAGGCTATGGATCTGGCTGAGTGTTTTCTGATAGATGTGCCTCTCTATTCCACTTCAGCTTCAGCGCAAATACTTCAGAGTGGGATAGGCTAAGAACACATTTACTCCCAGTTGCACACACTGCTCTACTTTAGTCCAACACCACTGTAGCTCCCAGTCTTTCTTTTGAGTGTTTGCAGAGCCATTCTGAGAGGGATATATATTTATATATAAATAAATGAATATATATATATATATATATATATATATATATATATATATATATAGAGGGTGGAAATGGACTACAAAATTTCTGACAATTTTCCGAGCTTTCATGTCTTCTCATGTCCGGTGTGAAAGCAAAGAATCCTCTTGAGTTCAAGTAGTTCAGTTGCTTCATAATAAAAAAAAGTAGTACACTGTGGTAATTTCAAACCTCCCTGACACCTCCTCCCGGGCTGTTTTCTTTCTCTCCCATTTAATATCTCCCCTTCTTTGTGGGCCCTGTTCACTACAAGAAAACACTTATATCCACCTGAAAGTAAATAATAAAAAACAAAAGAATGGATTTTTTTCCCCCCTTAGGAGATCAGTAAAATATACAAAATCAATAGCTACCTACCGATTAGAAAGATACAGTGAGTGCCAGTCCACTTGTCTAAAAAGATCCATAATCCCCCTGAAAATGCTTCAGAGGGGGCAACAGTGTTTCCCAAATGACTGTAATTCTACACCAGATACAATAATGTGAGCATCTGCACAGCCTGACGCTGCTTTCACAGTGAAAACAAGGCAAATCTTTTCATCTTTTCTTCACACTATTTGTGTTAGGGTTTTTTGTTTTTTTGAAGGAGTTTTTTTTTTTTTTTTTTTGTAGCGTACAACCTGTAGACTTTAGTTGTAAGCTAGTGTGAAAAGATAAAAGATAGTACACTCACCAAGCACTTTGTAAGGAACACCTGTGCACCTGCTTATTCTTGCATCTATCCAGTCAGCCAATCACGTGGCAGCAGTGTAATGCATACAGTCACGGAGCGACAGGCTCACAGCTTTCAGAATGGGGGAAAAGGCTCACGAATACTAGATTTCTGGATTTCTGCTGAGGCACGCAGATGGTAGGGTCAGAATTTGGCGTCAACAGCATGAATCCATGGGCCCAACCTGCCTTGTTTTAACAGTCCAGGCTGCTGGGGGTGGTGTAATGATGAGGGACATGTTTTCTTTGCACACTTTGGGGCCCTTAATACCAATAAATCGTGGTTTGAATGCCACAGCCTGTGGCCGCAGTTTACCATCTTCTAATGGCTACTTCCAGCATGATAATGTCACATCCAACTGTTCAGTGGCCTCCCCGGTCAACAGATCTGAATCCAGTAGCAGACCTTTTGGTAGAACTGGAGATGTTCAGCTGACAAATCTGCAGAAATTATATGATTTAATCATGTCAACATGGACCACGATCTCAGAGGAAAGTTTCCAATATTGTGTGGAATCCATGCCATGAAGAACAAAGAGGCTGTTTTGAGGGAAAAGAGATTCGTATTGTGTTGCTAATGAAGTGCTTGGTAAGTGTATATTCCAGCAAGTATAGCAAGTTAAAAAATATAGTAAATTCATGGTCTAATAAGGATAAGATGATAAGAGCTGTTTAAAACCAATAAGGTAACATTTTGTTTTAAAACAGTGAAAAATCATTAAAAGTTAAATGAAATGACTTAAAGGCTAAAAACTTCTTAATTTTTAATTGTTCATATAATTATTTGTTTATTTAGATAATCTGCTTGCCTCAGACAAACTGCTTCTAGTATTTTCATTATTGGAGTAAATTATTATTATTATTGCTGTGGGAGAACCACCCTATAGTTGTTGTGATTGTAACTGCATTATTTCTGAGGATATACTGTATATTGATGTCACTCATAAAGACACGTTTCATGTAGTTTCATGTTTATATGGTTGCAAAATATTTGAGTAAAAGTTGTTGCTGACCACTCCCACCTCCCTGGCTACTCTGAGAACCAAGAGAAGGCAAGTTTGAACCAAAGGGAATTTATTAACAGCTTGGTTGTGATGGCTGGGGAGGAATTGAGCAGACTGATGGCCAGGAGAGGGGGACACAAGCTGAGGCAGGCACATGGTAGCAGGGGGGCGGGGCTGGGGCAAGTGCTGGGAGCTGCATGGAACAGGCTGGGGTCCTGCAGCGGGAGAGAACCAGGCAGAGGGAATCAACCCAGGGAGCGGGCAACCCAGAGGCAGGAACTAGCAAAAGGCAAAGTTTCACAAATTGCTGAACTATGGCTGAATGTGACTGACTATAAGATAGGGTCTACAAGCTGGTGGTGAGTTGAGGCTGGAACCAGGTATTTATAGCAGAACGGATGATGATGATGATGATGATGATCAGCTGGTAGCCCGACCTCCTGCACACCTGTCTCCACTCCTGCAATTAAACACATACCAGACAGGGACAAAGAGAGAGAGGAGAAGGGAGGGGGAGAGGAGGCTGCCAGCGAGGAGGGAGTGATGGCAGAAGTAGAGGTCCTGACAGTACGTTCATCAGGTGGTCATTAAGCTCAAAATGAAACGTCAGCTCTCATAGACATGTCTTTGCCTTAAAGACACAATGAAATTATTTTCCAACTTCTGTCCCAGCTTTTTATTGGTATTTTTTTTCTATCAAATCCCTCTCTTTTCCTGTAAAACATTAATGTCATATTAAACTCAGGGGGTTATGGATAAATTAATCCAATCAAATCTCATTCGGGGCGACTTTCGAGTGATATAATCAATCACTGTATATCCCACCCATGTATGCCATTTTACTCCAGTTTCTTACCTTCAGTGGCTTCAGTGTGTGCAGCTCAGAGCAATTACACACATACACATGTACATACATAGATACATACATACTGTACATACTGTATTGTGCACACTATATATAGCCTATTACATACAGTACATACAGGGGTCAAAATGATATGATGCAAAGAAAACGTGAACGCTATAAGAGTGCATTATGTTAATCTTTGTTGGATACCCATAAGCTGTCTGATTCTATTTGCTGCATACTGTGAATTTTATATTTTAGTCACATTTTTATTTTGCACCAAATACTGTGTTCAAAAAATGTTACTCATCAAATGTCAGTGACAGTGGGCTGCATTTCTTGAATTGGACTGTTTCTGTGGTTGACACAACAAAGCCAAAACCTCAGGGGAGTATCTTCTGTATGTGTGTGTGTGTGTGTTTGTGCTTTTGAATTATCAGAGAGGGAACAAAAGGCTAAAGGAAACAGAGGACCAGACAAGGCAGTGACAGTGAGGAATCTAAAGGAACTTCTGCCCACAACTTCTCAGTCTCTATAGCAACAGCTGCCGAGACTCTGTGCAGGAATAAGCACCCGTCTGAGTTTCCAGCCGCTCTGTTGAATACTTGATTTGGATTGGCTGCACACTGAAAATGAACTGTATTTTGTCATTGGTCATTTAAAAAAAAAAAAAAGTAAGGACTGTTTTACTTTTACACCATGATCCAGCTCTAAGCACAGACAGTACAGACTTCTGTGAACTGCAGCAAGACATAGTAATAATAAATTAGGACTCACTTTCACACAAAAGAAACAAGATAAAATTAGAATTACAAACTAGTGAAAGTATTTTTTCACAGTAAAATTGTGATATATTTCTTTTTGATGCTTTGTATCTAATTTATGTTTCTGTCTCCCTTACATAACACAACCTGCAATGATGCAGAACAATATGAAGGCAACTTTTGGCTATTGTTGCTCTGTGACTCAGCCAAAAGCTGAGCTGTCCTTTCTTGCCACCAAAACACTGGATGGAATAACTAAAACCAGTAAAACTAATGAGCGATTTAATCCAAATACTGTTGAAATTCCAACACTGAAACTGTCTCAGCCCACCGTCGTCTGTAATTGCCGCTGTTCTGTACCTCTGTCCTTTGACTTTGTATTGAACAAGAGAAAACACCAGAGGCCAGAGAAAAAAAAGAAGAAAAAAAAAAGCTGAACTCTGAAGATAGCCTTTCCATTTCGTACATTCAAATCTCTCACAATGTGCGTGCATTGAGGAAATTGCTTACTAAGTTGATTACAGGCTTTAGCTTGTGCACCGAGCATTATGTGGGAGAGAAACCCAAGAGTGAGGGAAATTGTCGAGGCGAGAAAGGACTGCTGTTCACATAAGTGTGTGCAAAGGAGCGGAGCAACTTACCAAAAAAAAAAAAAACTTCAATCCAACGAGTTTTACACAAAAGAGTGTTCTAATACATGCCTAGTTTGTAAGTGTTCGTGATTGTGTCATATGCCATAACAGATAACATGACATGACTCCAGAGTCCGTCTTCATGTCTGTGTGTTGACTGCAACGCTTCAGTGTGACAGAGAGCAGACGAGAAGAGTTGCATGCACAGATGGTATCTGGAAGGCCCTGCTAGCTTGTATCTGTTTGTCAGCGAGAGGTTATCGAGAGAACTTTTCACTGGCTAGTGCCGTGACTGCGTGAAAAGGAGTCAGAGGAAGGCGACACACTTTCTCAGCACCCAGGGGCAGGGACCATCCATGGCGCAGCTGGGCTTGCTGAGAGCCTCGAGGCGAGAGGGCACCCCTCTGGTGCCTGGAGGGCAGACCACGCCCTGCTGCTGCCCTACAGGCCACAAGATGTCTGGCAAAGGCAGGGCACAGATGGAGGAGTGTGTGTGCGGTAATGCTGTCACATACATGACTCTCGCATATGTCAAGTGCAAGGTACGTAAATGTTTCAATAAGGGGGAGGACATTAGGCTGACATGTTCGCTTCTGTTTTACATTAAAACATATGCACCATGCCACTACGTATACAGATTGCCTTGTGGAAGTAACATCATGTTAAGTAGCAGCAAAATTAAATACTTGCTGAATCATAATTAGTCTACATGTCTGCTTAGTTAATTATCAGTGTGTTTAAAGAGATAATCCTCTTTGTCCAGGGAAAACCATGTATCTCCATATCAGCATGTATTTATGTAAAAAGGTGATTTTCAGATAAGCTTCCAGATAAAACTTAAGAACTAAAACCTCTTATTATGGGTAGTTAAATTTTTTGTTAAGCCACTGAAGTCCCTTTTGACTTGCTGGATCAAGTAAGTTCGCCAGTCAAGACATTAATCTAATCTATGAGGCTTTACGTTATTTACACTAGCTAAATGCTGGTGATCAGCAAACAGAAAGTACACCTGAGTTCAGTCATAAAGCAAAGTATTGTACAAATTGAAATTTTGATAGTGTATTGACAATTACAAACCCCCTTAAACTCATAAAGACACTATAGACTGATGATGCATGCTGTAGCTAGCATCTACCAATTGCCTGCATGTGAGGTGTTTAGGGGACATCTGCATATGTGTGGGGTGGAGAGGAGTTCTTCAATGGCCCTCTTTGCCTTAGGCGCCCCAGAGTTTACGAGCCACTGTTCAAATGTAACTACAGCTACCGCTACAGGTGTAACTACATCTAGGTCAACAGGTACACGAAAATACAACTTATTGTATTCATGATATCTACAAGGAACCTGCCTTTGGGAGTAATGGAAATGACTATTATCTAATCGCTAGCGTGCAACCATTTTTAATGGTCACAATGAGAATGAAAGAAAGTTTAAATGAGTTTGAAAAAAAAAAACAATAGCAATCCTCTAACTCTCTTTCCTTTACCTTTCTTTCACAATGCTGCCTGAAAAGAAAAGCTCACTGAGCGAGCAGTTCAGACTGTAAAAGGGGGAAAGGGAGATGAAAAGGCTAAAGAATGAGAGAGGGAAAGAGAGAGGGAGGGAGAGAAAGGGAGACAGAGAGAGAGAGAGAGAGAAAGAGAGATCCCTTTGATGTTCACTGCTACAACACATCACAAAGTCAACTCAAAGGGTTTGTTAAAAATGCATGACATGCACACAACTAGAAAATAAGTAATGAACTTAAAGAAATAAAGATCAAGTGATTTCATACACGCCCTGACTTCAAAGAATCAACTTGACTCGAGGGGAAGAAAATACAGGGAGAAAAATACATATCAATGATTTCTTCTCTGTGAAATTGCAGACTAATTATCCTTCTGTACCACAGAGTGGGCCGGACAGGGCTGGAACTGAACCAATGAATGAACTGAAAAGGAGGCAAGAGGTTATTTGGACTATAAGTGAACTTTTAGGCAAACATTCAATACGTCCTCCATCAAGTAGCCTGATGCTATTCTAAGTGAACCTGCCATGCCAGCGGGAGTGTAATAGACACAATCTGACTTTGCATTACAGCGATGGAACACCAGTTCGAGGCAAGGAGGCAGATAATTGCTACATAATTACATGCAACAGCAGCCATTAGAATATCCGATAAAAAAAAAAGGAGAAACACAATTATGAGAGGACGGTAATGAGGATTCAATCGACAGGGACGACGTTGCCAACACCAGAGAGACCTCTGTTCTCTCCCAGTTTGACTCACATATGCTGGCCCGCATTCCACCATCTGGCAGTGGACACAAGCATGAAATGACCAGACACTATGCAACGTAATGACTTTGGCTATACTCTTTTTTTTTTTTTTTTTTTTTTATCATAATGGCACACCTTTTACTCATTCAATTCTTAACACCAAGGCAGGCTTTAGAGAAAGAAAAAATGTGATGTGTACTTTTTATTCAGCCCGGCTTTGTGTGAAATTTGACACCGCCAGCATTTCTATCAAACTACCTGATGCAGGATCAAAGCTTGGGGATAAAGGGCAGCGAAATGGCAGATATGCGCAGCTTCTGATCGAATTTATGCCGGCTTGCCAGCTATTCACGTTTAAATATGCCCAACAGCAAGGTAATATCCACTTATCAACCCGGTTATTGCTATCAGTTTGCTTTGCTGTGAGGTCTATTTTCACAAGGCCGTATTAGTGAGCCATTGTACTTTTTTTCACCTCTAACCCACCTCCCTTTTCCATTTGTCTCTATATTCAATATTCACAAATATAAACCACCAGAATTTGAAATCATTTCCAGCTCAAGTCAATGAATGCAACCAGAAACCCACGGTGGCTAAACCTCAGGAGCATATGAATAAATCAGTAGAGGGAAAAAGGGGGAGAAAAAGAGGGGGGAAATGCAGGGGGAGGAGTGGAACAAAACTGGATCCTTTTACCCCTCAGGTCTCCCTGCTCCCCAAAAATGTAATCGGCTTAACCCGTGGTGTTGCTGTGGGTTCTCTAGCATGAGCCAGACTGTGCCAAACCAGATCCCACCAAGACCAGAGAGAAGCAAAAATCAATGCCATACACCCCTCTGACTAATGAGATTTCCTCCGTTGTGTTGTGTGTCGAGAGGGTGTGCGCATGTGTGTGTCTGTGTGCAAGTCAGAGTGTATCTGCGAGTGCATGTGTACTGTATGCCCTTGTGCTATGTGTGTGTTTGTGTGAGTCTGCATATTTGGTAAGGAGAATGGTGGGTGGTAAACGTCTGACATTTCCTCACAGCTGGGGGCATCTTGGGCATGCTCCGGGGTAGAAAATAATGCGTACGTGCTGAGGGGATGGAGGAGAAGGAGCCGTGAAAGGGGTATGAGCGGGAGCAGGGGGAGACAAACAGAGCGAGAGGGAGAGAGAGAGAGAGGGAGGGTTTGTGTTCTCTTCAGCAACAGCGGAGATGAATTATTAAGCTGAATCTAGAGAGAGCATAGAGGAAGAACATGGGAGGTGCTAAACGGCAGTGGTGTGAAGGGGCTGTGCGGGAATAGACAATGTTGAGAGTGAGAGGAGGAAGTACAAAGGATCAGGATATGTAGACAAGGAGCACAGGAGGTGCAAAGTCTCAGTGGCCGTGTTGTAAAATATACTGCAGCCCACATATGCCTCGCTACCACTTGGCTCTTTTAACTTCACTTTTGGAAGCACTGGCTGAGCTACACCTGCAGGAGCTGGAATTACCTTTCAATTACTGCTGATAAATCTACGTAAGGCTTTGGGGAGATTCCACTTTTAAGCCGGCTAACGAGACTAATTAACTAACGAGACCTAGGGGGTTGTGAGGAGGGCTTTTTTTTTTTTTTTTTTTTTTTTTTTAACACCATTATAATTCTCTCTTTTTTCATACTGTATCTTTTTCTCTGAAACTCATCTTTGATATTATAATCTTTTTGTCATTTCAAAATCAGAACGCTCTGTCAGGGTAATACCAGAGTAACACTTTGCTTCCTGGCTGGGACCCAAAGTCAAAAGAATTTAGCGTTATCATGAATATTGATGAATCTCACACATCGTCTCTTAGTGAATGTCCGACTCTAAATTGGTACATGTGGTACTTTGAGTACTGTGCAATGACAGATATATAAAGCAAGCCTCAGCAGCGAGTCTAACGCAACACATCATGAATAACTTAAGACAGTTTGCCATTTTCAACATGGGGGCTCCTGAGGAGGCCTTGTAATGGTTTAGCCGTGCGAGGCGGTATGGTCTCACCCCTGGAGAACTGACGAGCATTACCATGCCCACGACAGCCTGCAGCTGGGTGGTAGCAGGCATACACACAGCTGCAGGAGCCTCTCAAATATTTACACCCTTAAATGTGCAGAGAATTCCTTGAGCATTCCTTGAGCCTATCACACTCCTCCTCTCTCTGCTAAAATAATATACTGTGCTTTGACTCCTTCGTTTCCCAGTAGGAGCAGTTGTTTGTCTACATGATCTGTATCTTTATGTGTGCACATATGGAACATATGCATGTATATATGCACGTCCGAGTGTATGTTATTCTGTGTTAACCCCGTGTATGAATGAGTGTCTTTAGGGACAATGGCAGGAACGTGTAGTGTAAATAAAGACCAGAATAACAGTGATACTAAAACAGTGGTTTGGACTTTGTCAATGCAGGGGGGCCTTGCACATTCTCTTGTCTCCTGCTGGGCTGACTACAGCTTTCAAAGCAACACTGAAGATGACAGGAGAAAAAGTGCCATGCCAATTAGGATGCCGAAAGAGAAAGAGAATAGACAGTGGGTGCAGCGGAGAGAGAGAAAAAGAGAGGAACCGGGTGAGCGCAGAGGGTACAAGTGAAAAAAGAAAAATAATGGCCTTACACTGTCAGGGTGGATGCCGAGCCAAACAGAGGGAGAGGAGGAGGTAAACACCAGTGGGACAAACAAGTCAGCAGGGACAAAAGAGACAGAAAGAGAGAGATGGAGAGAGTGATAGAGAGACACACAGGGAGAGTGAAGGAGGGAAAGAGAGAAGGAGCGATATAGGGAGGGTTAAATTGGCCTCTCTTCCCTCAGGCTCGGCGGCTTCACAATGGCACCTCACTGGGAAAGAAAGTAACGCTCCAAACAGGACCCACAAGGGACGCAGGTGTGTGTGTGTGTGTGAGTGTGTATGTGTGTGTGTTTGACTGTGCATGTCAGAAAGAGAGAAGAAAATGACAGACGTACATAGCTGGGCAGGTAGAAAGAAAATGTGTACGTGTGTGAGAGAGCAATCCTCTGCGGGATCTGTGGGGAAGCTTGTCACCACTGGTCAGACAGACAGACAGACTGGGGTGGATTTAGAGCTGAAGTTACCAGAGAGCTCTGTCTCACAAACTGAAGGCAGAGCAACAGTGACAACTGAAACAATTAATTCCAGTTTTGGCCCGAGGTTTTGTGCTACAGAATTGGCTCATGTTTATTTGGAATCTTTGATTTGCTTTGCATACAAAGTGTTTTTTTTTCCACCAGAAATGGGCAGAAATTAAACTTGTTTTTTTTCTAGTATAAAACTCCAACAGCACTGAAGCTTTAGATAAAAAAGCATGGAGGGGAACCGGGGAGGTTAAGAAGCTGTGGGCTTACACAGTGGACCCACTCTGCCCCCCAAAAAAGACAATTTAAAGACAATTAATAAATATGACAACATTCATTAATGCAAAGAAAACAAAGGAACCCGACAGGAGAGATGCTAAATTGTTAAATTGGTAAATCATATTTTGGTCTTAAATTGTTTAATTTGACTTTAACGCTGAGGTAGGCAGAAATTAACACCAGTAACACAGCTGTAGTCGTGAATCTTAGGCTACAGCTAGCACAAGGCTAAACTATTAGCAATATTCAACACAGCCATTCAGCGCCTGCTCTCATGGTAAATCCACACAACCAATCTCTAACACATTTAGATATTACAGGAAAGTGCTCATGACATTCAAAGTCCAAACCATTAATGTGTAACACAGGCTTTCTGTTGAGTCTCCATGTCCAAGCTGTTATAACTCTGGCCTGGTGACATCACTATGACATCATCAGGGGGTTATTTTTCAAAATCCCCTCCAAAACCACATAAGACATTTTAACATCTATTTTCATAGGCTGAATAATAATCTCCATGATGAGTAAAATGACCTTCATGTTGGTGGAGTTCTCTCTCACTACACCTGGACCCAAACATAAGATTTACAGGAAAACTCTCTGGTCAGTCAACGTTGGATTCAGATTGAAAAAAAAAAGTCCTGAAAATTCCCATCATTCTTTGTCAGCGTCTTTAAAGTGGCCACAGCAGTTTTATGGCCACAGAGCTGTGGGACAGATATCATCCTGCTGACTTTTCCTCGACTGGTCAGTCGTTGCATGTCTACTTTGCAGCAGCCGCTCAGCCTTCAAATTGGTCCACTACAGTGCAATATCACACTACGTTGCCAAACCTCACTACCCAAATGGGATTCTCATAACAGGGCTGAGTGTTTTTTCTTTATTTCACTACCCTTATTATCTTCTCTGCTGTAATTAAGAGTAGTTTGAGGGCCCCCTGCTGTTTTTGTTTATTTTTCTGTCTGTTAAGCAAAAATAAATAATATCCCTTTTTCTTTTTCTTTCTTTGCAGAGTGAAGCACAGTTTGAGTGTGATCAGCGATGATGGGATTAGCATCCATGTCCAGCTGCACTTTCAATGCTCTTAATGGGACATAATCTGTTCGCTCTGTTGTATCTGAGAGATCATTTTCTCATATGTATAAGATCAAGATCTAGTAATTATGGGGTTAAGGTGATTATCAGTCATCCTAATGTAGCTGTTATTATCATTAGAGTTACTTGAGCAAATAACCACTCAGATTTCCTGATGACATAATGCCATTGTGTACTTGACGCGTTGGTATGTTGTGTACATGAAATAAGGCTGTAGTGTCATGCGCATTGTTGCCTCAGAGTTTATATATATGACACTAAGGGTGACAGTATGATAGGCACAACAATTTGTATGTCAACATTCAGCACTTTGATATGGCACATCATGCATCAGAAATGCATCCAAGATTTAAAAATGTGTGGCCTATATCTAAATATTGTAGTACAATTTGGTCACAGCTATCATAATAAAGCAATAAAGTATGATAAAAATTAAATAAATAAATGAATAAATAAATAAGGTGGCAATATATGAGATCCAGATCTTGTAATATCAATAACTGAGAAATGTTTTTTCGGTGAATACAACACACTTCTGTAAGTACACACATCATCGCCCACTTAGCTAGGTCTGTGTTTGGTGTGCTACGATTGCTGTTTCAACTTGCTATCACGAGCAAAAAATTTAACACCGAGCGTCTGGGAGAGAACTTGAGAATTTTTTCAAGGACGATGCGTGGGATGTACAATCCTAACGTGTATGTTTCCATGGTGCGATCAAGGTTTGAAAAACCCTGCTGCATAAATACAACACATAATTAATGAGGCATATACTGGAAAATATATTTCAACTTCAATTCAATTTGGTTTGTAATGATTTCTTTTAAGACCTGACCTGCTCTCACCAAGGACAGTGCAATGCAGCCAGATGTTCAAGCTGGCAGCCATTGTACAACTGTAGGCATCAGATAGCAGCGTATTCATATTATGCTATTTGTAGGACATCTGACAGGTCTTCCATTCAACAGTCATTCACAATGTGTCCAATTTCCTTTCTCCTGTTTTTCAAGTACAATTTCCTCCTCACTCACTCTCTGACAGAGCAGCCGACCCAGCCTTTTCCTGACTAGCAGCCCTCCCTTGAAATTTTATCCATCTCCGTTTGGAACAAGAGCATCCAACAGTAGCCATGGTAACAGGACATCAACATTTAAGCCAGCTCCTTCGCTGTTTTTCCTGCTTCATCATTTGACTTCTAAAACAACAAAGACAGAAACTAGGATCCGTGGACATGAACTTGCGTGAGTAATGCAATTCTGTCAGGATCTAAATAAGGTTTAAATAAGATTCACAACAGTATCCAGAATGACCACACTGACCTGCACCACATATTTAAGCTAAGCCAGAGAGGGTGAACCCTGCAATGTTCAGTCACAACAATAAGGTTTAAGCAACTCTTTGCTCCTGCTGATATTAATGTGTTTAAC
This sequence comes from Trachinotus anak, assembly GCF_046630095.1. Classification (NCBI taxonomy): domain Eukaryota; kingdom Metazoa; phylum Chordata; class Actinopteri; order Carangiformes; family Carangidae; genus Trachinotus; species Trachinotus anak. Next base: position 20,470,760 of record NW_027273872.1, on the reverse strand, counting down.
AGCTGGCACTAAGTCTGTGCCATGTGTTATGGTCTTACTGTCACATATTTAATTTATTCATATATTACAGATTTAGTTTACACTGCTGCTTTCTCTACTGTGTGTGACAGTGTGTGCAGCTGTTCTTGTTTCCTGTGTGTGTGTGTGTGTGTGTGTGTGTTTGTGGCTGATGTTTGTGGGCGGTGAAGAAGCAGACCATAGGGAGCATAAGACAATAAGAGTTCCTCCACAGGGTACTTTTAAAGGTAGTTTTCTTGCAAACAAACACGTTAACATTCACTGTTTCACACAAAAATGCATTGTATGTGTCCTCAAGGCCTCACAAACATGTTAAATACATTTCTTTCCTTTAGGAAACATTTGCTGGGCCATTTTTTATTTTAATATTTTCAAACCTGCCTTCACCACACAACTGTCAGTCAGTGGAATATTGTACACTCACCAGATGTCATATACCTGCAGTACTTATGGTTGATGCTGTTTTGTGTTTTGTTTACATTTGGTCTCTGTTCACATATCTACACTGCTGGCTGCAGTAATATACAACATGAATAATTAAGTCAAACTTTAAATTTGAATGGCAAACAGAGAGAGGGAGCAATGTGAAGCAATCTGTGTGAAGAAAGAGGTTAGAGGTTAGAAAGGAAAACTTTCTTTATATGGATTTCTGCTTTGTCCGACTTGAAATCACAGCAACGCTAAGGCTGTCATCATGTTCCCATTACCATTGTGAGAACCAGAGCGCGACACGGGTACACAGTTTGTGCTCCAAGTGTGACATCCTGTGACCCGACTCAGTTGAAAATACAGAGTAAAGCAGGACAGTTTTCACAAACTTTTCTAACTCAACTGAAAAATTTTGTTTTGCGTTGGCGAAAAAAGATCACAGCAACATGGACGTCACACTCCTCTCAAATGGAAGTCCGATATATTTGTTCGTGTTTGATCTGTCAGTGCCTGACAAAACAACTATTTTAGTTATGTGTCCGTTCTAATGGCTGAGGCTCCAAAGATAAACCAAAGCTGTAATAAACCATGGTTTTCTTTTATAGTAGCTTTAAAGATTCATTGGAGAAATGGCATCCTGAGCAGAGAACGAAGTCACACGGCCTCTTGCATGTATTTTAATCCAAGCCTTTCTGTTCTTTGTTCTGGCAGCCAGTCCAGACACACATGCATGTTAGTGTATGTGCGCTATACAGCATGTGAGTCTCTCCTGGCAAACTAATAGCAACCTTCCAGAATTTCTTCCACTGGAGAAACCATGCTGTTCAGCTAAAAAAGTTATTCAGTTGTGCTTCTTGTTGAGTGTTAAGTTTTCACTGGGCTGCGTAACATTGATTATTGATTGATTAGACATGATAGTGTTGTGCCAAGAGTTACAGAAATAGCCCTGTGCCTGGATCTGGCTAATTCCTGTAAAAAGTTCAACTTGGATCTCTGGACATCTCAAACTTGAGCGTCAGCTGCCAAAATGCTGATTTAAGGCAAGACAGCTCAGACTGATACTGCATGTCTATCATTTACAGCTGGGTTGACGATGAGTGCGACAGACTGTCGGACTCTCTGATCAGTGTTTTGCTGATCAATAAGTGTATGTCAACCCATGTGTAGCTGAAGTCTGAGGGACCTGTTGGCAGCTGCCAGTTAGTCATAATTCCAGTCTGACAAACGTGAAAAACGCACGGTCTAGATATTCATTCAGCTTAGTGTGAGCCATATAGTCCTCTGACTGTTCTGCCATCACAACTGCACTACAGCCAATGGCTTTGTGATATTTCATAGTATCTTTCCATTTTCTTGCAACATATATCATCTTATCCTATAATCTGATGTAATATTTGAACATGTTTCATCACCAACAACCACAGAGAACAATCACAAACTCTTGTTTCTCTCGGCACTGGTTGTTTCTCTGAATTTGTCTTTGAAGAAAAAGCCCATTATTTCAAACCTCTTTGTCACATGCATAGCCAATCCCCCTGTGCTGCTGTCTAAAACACAATCAGTCCTCAGTGAAATCACTGCAGCGTAATTGCTCTATTCTGTTGGTTACAGTAGTTGGCTGCCCTCGGCAAAGTCTTTATCGTCCCTACTAGCTGTGTGGCAGATCACTCGGTCCATGTTTATTATTCAAGCTAGCGGGGCTAACTCAAACATATAAAATGATGATTTTCTGTACCCCAGGAGCTGCTGTGGCAGGACAACTGCTGACCTGCGTTTCACTTGCTGCTGGGCCTCTTCCTGCAATTTCTCAAATTGTTGTGCATCTGCCCAACATGCAGCCTCTGTCTCCTCTTGCGCAGTGTATTGGCTAATTGGCTGAAGCTCATTCTTCAGCCCTCTATTGTTGTAGCTCCTCTTTTTTGTGAAGTCTGGCTTGAACATGCGAGGATTGATTTTTAGACCCTGCTGTGTAGTTTCTTCCAGGAAGTGTTCCCACAAATTGTTTGTTGTTCAGAACGAGTTGCAGCCATTTTTGACATTATCAAAAAATATCCAGATATGATATTTCAGTGTATGAAGAAGTGTGAGAAAAGCTAAACCAGGGGAGGGTAAAACAAAACACACCCATTCGACATCTTCATGTGTCAAATGGGAAAGGGTGGATGTTTCTTTTGTTTTCTTTGTAACAATTGATACCAATTCAGGTGACATCAAATCGGCTAAATTCTTCACACAGTCTACGGCTCCTCCTACAACTTTATCAGCACTAAGTTTAAAAAAATTCAATTTAACATACATTTACACTTTTATTTCACAAGATGAGGACATTTTTTGTGATATATATTTTGCTCCATCAAAAGCAGTGAAGAAAAAGATCACGCGCTAGCAAATGAACCTGAAGACAGTGTACAGTTTATCAAATTTTAAAAAATAGTTTTGCAAATGTTCAGTGCTCTCAATGCATTCAAAGGACCTCAAGGATACACATTGAAAGTTTTGTTGAAAAGGTCTGAATGTGAACAAGTAAATGCCACAGAGCACCTTTAAGTTTAGCTCAACTTACTAGAGGAGCCATTGCCATTGTTTTGTTGAAGCAACAGAACGTTTCCTTCCACCACTGCTCAGCACAGTCTAGCTCTTACTGAGGTCTCATCAGTGCACGCACACTGCCTGAAATGTGAGTATTGTATCAAGATAAATTTGAGAAAAAAATCACAAAATAGGTTGAAGGTTTTATCTGCACATGCTGCACGACATCTTCAGTAAAGCTTGGCTATATTGTGAAATGACAGAAAAGCCTTCTGTATTCATAAAAGTCAAGAGATATATTGTTAGAGCTACCCCCGACACACAATGCTAACAGCTAAATCTTTCAAAAACCCACAGCTCAGAATGACTGACAAAAGATAAATACCTGCGAACAAAAATAATTGATCACAAAAGACCTTCTATAACCATTCACACAGAAGAAAAGACCTCTCACTCATTCACCTCCCCTCCCTCATTCTCACATACACATACTCACAAAAACATGCACGCTGAAAAACACACACACACACACACACACACACACACACACACACACACACACTTCCCATACCATCACAGTCGAGTGGTTTGGCAGAGCGACAGCGGCAGCAGTGGTGTGGAGCTGTCTGCTGTTCTCTGTGCGCTCACCTTTCACCTCCTGCCATTTTAGCCTCAGTGATTCCATTAGTGCATCTGAATACAGATGCCGGGTTCAGTCCTATGCTTCGTTCTCACCTGGCACACGAGGACAACAGTGCAATAAACGTAACAGACAAAGTATAACGGCGAGGAAAGGGGGAACACGACAACAATAAAAATCAGATACACGGCCATCTGACAGGCGGAGAGACCGTACGCTGATGTTGTTTGCGGCGTCTGACATAATTCGTTTAACACCTGCTTCACCTCATGTCACTCTGCTTTTTCTCCCATTCTTCCTCCTCTTGGTCCTATTGCCTATTGTCTGTGCCCATTTTCAGTCCCTTTTGTTTGCATGGTCGACAATTTTTCAGACAACTACCTGACTTCCCCTATCTGAAATGCATGCCCCCCTCAGGATGAGCATGGCATAGCTGTTTGGAACAAGCATTACTTTTTATACTTACTATACTCTATGCCACTTCTTGTCAGTGTCAGTGACATTACGACAGTCAGAAAAGAGCCCGTTTGTTTACAGTGGTGGCAGGATCTCTGATGTCCAATGAGGATGAAGATCAATAAATCCATGTGGTGCTGCTAATTTTAACTGTTGATTCACAGTCATCATCAGATTTTCAGCAGTATCAAAAGTAAGACGGTAATTGCCGTCTGTTTTGTAGTAGATGAGAGTAAAGCAGTAAAAATATTCAAAATATAGTGTACATTTAAAACAATATTAATTTCCTGTGGCCATTTTTTAAGCGGTTAAAACACGCTGAATGCCAATCTACTGCAGGTGATACACTGACGATGGATAAGTAAACAACCCCATGTCAAATAACCCAAACTGTCACCTTCATGTTTTTTCTCTGTTGGTGAGAACTGCAATTGCAGCTGGTGTTTTTCTTCCCCCAAGAGCTGAAAGGGGCAACAAAAAAGCCCACTACACAATAACTTCGACAAGCAACAAAAAGGAGAGATTTATGTTGCATCCAAAGTGTTTTCAAACTGATTTTTTTTTTTTTTTTTTTTGAAAGCGAAAAGACTTTAAGGGTGAGGATTAATGCAAATGAACGCCGGGGTAACCACTCTACCTCCATTAAAGTGCAGTGCACAGACACTTCCCTAAGCCTTCGTGTTTTCATGGTTAAAGTGCGAGAAGGAAGTCAAAGCAGCATGACTTTTCATGATTCAGATTTGCCAAAATCCTCAATAACCTTTCATCGCTTTTCACCAGATTTGTAGAGCAATGCGGGATAAGCTTGACTGATGTTGAACAGTTGTTATTTTTACCTCAAGATCTGACACTGAAGCCTGGCACTGGCTTGTCAGTACAAGGGAAACTGAGAGGCTGAAGTTTGGGACTGTCTCAAAAGTGCATCACAAAATTCCATAGAACTCATCACTCAGATTTCAGCAATAGCTGTCTCACCCGTTGTTTGCACACTCTCCTTTGAAAAGGACAAAAGTAAAAGGCAATATGGCACAGTGAGCTTCTGTAGCCCATCAGTACACTGTAAATAATTGACTGTAGAATTTACAGTAAATACCTGACAAAAAAGTTGCCAGCTTATTATTGTAAAATTGCAGTTTATTACTGTAAAATTATATTACAACATATTACTGTAAATCTTTTACATGTTTTTGCTGTATATAAATTACAGTAACTTACTGTTTTTCTTTTTTAGAAAACAGCAATTAAATGTAATCTAGTTTACAGCTTTTTCTTGTATTCTAGTAAATTACAGTAATTACCTGGCAACTAAAGTTGCCAGTAAATACCTGTAAATAAATAATACAATATGTCTTTACAGTTAATATTGGTTTTTACATTAGCTGCTTTGCAAATTATGCAGATTGTGAATGAAAAAATAATAACAGAGTGTCATAGCTGTTACAAAATACTTTTATTAAAACTTACATTTGAACTTGCATGAAACTTGCATTTGAAGAACAATGAAAGGGATAGTTCAATATTTTGTCAAATTGGCCGAATTGGGACACAGCTTGTGATGCGGTGCTGTGTGAACCTGCACGCAAACAGCGCGGAGGAGAGGAGCGAAGAAGAGATGAAACCTATCATCTCTTTTGTGCCTTTTCCAGCGGATTTTTCAACTATTGTAGTAAACTTTAATTTTTGCTGGGGAAAACCGTCCGGGGCTAGGTTTAAAACATTCGGGGCTCTAGCCCTGGAAGACCAGGGCTAACAACGCCCCCGGAGAGGGGGCGTTGTTAGAGGAGAGCGCCAGGTTGGGGTGTTTAGCCCAGGTTCGGGAAGACGGAAAATTGTTTTAAACCCAATTTCTACGAAGCAAGCTTTTCCAGCTCGGTCCAAAACTGTAGGACCACTAATCATTAAAGTTAACTGAATACAACTTTCGCTGCCGACATCAACGTTAGCTGTAATGTTACCTTCACTGGCTTGTGTTAGTCTGTTTATCGGAGAAAAAAATGCGATGCGAAGACGATGCAGACTGTCCTCGTGCTAAATGCTAAATTTGTCTTAGCTAAAGTTATGGGAAATTACCGTCACTGAAACAAATATTACTCACCAATCTGCTGACTTCTTAGCCTTGCTCCGCCATTGCTCCTCTCCTCTTGGCGTTAACCGCCAAAATCAGAATATCAACTTGCTGTAAATTCTACAATATGTAACCGTGGAGTTATGCAGCAGGTTACTGTAATTAGTTTTGACCCATGATGCATTGCGGTATAGAGTTAAAAATTGTAAAATGACAAAACAAGAAGATACTGTAAAGTTTTACTGTAGATATTACAGCAATTTGTTACAGTGTACCTTTCTCATTTTTATCATAGATGCTTCAGACCAATTTAACATTCACCTGGACCACCTCCCATTATGCCCTCCATAATAAGTAAAACCTTGCTGTATGGTCCAGTGACTTAAATCTTCCCGCTATTACCTTATTCTATTCATTTCCACCCAGGCCCTTAGCAGTAGGTCCATGTTTATTTAGACTCAAATTAGGCTTTTCTCACCTTTTGAAAGTGTGGTTCAAATGTAAATCGTGTTTATTATTGGATAAATTCAACTTTACGTACATGGTTGAAATAGTATATTATTTTGTAAATTTTCTGAGCAGCTATATGTACAAATATGAATGAGGAATATAAATAGCAGATGTTCCGGCACAGGCCCTGCACATTTCCAGCAAAATGTTAATACAGATAGAAAAACATCTATACAATCAATATTAAACCAAACTCTTATATATATATATAAATAGAAAACATTGTGATATATAAAGAGAGTAACATGTTCTAATTTTAAATATTGTGTATGCTCTCTTCCTCTCACTCTCTGTCTGTCTCTCCCGGAAGAAGACGATTGGTATTCCTCCTTACCTCCTCACCAACAGCAAACATCACTCTCATCAAAGGCTCTTGTCTTTGATCAGGTCTTCAAAGAAGCGTGTCATCAAAGTCTATCAGGTTAGATATGAACTGGGAAAGGAGAGAGGGGGAGAGATCGCTGCTAACGCTTCTGGGTTACGACACAAATGCATGCAGTAACGGGTCACTAATTACTAATTACCGCAGTGGCACACACCAACAGTGGAGCTGCGGAGAGAAGAAGCGACAGTTTCAGGTTAAGACAGAAACGAGATAGGTATCACAGAGCCCTTTAACTCCTGCAACATTACCATACAGCAGGGGGATGAGAGTGAATGGGAGATTATAGCAGCAAAGGGCAGAGAGCTGTCCTCTCTGCTGAGCGACAGAGGAACATTTACTCTTTAATCCAACATAAACGTTGTCTTCCGTGGTTGTATGACGTGCAACATGCGACAACATTACATATCACAACACAAGACACCAGACACTGAGTCATTTGTCAAGCTTGAGGAAGAAAATGAAGAAGTTTTAGTTAAAGAATAACAGAGGACAGGGAAGAGAAATTATCTCCACAGATAAATGTCTGTATCACTAAGTGACGCGCTCTCCGACTTTGCTCACTTTAAAGGAGACAAATTCTCATGTAATGTATCCATAGCAGCACATTGCATTACTCCTGTTCCCCAGTGCTGAAATATGAGTGCTATGTCACCTAAGGCTGCCAAGCTAACCGTTTGCTTAATATAGGAGGGAGCGACACAGCAAAAGAGACAGAGAGAAAGAGAGAGAGAGCACTAAAGGCCTGATGGAAAGAGAGAGAAAGAGCGATAGAGGCTCCCGAGGAATAGTGCCATCTGCATGTGAATGAGTCTCACCCGGGGAGATCTCTTTTGGAGAAATTAATGATCTCAGGAAACCAGAACAGAGACTGTGTGCTCCGTGGAAAAAGGAACGAGTCTCCCGTCAACCAGTTCTCTTTCTCCTTCGCTCTTTGTACTCAGCCTGATATTAAACGTCCATGGGCCTCCTCTGGTAATCCTATGCATATCCACTTGTTTAAATATCATTATTTCAGGGGGACCTGGAGGCATTTGGTGAAAGGGCCATAATCAGAGAACAAGAATGAGGGATTATATTAAAAAAAGGGGAGTCAGAAAGAAATAGCGAGGCTTGGTCTCAATGGCACTGACATCCAGCTGTGGGCTCTCTACCTGGGTGGTGAGATGTGAGATTTAAGAGCTGGAACAGGCTAAGAAAGGATAATCAGCCTAGCATTGTGGAGACCTCTATTTCTTACTCTGTCCCTCATTATTTCCTTTGTAGACATGTCAGTGTACCGCATGGCAAAGCTAGATCAGAACAATGCCTCACTGGTAAGCACCTTACTCAAATTAAAGCCTTGCACTTTTTGCATTTAGAAACCTTAGCTTTGAAAATGCCGTTTTTATGGGTATATTTAGAAAAAAACATTTTAGAGTTTAAAGTAGCTATTTGTGAGTATTGCTATTGCTGCATAGCGAGTGTTAGCATTGATGGCTGATTACACACCAATCTAGAACAAATGTCCTGAGTTCAGCATCGAACTTCTTTCTTTTACTTTCCAGGAGTCTCCAGCAGTGGAAAGCAACCCTTTTGTTTTGCTTCTATTCCTATCGCTCCTTTTCTTCAACTTAAGTTAGCATGCTAACCAGCTAGCTGCCAGGCCAGTCGGCCCTGGAGAAGTGGTGCTGCTCAGAGGGCACATGATGACCTCTTGTCTTGTCAATGCAGTGATGTCTGAAGCTCTTCACTGTTAAGTAAACAGGTGTTAACACTAACGTTGGCTATGTAGCAATAGCAAAACTTCTTCTCCTTCTCCTTTAAACATTTGAAAAATAACACTGGTAACTCTTTATTTTAACACCCCACCCCTATTTAAAACCCTCAGTAGATAGTTTATAAACTTACTGTAATGTAGCTGTAAGGAGATAGCACTTATGTCTTTGGTATTAATGAAACTATCAAGAACTATAAGTCCTCATATGAAACTGTTTATCACATGGGAAAAGTTCACATATACACTGTAAAATATAGCTGTAATCATAGCTAATGATATATAATTAGGCTACACTTTAAATGTCCTTATATTTCATTAAAACATCATAAACATTTAGTAATCCCTCATAAATAAAGTTATAGAACATCTGCAGTGTAAAGAGTTTTGAAGACATATCTTCACCAAAACACCTGGAGGCTATGTGTGATCTTTCAACATCCCTGCAAATTCACTTCAGTCTTTGGTTTCTTTTAAATCCCTTTATTACAACAGTTGTTTTGTGTGGAATTGCTCCTAGTCTTGGCTAGCTGGCTGAGAGGGGCACAGCCTGCCCGACACTAGCTCTTCCAGTTTAGCGCTCACATTTGGCTGTTTACAAAGTCTAATAAGCGTGTCCCTGAGACAGGCCATACAGCTGCAGAGGACGAGATTGCATTTTAGCTCCATTGTGAGGCTTGTGGTCCCCTCATCAGATCTGACAGGCAGTATGACAAGTCCTATCTGCCAGCTAGCTGATAAGTGCAGCTCAAGCTGCGCTTAGGTCTGCCTCAATCCAATCATACGACAGTCCCAGTGAATGGTGTTCACTCGCTGCAGCCGCGCAGTACTATCCTGGTTCAGTCGCTAATACTGTTAACACTCTAAGCCACCGGTAGAAAGCAAGCCATGCAGAATTATAGTGTATTGCCTTAGATATGCTGCATCGGCTTGAGTTGTGCTGAAGTTGATTTGTGTTGGTATCTAGTTCATCTAATAGTGTCTGTAATACAGTACACAGAGCACTGAGGTCTTTATCTTGTGTATCTTATGTGTGTGTATTTTATATACAGACTTATTGTTTTGACAAGTGAAATAGCTGATGTGAAAAGCTCTTTAAAAATATATTAGCCAATTGAAAACAAACTTTACTTCCAACTACTTGTGTCAGTGCAATCATATTTATTCCCAGTCCACAAAAATTCTGGAGTATTTATTAATACCCATGTTTCTTACAAACATCCACTGTTAAGAGGAGCAATTTGTAAGTTCTGCTACTGCCCCATAGCCATCGTTAGCATTGACAGCTGTTTACTCACCAGTCTTGCCAAGACCTTCAGCCTTTTTACAAGACAAGAGGTTATAATACCTTCTCTGCAAAGCACTAATTCTTTATTTCAGACTGGGTACCACAGTAGCTTTGTATTGATAAGTGAAAAGAAAGGCCAACCATGCCGGAGCTGGCTTTTCAGTAGAAGAAAACAAGTGTTAGAAACAGAGGCAGAACAAGATGGTTGTTGTCCACCACTGGAGACAGCTCTTTGCAAATATAAAAATGAAGTTTGATGTTGAACTTGTAATGTGAAACAGCTGTTAATGCTAACGTTGGTGATGTAGCAATAGCAAAACTTACAAATAGCTCCTTTAAGACACGTTCTGATGTCTTGCAACTACTTTGACTGAACTGTAGTTGTTAAACCGCCTGTGATCCAATAGAAACTTCAAAGTGGCTGCAGTTTTCCTGCAGTTGTAGAGAGCTAATCCAAACCATCACTCTGACTCTTTCATGCTAGACAGCTGTTCCATTTGCAGTCTGCATACAGATATTTTCACTTGAAGTTCAGTGCATATAGCATGCATGACTATGGATGATATCTATGTACTGTGAGAAGTGCAACATTTTGGTCAATTATTGTGTTTTTAACTGAAATAGTCTTCATTTACAGCATATATTTGTTGCACACTCTGTGCTCAGTTTGTGTATATCTCTATGTATGTGAGTATGGTGCAATTCTGGCCCAGTAATCCTCAGTCAGTCATGCTGACAATAAGGCTTCATGGAGAACCAAGCCAAGTCCAATTAACAAGGCCTGTTACCATCTTCTGTTGAAAGGAGCCACATACTGGGCTTTCATTTGGGACGATAACAGCAGAGATGTAATGTGCACTGACAAATGGTGTTTTCGACTTCCCCTCTGTTTTGGAGAGAAAGGGAGGTGACAGAAAAGAGAACTGGCAAATTATACTGTAGTTAGTGCTCACATTTCCCTCCTTTCCTCCAAGTCTACTCCCCACGCATTGTGGCTACATGTACCAGACTAATATTGAGGAGCCTTCTGTAAATCGACAGTAATCATAAAATGCGTTATTTCAGCACACTTTTATTTTTTACACAACACTTCAAAGACTAGAACATTTTCCCAGAGTACAACTGAAAAAAGTTAAAACAAGTTAAAGTGAAATCTTGAACAAACTGACAATGCCATTTAAGATAAAAAAATATTGTTGAGACAGACAACCACCTTTCAGACAGTCACTGTCAAACAACATAATTACATAGTGTGGACATGTGGGAGTTACTATACTATATTTAACACAGAGTTAACTCTATCAAACATACGGCATTTAGTTACACTAAACCACCCAATTTAAGGTCCACTTACAAGCATCGTCTTCATCAGCAGAGTGTGTAAGCTCGGTTGTCATGGAGCTGGTCCTTCATTGACAACTGAGTAAACATCATGTGCTAATGTAATCTGTGTGATATGTCTGAAAACTCCAGAAAAGTGGACTTTGCCTTGGAACTGTTCCCTCGAATTAATATTTCCATCCATGTTTTGCATACAGTTTTTAGTTTGACAAAATAATTCAAGGTTCACTTATTAGCTTTTTCCATAGTTTTCAACCACATCTTCATTGGCAGATAGACCCTGTTTGACATATTTATGCATTTAATAATTCATTATGTATTAATAACTTACAAATTTGTCAATAGGTACTCGTAATGGATTGTAATTAAGATGTAATTTATTTGTATCAACACATTATTTGTGTAAATATGAATATATTATGTTTTATGATTAATTCACGATTAGTGGTTTGGAAATTACATTTTTTTTTCACAAATCTATATAAATGTTTTATGAATTGCTATTTAATTATTAACTCACAGCTGGTGAATAAAAATATTGTCTAATCTTTCATTAAAACATCTGTTCAAACACTCCTGTACAAGAAAGTGTTAAATTTCTATCAAGATTCGTATTCTCTCCTCAAAAATCAAAAAATCAAAAATAAGTACAAAAAAAGTGTAAAGGCTACACTGCTGCACAGTCAAACGTAATGCTGTTTAATGAGACTACTATAAGCTAATGTAGTATGGAAAACTAGTGTGTATAGAAAGAATCCAAGATGTGGTTTTTTTCTCTTTGTGAAAGCTTATGGTCATTTGGAACATTGTAACAGTGAAGGCGTTGGGTTTGTGTTCTGTGTGGTTTGGCACCCCATCATTCATATGCCTCCTCAGAGTTTAGCAGTTTAACACCAGGCCTGTTAAAATGCCCCAGCAGCTGTCAATCTGGCTGCTATCCTGGCTTTGTTAGAACCCAGATAGTAAGAGGGGGAGGATTGCAGCCTCAGATACCGTATAACGTACCCCCTGTATGCTGACAAGTAGACAGTGTGCAATGCATTGCAGTTAGAACAACACCACTCTCATGAGAAGCATGCTACATAGCTTGAGCCTCACTGTGAAGGTAGATTGACAAACAAGCAAAGCAGTCAATTGGTCAAAGGGTTAAGTGTGGATAAATGAAGAAGGCCAAAGAGAGATTAGTTAGCATTCATGTCAGGGAGGCTGAAACACAGGAGACTCGGAGGGAAATTCTCTAAGCTTTTGGTGGGAGCTAGCTGCAGGCTCTCTTATAAAGCGTGGCACCTATGGAGCCCTTCCAGGTCAAAATGCCATGTGGATCAATCATAAGCACACAACCATGTTCCCCTTGGCAAGTCCACAGGTGGTACAAACTAGGAAACAGAGCCGAGAAGTCAGAATTGCAGAGCCGGGGACTCCCCACATGTTCCCTTTAATCCTTGCCCTAGCTGGGCTAACGGTAGTGTCTGTGCTTGAAGGGCAGGGTGGACACTCTTCTCACAGGGGTCAAGCTTCCTGCTGTCTGCCCTTAGAGTGTCCACATGAAAAAGGTTTCCCACCCTCATATCCTCTTCACAGCTGGGCCACAGAAACCTTTCCAATGTTGTTGGAACTTCACCTTTGATAAGTGTTAAAGTGTGGATGCAAGTTTTAGCTCCTCCATTGAGAGTGGCTATTCATCCCAAATTAATATGTCATCTCCTTTACAAAGAAGTATATGCATAGTAATCTATCCTATATTAATTACTTTACAGTGACCTCAACTCACTATATTACTGCTACTCAACAGTGAGTTTAGTGTGTTTTTTCATATGGAATTGGTAATAAATTATAGGGACTAAATCAGCATTTCTTCTTGGAGTCTTTTACACTTGGTTTTGCCAACTCAGTCAGCATGTCCCGCTCAGAGGTTGTCCAAATAAAAGGGAAGACATTTATTTTCTAGTTGGCTGTTATAGGTGGTAATGCACTCATCAGCACTGTCAGCAGATTATTAATAATACACTAGATCAATGGAGTGGCATCATCCCTTGCAAACATAAAACATAACTTAAAGCATTTTCAGCCGAATGTGTGTTTACTGTGAGTAATGTTGTTGCATTAAGTGGTACAGTATAATTAGATCCACGGTGTAATTAGCATCATTGGTGGTAAAGTTGAATGTTTTTGTTGCGCTTTCAAAATCATTTTTACAGCATCTTGAGGTTCATAGTAGAAATTAGCAGAGAGAGGGCTCATTTCCTGGACATGTGGGTGAGGTGCAATGGCACTGCTGCTACTCAGACCTGCACTATCAGGAGTGACCTTTCCCATTTATAATACTATTACTTGTGCTTGTACAGCACAGGTCAGCTACATGCTCTGGTGTCCCAGTGACTTAACATTCTACACATTAGTAAAGCACCACAGGAATATGAAAGAATATCTGGTGGTTCTTCATATTCACAATGCTCTTTTTGAGTTTAATGACAATGCATAGGTAATATAGACATGAGCATATAATATTGCAAACTTGGGCTAAATAATAATTTGCCTCTGAATGTCATCTAATAGCAGATTGACAACTTCACAACATTTCATTTAAGTGTACAAATCATATGCTTAAATAATGCAGAAACATTCAGTAATTGAGGATACATTAAGCATTTACTAAACACAACACAACTTGATGATCTAATGGTGAGCATCAGGACTTAATTATACATATAATACCTGCATCAAGTCATGCATTAATTTATCATTTTTTTCTTTTTTTCCCCTTGTTTTATTTTATTTTGTATCATGTTTGTAAAGTTATGCCTCCTGCTGTTTTTGTGTTTTGTTCAGGTATCTGAAAAACTATTAAAAAAAAAAGTGGGTCTGATCAGAACTGGAAGTTGTTGCCAGAACTTCAACTGAAAAAAAAAAATCGTCACGAATTATGCACACCCTCAACATTGCACATCAGATAATCAATCTCTTCGGTATAAGTAGTTATGGACAGCCTCTTCAGCTGCATCTGTGGACATAGCTTGTCCTCTTATCACAAACAGATCAAGGAGGCAGCTCCGTCAGTCATCAACAATCTCAGGACTCTATCATCTCTAGATACTGTTTGCTGTGAGCGTCTGTTTTCAAAATCTTCACTCAAGCTGTAAATTATATCAGATTTACTTTTGAATGATGAGCTTCTATGTTGCCATGAAAAGCTCTGCACATCTGAATATTCAATTTGATGCTCTGGCTTAATTATCATGACCTTGTCAATCTTTGCAGTTTGTAAACCTGAGGACAAATGAGATGATAGCTTTTTGTCTTGAGATTGACTTTTCTGACGTACCCGTGCCTTAAGTCTTTTGTGCAGGAAAGCACAATGACATACTTTACTGTATGCCTTGTACTGTATTGCCCCAGTACAAACTCTAGTCTATATTTACAAATCCAAATTTGCATAACCTTATTTTGTTGTATTTTCCATTCATTTTTGGGTCATTGTCATTTTGAATTCTGTCCATGTTGCCTGTATGTTTTGTGCTTTGGTACATTATATAGGCCATTCATCTCTATGTTGTAGGGTACAAAGAGCAGCTGATTGTCTTTTTACAGATCAAACATTTAAATGTAGGACAAAGTGCATCTAAGATCTAGTGTATAGATGTTTTTTCTTTTTCTTTGCACGACTGTACATGGTAATCTGTTTGGGTTACTCTGTTTTATTAAAACCCAATCTAAAGTGCTATTTTTGACACAGTTCTTATTGAACATTTATCAAGACTGTGTATGTAATTTGCATTTAATCGCTATGGAATTATGTGCATGCTCCTAGAGGGGTATTCATGCAAGCCTGAAAAACAAAATGATGATTAATTCATTCATTTCTCACAAGAAAACTGTCAGTGATTCTAGACTTGAGCTTTAAGATAAGGAAATAGGGTATTTTATGATTAAATATTTATATTAACAACACAACCATGCTAACTAGCCATATATTTCCAGTTCTTATAATGAACATATGAAACAACCATCAGAACCTCAGATGTCCAGCCCGACACCATCAATTCAATTATTTTATGTCTGTTTTCAAAAAAGAGATATGAAAAAGTTATGATTTTCTTGACTGGAATTTGTATTAACTAATCCCTTATCATCAAATATGAATGGCTGTCTAGAGAAAGGGCCTTTCATTGTGACTCAAAGGTATAGAAAGGGCACCAGGAAAAGCAATCTAAGCTTACTCTGTAAATAATGTCATCCCACATTACAGTTACAAGCATTTATATTTTATCTTGGCTGTGTGGCTTGATACCCAAGACCCATAAATCATCTGACTGACGCTAAATAATTAAACTTAGGTGTAAAAAAATGGAGAACGAAACCGTTGTTGTAGAATAATAATTTTAAAGTCAAGGATGATCCTTGCTATATAGGTGCCACATGGTGTAGTAGTGCAGTGTTTGGTGGTGAAATTACCTGGGAGAGGGAAGCTCAGTTCTCCACATAGAGACTCTACACTAACACTGTCGTATTTGGTATTTGGAGACAATTTCAATTTCTCTCTGCAACCCCCTAACACTTTCTTTCAGTCCTCCCTTCAACTCCATGCAGTGATTAAGTAAAAGCAATCAGATCCTCCTCAGTGCTGAGACATGTCAGCCAGATCAATAAAAATGATAAACTCTTAATGAACGCCACTCTTCATCCCCTCTAATTCCGCCACTCCTGCCAGTGTAAAAGCCTCTGTGCACAATAATGCCATTTAATATTTATTTACTCCCTGTGAAAATCAATAAATAGATTTTAAATAGAGCTGGAAGACACCCGTTTGCCCTTTATCGCTCTTTTTAATGAAGGCTTTAGTCCCTTTGGAGATGGGAGGGGATTTTTTAAATGAAATTAAATGCACTTCAAGCATTTTGGGGTGGAAAGAGTGGATTGAAGTAGCATACGTGTGTGTGTGTGTGTGTGTGTGTGTGTGTGTGTGCATGTAAGTGAGTGAGTGAATGAGTGAGCACGTGCATGCAGCTTTAGCTGACACTGTTTGCTGCTACACAGAGGAGGAGAGAAAGTCTGAATCAGGGCTTTCAGTAATCAGTGTCACATTGTCAGGGAGGCTGCCTTTGACTAATGAGAGGTGCTGACAGCCTGGCTGCATACTCCCCTGGCTCTGCTGAGTGGGACGGATCTGTTTCAGGGCCTTTGTCAGGTTCATTCTCCCTCTGCTCTCTCTCTCTCTCTACCTCTGCCTCGCCTTGTTTCCTTCTTTTTCTCTCCCTGAGTGTCAGGGAGAGCAATGACCAGTGGTCAGCCCCAAGGACAGCTCCTGGCATTCCACATGGTGACAAATTGACCATGGGGGACAAGGTGCCTCAAAATTGCCTCAGAGATGAAGAGGTTTTGAATGTTCAATTCTCCCCCCGGGACTGGAAACTGCAGATCTTGTTGGAATGGCAAAGACAGGAGAAAGAAGGGGAATGTCACAATATCAGAAAATAAGCCAAATAGGAAGGGAAATGTAGGCAGGGCCAATATCAGAGCTGAGTGGTTCAGGGATTGATAGAAAAGTAAAAAGCCTAGTCACACATTCAGCATGTTGTGCATCAAAGACCAAAGGATGAATCCGTCCATTACATTGTGTGTAGCTCAGCTAAAATGCAGCACAGATGACCTCTATGGGGCGTGGATTAGCTTTTAAAATAACCCAGCGTGGACACAATTTAGGCATTTCCTAAACACATACATATTCTGTGAATCCCAGATTTTTGAAAATGTAAAGACTGAATCTGACCTTGGCAGTAAAATGTATTTGAAGGCAAATAAACGTCACCTCATAGGATGTATTTTCTTCCCTTCAATCCGGGAGAGTTCCTGAGTTTCAAATCTGTGAGTGTACGATAACAGGGAGATTGAACAGTGTCTACGAAGAGATTCAATATTAGAGGGTCAAGTCAGATCAATACTGCAGGTATTAACTGATCATTCTTGTTTACAGTCAGGTGGAACCCATCTAGGTGTTCCTGAAGCACAAGGGATCGATGGAAATAAAGTTAGCGTGGCTTAAACACTCCAGGACTCCCACCTGGAGATGTCACTCATGGAAGTAATTTGTTGGGATATCATGTAGCCCACTTTTCAGGGTGTATTACAGTCTGGATCTCGTGCCTATCTCTGTGGCAAAATGCAATAACCACCCACGGTACATTTGTCAAGTCTGCTCCCAGTGCTAATATGACACAAACACATTTGTTTGTGTGTCCCACTATACAAATTCCAACTTTAAAACAGCCTTGACACCAATCAACACCAATCAAAATGCCAAAGGCAACAACAGCAATTCACACAAGAGCACTGTTGAGTGGTGTGTGTTCACATTATGGGAGCTTTTCCCACTTCAGTCGTCTTAGCTGGCTGTCTTCAGTCAGGCCTACCTTTGAGCTAATCAGGCCGTCTCAGTTCCTTAGATGCCCCCCGTGGGACAGCACAGCCACCAGCACACTTAATTGGTTCATTTGTTCCGTCATGTTTTGCTGAGCAGAGACAGAACGAGCGGAAATGCTGCAGTGGAACCATTGTCTCCACATTCGTCTCCAAGGATAAGAGAAAGTGACACATGAATGCTCACCCAGATAGATAAATAGAAGAATGGAAGTTAGATAAAGTGTCTAATGAAAGAATGAACACAATTCATTTTCCAGCTGCAGGGTGAAGGTCCTGTTTGATTTAATGTATGTCCATCGACTGAGATACGTTCTACATGGAGCACTGAACAGTAGGAGAGATAGTATAGTAAGATTCAGTCGCTTTGTCTTTGTCTTTTATTGTCTGCCTCTTTTCACCACACCTGAAAATACAAATACTCTTGCAGGCACGTACTGTGATTCCCAACCAGGGTTAACTGCACCCCAGGGGGTACTTCAGCTGCTGCCATGGGGTAAAAAATAGAATTGATTAAAAGAAATATATGGACAGATTGAGTCAGCTGTAACACCTTATTTAAGAGTAGGCTGTGAAAAGTTCTTAGCAGAGAAATCTGAATGCTTGGCTAAAAGTAATATAATGGTAGACATCATTAGCTAAAAGTAATAATAAACATCTTAAATAGTAAGATGAGGATTGAAATTGTTGGCTAAAAGAAACAGTAGAATAAATGCACAAACTGACCTTAACACTGAAAACTGTATAAAAAGTATTTTGATAATATCCACTACTAATAAATAATGTTCGATAAAATTCAGTTTCATTGATGAAACATGATGGTTTCAAATGAGTTACGTGGAGGTGCATCAGACCAAAATGGTTGGGCTTGCTGTACAGTGCATTACCTTGCCAACTATGCAGACTTCTGATTTGTCCTATGTTGACCTCTACAACTGTTTGTTACACACAAGCAGAAAATGCAGAATTTCTTTTATCTTTTACCAAAGGTGGTGACATATATGAGCCAGTTACTGCAATATAACACAGTCACATAGAGAGCTTAGCTGACACAGTGCCTCTGCATGTGCTCCCCAAGCTTATCACTTCCATCTGATGAATGGGGTAGATTGGATTGGGAGGCAGGCATTGGAAGAGAATGGGGCAGACGGAAAGTAGAAAGAGGGGAGGGGTGGGGGTGGGGGTTGGAGCGGGGGTGTGGGGACGACCAGCCAAGGCACCGTGCAGCTTAATTCTCCCATGCCTGCTCCTGAGATTATCTGCCATGATTTTCCAACATAAAATAAAGATAGATAAATAAAACCCAGTACCATACTGAATGAATAACAATGAAAAACCATAAAGGTTTCTGGGCGTCTCCAAGTAATTTATTCACCATTTGCCGGAATACCTGGAGCGAGAACAATTCGGTGGAATTGAAGGATGAAAAAGAAACAGAACATTATGTTGTAGTTGATGGGTATAAAATTACATCTGCCATTAACTCTAAGGATAATACTACCATAGTAATCAAATGATGCCTCATCAATATTGATGATTATGTGGTAGAAGGAAAAACAGTGGCACCTGATTAGTGATAGTGGGGCTTGATACTGTGGAGCATATTTTAGCCTTTTACTTGATACACAAACTGGGAGTTTTGCTTCAAATGACATCAGATCTCTCGGGGTTTGTGCTTTCCAAACCGATACGTTCCCTGGGAATGCCACCTGCTCACATCTGCACATAAATCTGTACAGTACTTGAAGCCAGGCATGTGTAATGATGGTAATTGTGAGGCCACACAGATGTGATGTCGATGAGTCTAGCCTGTAAAATGAGTGCTGTTAAAAGGTTTATCCATAGCAATCCACGGGCCTCTTGTATAAAACATTTGGAATTTGCTTCACATTCAGTCCACAGCAATCAGACAGTAGAACCTTAACTGAGATTACCGCAGGATCAACCTGTCACCCCGCTCTATTCTGCCTCTGTTTAATCTCTAACACTAATCAGGTTCATTTGAGGAAAACTGCAGCCTTAAACTCAAAATGAGACAAAAAGGTCAGAAAATGAGAGGAGAAACCACGTCACCTTCTTCATCTTCTCTCATGTCTTTTCTTGTCTGTACAAAACTGATCCCAAACCTGAATATTAGTACTGTCAGTGAGATGACACACTGCACAGCACAGGGCTGCAGAGCATGATGATAGCTAACACACTCACACAGTGACAGATGGATCAGTACTAACCAGCAGACACCATTAAACTGAACCTTGTGGTGCTGAGTGGAGTAGCTAGTGCAGAGAACAGGACACCTCCACCACTACTCATAGAGAAAAGCGCTGTCAGCCAGCTCTTTAATGACCACTTACAGCAGAGGGATGGGCAGAGTCCAGCTTGCACTCTACCACCTCCAGCAGGAGTTATATGAAGATAGAGCCAGTCTTGGCTTGTTGCCCTGCCGTCATAGTCTCTGAGTCGGCTTTGCAAGTCCCACGTCTGGGCAGAGGGATGGCGAGGGCTGGGCCTGATGTCTGGAGGCTGGACAGGGTTTGGAGCAGCACTGAGTTATACTCCAGAGAAGCTCTAGTTAATGGAGGCAGGTCGCCTGGACATCTGTTTTGGTGAGCAGAAGACACTGGGAAAGAGAGAGAGAGATTAGTAAGACGCATGGGGGGAGTTCAAATGCTTTCCTGCGTATAAGCTAGTAAATGGTTAGTATACATTAGGTTGCATACACGCACACACACACTCACACACACACACACACAAACACAGAACTCTTGCTTGCACGTCTTTTTACAAACCACTCTCGAATACAAACTACTTCATGCAAATTAGGGGCACTGAGTGCAGAGCCACACATTCTACACCGTCCCACCTCTAGCATCCAGCAACCAATCTGCGTCATGCTGACAGACCATATCTTTCTCTGTGCCCTCACTAAAACCAGGAGAATGTCACAGCGCTCACATTACTCTCACAAAAATGAACGCTACAGCAGCAGCATCACACAGGCTGCAGCTCAATGACTTTGCTAACCTTTTCCACCAAAGCGAGCCTGCAGCTAGTCGACACAATGCTTATCTTAGCAAATATTGTGGAGCAGATAACTAGGGCCTTCATAATGTATTTGTACACACAAACCCCAAGGACTGTTCAATCTGTTAGAAACACTCTAGATTTATGGACTGCAGCCACTGCACAAAGTGTTTTGTTTTACTCTTGCATGATGTGGTAAACATAGTAGTGCTTTGGGACATTTTTTATTTTGTAACGTCTCTACTAGTCTGGAGTATTTGGTCTGATGGTTTTTTTTTGTGTGTGTGCATAACAGTACTCACTTGGATTCATTCACATGCAAAGGTGAAAGGATGGTCAAAAAGACAAATCTAAAAAGACTTCCAGTGAAAGAAAGTAGGTGCTGTGACCCATAGTAACCTAGTTAGTGATGAGGGAGTGTTGTTGCTGTGACACTGACAGATTTGGTCTTTTCTGTCTTTGAGACCCCCCCCCCCCCCCCCCCCCCCCCCCCCCACACACACACACACACACACACACACACACACACACACACACACACACACACACACACACACAGCATACAGTTTGACAAGACAGCCAGAGACCCTGCAGTCTGGGAAAACCAGACAGGAGGGAGATGAAACAACAAAATCCCACCGGACTATAGTGTTCAATTGATCTATGACAGCAGTTTGAGGCTTGAATCAAAACAAAAGTACATACATATTTCTGTCTTCAGGGACAACTGACATTCGGATTGGATGTATGGGCAGCATATATGTGAGAAGTAGATTAAGAACCTGGTTATGTACTGTAGAAAGGAAGAGCAAATGATGACATGTCACAATGTTGAATTAACCATGTCGGATACATGGAATAAGGCAGGGAATGTATGTGATTATGTTGTGCTGCCGACCATGATGAACTGACTGAAAGGAGAAGTGAAATATTTGACCTTTTTAACTGTCCTTCAAGTCCTTTCTTAGAGTTTACAGTTTTAAATCATAATTCATGTGAAAATAAGTAGCCATGGAATTATAGGCCAATCACATTTAAGAGTTTAAGCCCTTGCCGCTGCCTTGTTTGTTTCCCCCACTGTGACAAAGACAGAAGAGGAGAAAAAGACCCCCATTTGCTTATGATAAAGAAGCTGAATGCAAAGAAAATGCTGTTAAATTTACTTTTATTGTGCTTTATGTCCTGGTCTTTAAGGACACACACCAGGTGTTGTAACTGGTATTAGCCAGCACAGCAAGGACAGGGGATAGGACTGATCCATCCCCTGCCTCGAGACCCTATCTCAGGACAAAGCCACACAGACTTGGCCATTCACCAGAGGCCACAGGGTGCAGAGCCTGCAGTGCCAGATGCCTTTTGAGAGCCAAAGCTATCCTTTGAAGGAAAATTCCTTCACAAAGCCATGTTCCCCTGAGAAAGATAATGCTCTGCAGCTCTTTACCCATGGTGTCACTGACTATATCTCACATCTAATGACAAACAACAGGGGATATGAATGAGTTAGAGGCAGGAAACTCTGACTTGAAATGGAACAGGTGAGGAAACTCAGGTCATGATGGTTTCTGAAACTGCAGTGTTGAAGTCATTAACAAGCCAGAGCGTTTTGATATAAACACAGATGTCTTTCATTCCTCCACAAAGCTGTTGACGTGCTGTAGGACATCACGCTTTTACCTTTCTGCAGAAAAGTAAAAAAAAAAATCTAACTGCTTCTATTGAACAAGCCCTTGGAGTGTGAATTTCACTACACATCTATATAAAGTTCACTCAGGGTCTATACAAATGAGACTGTCTCTGGCAAAGGTGATTGGCTAGAGATTGCAGTGGCAAGGGTTCCCACTGAGGGACGAATGTACAATGGGGCCTTGAGGGGCCTGTTGGAGAAGGGCGTTTAGCCTCCAAGTGGCCCCCTGTGGTAACTCTATCTCAGGGGAGGCAGGGGGCCCTCAGTTGGGGCTAAGTGGAGGTGTGTAAGTCAGTATTCCTCCCCTCGGGCTGTACCACCTCCCCGAGCTGGGAAATAGAATTGGTGACTGATGGTTTTGGTTCTTTTCCCGCTTCCTCTCTTTGCTGGGTGGGAGTACTTTGTGTTGCATGTTTGAGATAACCTTGAAGAGCAATGCGACAAATAAAAGTGGCACCTAGATGGGAATTTTACCACTCAGTGGGGAGGCCTTTGTACTTGTTATACAAGCCTACATGTACAGTGCGAGCTGTTAAAGCATTAAGTATTTCAAAATTACCATTGCACTTATATCATTATTATTGTTGTTAGCTTACTGTAGTTTATTTAAAAGGAACTGCACAGAATAACAACTCAGCATGAGAGGCTAATTTCAACCTCATTCCTTTAGCTGTTTGTTTCACAGCCTCTGTCCAGAGTGCTGAACCTGAAGCTATCCAGGGTACTCATCCACCACAAGACTCCAGCTTGACAGTGGGGACTTAAGGCCAATATTTTGCCTTGACAGCCTCATCATTTGTGTTACCTATTAATATCTCTATATATATGTTGTTGTTACAGGTCAGTGGGTCTTGCAGACACCAATGCCAAACAAAATCGGTTACAGCTTGCAGGTTTCTCTTCATGTTTGTGGCTAGTCTTGGTAACCAGCTTTCAGATAGAAGCTTTTCCTTTGGGGGGGGGGGGGGGGGGGGGGGTTGCTTTCTCTAACTGTATATACAATTATGAGGCAGGGAACTGCACTTGTTCCCTGCAGCTGCTTCCTACCCAACCACAGAACAGGTCAGCCAAAGTACAACATACTGTGGATCAGACAATAACAAATAACAAAAAAATGAACATAAAATTAAGCAGCAACAGGAGACTGACCTTGAATGAAATAACACAATTATTCATCCATTTTCTGAACTGTTTATCTTGTTCAGGGTCACAGAGAACTTCAGCACATTTGGCAAGAGGCATGAGGTATCCTGGAAGATCGACCACAACCATTTAGACTGGAATTCACACCTACATGCAATTTATCATAAATATATCTTGAACTGCAGGAGGAACATTTACTTCAACTCTCTCTCTGACATCAGTAAGTCAGGCTGTTTCGCAGATCAAAATTGAGTCAAAAGGCAACATTTTTAGTGTGACCACAACATGAGGAGGCAGTTCATTTGAAATGAAGGTGTTTAATGACTCACCCTCCTGTTAAACTGGTTACTGAAGAATCAGCAGGTGGCGATTGGTGTGATGAGCAGTTCCCCAAAGGCTCATGTAGCATGTTGATGCATATTTTCAGCGATGAGGGGGCAAGTCTACACAGCCCCATGAGGGTTCCACCTCTGATCATAACCATTGTATCTCTCAGCCTATGCAGCACTGCACTTGCCTCAAAATAAACAGGGTTTGACACTGTTGCTAAACTAATGTTTCATCAGGCACTTGATCCCACCACGAGAGTGAGAGTCTCTCTAATGCACTCTGACATGGCTATATAAGAACATCACGCTTCACCTCCTGCTTACAATAATGTATGTGAACTCATGAACATTACAGATTCACAAGTTATTTGCATCACCACAGTGAGTATGGACGCCGTGACGATCCCCATTAAATGTATACCAAGTTCAGTTAGTGTATGGAAAAGAAGAAAATAATGTTATTTCACTGTGTTTTTTGTAAATCCAGACGGCAAGATACTATTGCAATGCAGGTTGTAGATATGAATTGTGCATTTCTTTGTAATGATTTATGCATATTCTAAAAGATTAGCTTAATTTGTGAAAATATGATGCAGCATGCACAAGAATCTGTGCCTTTCTGCCATTTCGTTTTAGTGCTGTGATCACAGGAGATCATAAAAAGAGGCAGCGGTCGGTCAGATGGATTGCTTTCCTCTTAAGACTCTGTTCCCTAATAGCATTGTGAATTAAGTGCAATATCCTGCAATGTAACAAACAAAACATGTTGGCTTGATTTTGTTCATTGAGGTGTGCACTGAAGAGAGAGCAAACTTCTGGAAACCCTGATATATTTGACACTTCCCGTCAGTCGTGTAGATAAATCTAAGCAGAGTGGGATGAAGATAACAAGGTAAGGCAACGGACTGGCGTCATGCCACTTCATCTTTCACTCTCTGTCTTTACTGTATCATTCTCTTTCACCCCCTCTTATCTCATCATCTATCTTTTTGTCAGCTTTCTCCCTTTTTTACAGTGCCGACACATCTGTTCAGTCCTTTCACCAACCACCGTTGTACAGTGAGCGATGTTGCCTTAAGCCTTGAAACATCAGACAAGCCAAAAAGCAGGACAATAAAAGAGAATGCCTCTCTTAGGAGCGTTCCAAAGGTTCTTAACCGCTGCCCACAGATATCTGTTAACATCATTTTTTACTGTTGGAAACACTCCCCTTACAAGGAGAAGTGTAACTTTGTAAAAGACTTAAGTGATAAAACCCTTGAAATTCCGATTGATTGATTGATTGATTTACAGTAATTATCTTTAATGTTGTTCTGCTGAGCATAAGACACCATTCTGGATTGGATTACAATGCCAGTGAGGGTTATTTTCAACCTCAAGAAACTGAACTTTCACAACCAACTTGAGTTGAACAGTATTATAAAATAGGAATGATGGTAAGGGTTTGAGGTCATTCTACTGATGTGCAAGGGACCACTTAATAGCATAATTTAACATCACTGGAGTAGTGCTTCTTCTTTCTTTCAATGATGAAAAGCGATTAGGCAATACGACACCTTTGCCATTCCTTAATGCAAATCCTCCGTTCAGCGCAATTAGCCTTTCTTCCAGGGCGCACACTTCTATTCAAGCTGTCAGTTGGAGGGGCATTAGCCTTCATAACCTGTGTTTGTGCCTGAGGCCCAATAAGGATGTGTCTCTTGCAGCCCTGGCTACTGAAATCCAGACAAGCATGAAGAAGTTCAAAATGATCAGTGTCTTTCTGAAATCTGGGACTGAAGAGCAACAAATGCAACAAAAATGTCACAAAGGTGGTATCCAAGTTTGAAAGGTCAGTGGAGGTATATTTAGTGGTGTGGTATGTGCAAGGTCCTTTTATAAAATACTGTGTAACACTGTGGAATATCAAAAGCCTGGTAAAACTGTGCCAAGGTGCCAAATATCAAATGGTAGGTCCATTGTTTAGTAACAGTGTAAGTGTAACTTAGATCTATGCAATTCCCTTTACAAGCATTAAGGGAAATTGGAAGCTTGAAAAAATACAAACAACTTTTTACATTTTTTCATAGTATTTACAGTGCATCTGGAAAGTATTCACAGTGCTTCACCTTTTCCACATTTTGTTATGTTACAGCCTTATTCCAAAATGGATTAAATTATTTTTTTACAAACAATACCCCATAATGACAAAGTGAAACAAGTTTGCTTTAAATTTTTGCAAATATGTTAAAAATAAAAAACAAAAAAAATATGTATGTACATAAGTATTCACAGCCTTTGTCATGACACTCAAAATTTAGCTTAGGTGCATCCTGTTTCCACTGATCATCCTTCAGATGTTTCTACAACTTGATTGGAGTCCACCTGTGGTAAATTCAGTTGATTGGACATGATTTGGAAAGGCACACACCTGTCTATATAAGGTCCCATAGTTGACAGTGCATGTCAGAGCACAAACCAATCCATGAAGTCCAAGGAATTGTCTGTAGACCTCTGAGACAGGTTTATATCAAGGCACAGATCTGGGGAAGGATACAAAAAAATTTCTGCAGCATTGAAGGTCCCAATGAGCACAGTGGCCTCCATCATCCGTAAATGGAAGAAGTTTGGAACCACCAGGACTCTTCCTAGAGCTTGCCAATCTGAGCAATCAGGGCAGAAGGGCCTTAGTCAGGGAGGTGACCAAGAACCCAATGGTCACTCTGACAGTGCTCCAGTGCTACTCTGTGGAGAGAGGAGAACCTTCCAGAAGGACAACCATTTCTGTGGCACTCTACCAATCCGGCCTGTATGGTAGAGTGGCCAGACGGAAGCCACTCCTCAGTTTGCCAAAAGGCACCTGAAGGACTCTCAGACCATCAGAAATAAAATTCTCTGGTCTGATGAAACAAAGATTGAACTCTTTGGACTGAATGCCAGGCACCGCTCATCACCTGGCCATTACCATCCCTACAGTGAGGCATGATGGTAGCAGCATCATGCTGTGGGGATGTTTTTTTTTTTTTTTTTTTTTTTTTGGCAGCAGGAACTGGGAGACTAGTCAAGGTTGAGGGAAAGATGAATGCAGCAATGTACAGAGACATCCTTGATGATAACCTGCTCCAGAGTGCTCTGGACCTCGGACTGGGGCAAAGGTTCATCTTCCAACAGGACAACGACCCTAAGAACACAGCCAAGATAACAAAGGAGTGACTTCGGGACAACTCTGTGAATGTCCTTGAGTGGCCCAGCCAGAGCCCAGACTTGAACCCGATTGAACATCTCTGGAGAGATCTGAAAATGGCTGTACACCGATGCTCCCCATCCAACCTGATGGAGCTTGAGAGGTTCTGCAAAGAAGAATGGGAGAAACTGCCCAAAAATAGGTGTGCCAAGCTTGTAGCATCATACTCAAAAAGATTTGAGGCTGTAATTGCCAAAGGTGCTTCAAAGTATCGAGCAAATGGTGTGAATACTTATGTACATGTCATATTTTAGTTTTTTTATTTTTAATAAATTTGCTAAAGTTTTTTCACTTTGTCATTATGAGGAGTGGTATGTAGAATTGAGGTAAAAATGAATGTAATCCATTTAGCAATAAGGCTGTAACATAACAAAATGTGGAAGATGAAGTGCTGTGAATACTTTCCGGATGTTAGGGCCTGTACTTTTGTCTGGATTGGTCCCCAGAGCAGATTCAGACTCAGACAAGCAGATCAAGGAAATAGGAAGGTTTATTGTCAGAACTTGGCAGCTCTGAGTGGTGTGGCAGGGAATGGCCGTGGAGTGTGGAGACTCAGGGAGAGTCCGGGTTGCGGGAGCAGGACGGGCCTCACAGCAGGAGCAGGTAGAAGCACTGGAGCTGGAAACTCTGGATCAAGGAGAAAACACTGATGAGCACTTCAGAAAAACACAAAGCGATTATCCACGTTCAAAACACACAAGGGCCTTGGTAAGGCCTGAAGTGTTTACCACTAAGCAAGCGGAACAATCTGGCAGAGAGTGGGTGATGAACCGGGGGTTTTAAACTGGCTTGATGAATGATGGGCTGCAGGTGGGTCAGGCTGCCAGTGCTGCACCACGCCCCTGCTGTGAGGAAACACAAGAACACGGGGGAGGAGACAGATGAAAGACACACAAGGAAACACTGGGGAAAAAACCCCAGCCAGGCTGTAACACCGGATGGCCTGTATGTACAGCGTTGAGAAATAACACCTTGTAGAGTGCAGCTGGGGCTGCATTTTTCTGTCCAAACCCAAACCGAGTCTGAGAGAGTAGAAATGGAGACTGATCCAAACCTGACAGGCATTCTGTTTTTTGCAAACATTACACAAGCCAGACACAGTTAGCGTAAGCTGAAGTTTTGAGTTTGTGTTACCTAGTCACACAGTTGTTGTTGATGTGGTCACGGCTTGCCTGTTTACCCTAATTACACATGAGCAGGCTCTTTGTAAATGACCATGAAAAGGCCAATATGATCTAACCTGACCCAACACCTGAACATCATCTGTAAATTTTGGTTTGAACCCAGCCCAACCTGTCGGGTCCTGGCAGGTCCCATTGTGTTCCATGGGAGCATCAGCCAGCCAAGTTTGCTGGAGAGGGCACACAGTGTCACTGCATGCAGTTACAGTACAGAGTACACCCACACCCACAGAGAAGCAGGGAGGAATGAATGAAATGCTAGCCCTTGTAAAATGGATCCGTTGCATCTCAGCCCCAGGTTGGTGATCCTATGTCAGAGCCTCCACGAGAGAAACTTTGATCGGTGATTGTGTGTTTTTAAAACTTATTTCTGGGCTGCAACTCACTGTTTCATCCCCAAGTGCAGTGTAGCTGTGGTGTCTCTGGTGTAACAGCACTGTGCTGGGTAGTTGACAGGTCTGTTTATAGTGTTTGAGCTCTGAAATGTGTCACAGCAGCAAAAAGGGCGAAAATTAGAGGGTTCACCTGGGTTTTGCCTTTACTTCAATGCCAATCAAGCCATAGTTGATAAAGACCAGGGTCTATTGCAGAGGCATTTGACCCCGTTGTAAATGCCGATTGTACCCTTTTCCATTGTCGACAAAAGCCAGGTGTTAGCGGTTCTTAGTAGGTTTTTGACTTGTGGAATAGGGACTTGAGTAAGTACTTTAGCTGTTGATTAATTTGTCAAATAATGTAGTCTCCTTTTCACTTATTGTATGTAGTCTAATTGATAGCTGATTACATTTTTCAAACAACAGGCCCAACATTCTACATGTAGAGTTTGCAAGTTCTTAATAATCATTACAGCATAACAGCATAATTTTAGATACAGTCAACATTTGTTGTATTTAGTTGAGCTGATTTGATGATTAAGCTACACATTGTGTATGTGTGTTCTGTGTCTTCTCTTAAAGCTAGTGTTTCCGTCATGAATGCTTTTCCTGGCTGTGACCTTGTCAGCCTCTTGCCTGTCTGTCAGCTAGCTGCACTAAAAAGCTAAGGCAATCTGGCAGCCTCCTCCGGATAAAAGGGAGGGGTGAGAGGAGTAACAAGGGTGGAGGAGGGATGAGGGAGATGTGACCTTTCTACTTCCAGAGAATTGTTTTTAGGCAAACAGCCTTTCAGAAATGAGCCAAACGACAGGTTGGCACACACTGTACTACAGAAGGAGAGAGTATTTTTGAGTTCATTCAAATTTCTTCAGGATTTTCAGGATTTCTTACCCATATATTCATTCAAATTCTCATTTTATGTGCATGATCCAAAATCTCCTAGTCAGCTTTATTGCAGGTACACAGTCAATATTTGTGGCATATCACGTTTCCAGCTTTCATACCTTGTTTTGTGTTCAACAAAGAAATGTGAAAAGCTTGAGCTTGCAGGTGAAGGATATGAGGCGCCTCGACTAAACCATTGTTTTTTTCAAGTGTTTGCAGCTTCATCTGATTTGACTCATTTACAAGCTCACCAAAATATGGCACTTTGTCCTTTTAAGTGAAACACAATGCATACTGATGTTGTCCCAACTTATCAAGGTCAACACCACAGCACTGGCAGCTAATGCCACAGCTTTTGTGATGTAAAAGCAGTCTTTAAAAATGCACTGAGGTCTCCATCTGCGAGTGGTGGGGGGTAATGAGAAAGGCTCTGCAGAGGTCACCTATATGCACAGCATCAGCAGTGATGACTTTATGAAGACACACTCGAGGAGACAAAAACACACAATCTTACCCTCCGTCTCTTTCTCTCTCTCTCACACACACACACATACACACATACCCACACACGCACAGGGCGGGCGCTCCCTCAACCAGAAAGGAGACTGAGATTGGAAATAAAGACCATCCTCTGTGTCTGAGGACTGTGAATGGGAGCAGTAATGTTTTCAATTTGAGCTCTGAGAGCAATAATGGAGCTCATTCTACACCACCTAGATACTGTAGTACTGTTCGCCTTAAAGCTTTAGGATTCTATCATTCTTCACTCTCTCAATACCTCTCCCTTTTTTTCTCGCTCTCTGTGTGCTATTCATGAAGGGATTAATTTGTGGGACAAGAGGAAGGGGGTCTTGTTGAGAAAAAAGAAGAAGAAGAAGAATTGTGGGAAGAAGAGAAAGGGGGATAAATGGACGAAGGGGTGAGGGGCAGATGAATAAGCCTGTGTTTGACTCTTGGTGTTATTTCAAACTCTGGCCTCTCACATTTGAATGACACCTGCTCAAAGCTGTTTCATTAATTCACACAGAATAAGAATTCAATTTCACAGCAGAGATTGAGTCTCGGGGCAAGTGTCCTGCATCTCTTAGTGTTAACATGCTGAAAGAGTGATTCATTCTTCCTCTGCTGGAGAAGAAAGGGTAAATTCATTTGTGTCAGGAAATATGATTCGGGTTATTGTCTCAGCCACTGAGCTGCCACAAGTATCCTTTAAAACACTTTTAAACACACACCAGGGAAATAATGTTGTGAGATCTAACTGCTGAGCCAAAGGCAATTGTGAAATATTCAGATCTGAAAAGAAATGATTACCTTTGTCGACATGAATATATTGGTATTAGAAGTTCTTGTGTATCCTTGAAGACTGCTATGTCAGAGCTCAGTAAAAAGGAATTCATAAAGCACAGAAGTGGTGCCAAAGGTATCATATAACCTGATCTGAGAGAGAAAACTTCAGATGGGATGTCATCAAATAAAAGTCCCAAGGACGGTGAGGAAGACGGCTGTTTGGAGAGCAACAAAGTGGCCACAATGTCATGGTTCCAGCTTTTCATTCATGGCCGTAATCCTTATATCTAGCAAGTACAGAGATGTGGCAGTCCACCTGACCTTTAAAAAATGGATATAAGAAGACAATGCTGTGAAAAACACAGAGAGAAAGAGGGAGAATAAGATAGTATGGTGAAAGTAAGAAGAAGCAAGATAAAAATTCTTTTCAATGCACGGCCAATGGCAGTCTCCTTCCGCAAAACACTGTTAAATCTGCGTGTCTGAATTTCTTGCTCCATCAATCAGAAACAAAAGTCTCGGCAGGCAATTTTAATCACTGATGCTTTTCAGTTTTGCCCTTTATGTCCATTTTTCACAAAACAGGGAGACGGGGCATAATCAAGATTCATGTTTGTGTGTTTTTCATACCCATCAAATAACAAAAACTACTTGTCTGCATCCCTTTATTCCTATCATTGTGTCGCCACCAAGTTTATCCCTTTGCCTGGCTGGTTATAAAAGTTTTATTCTCACACAAACACAGAATGATGTATTAGCATTCTCTTCATATATGACTCTCATCCTCTCAAAAGTGCAACAGTTAGTTATTCTATGTTTCTCCTGTCTTCAGATCAAGATGGTCTGGAAAGAGGGATTATTCAGCAATCCAAATGCTCATGAGTTATTCACGTAAAATGATGTAGAGTAGCCACTTCATGCTTGTGCTTAAACGGCTGTGATCAAAGAGAAACACTGAACAGATAAGGTGACCCTAGTGATGAGCGACTGATGTCCTTCTGCATGTTTGTGTCCTAAGATAGCATGTACCATTGGTGCACTTCACCTCCAATGTTAATAGCATGCCAATATTGGACTTTCATATATTCGAAGGATGGCTGATCTTAAGCAGCTATCTGTCACTGGGCTGTGACAGGTGCATAAGGTTCATTTTGATTGGACTACAAGGACACAGCCAACATGAGCCACAGCCCATGTGAGGGATCCACTGTGTTGGTACACTATGGTTTATTATCAGTCGCAACATGCGGAGAGACCTCTCTTTGATGAGATTATCATGAACTAATCAAGCAATTACTTTATAATTAGTCCTTTTAGGGACTGTGCAAAAATTACTACGGTGTTCAGTATGGGTAGAGAGTTTTGTCATTTGTCTTTGAGGAGAGAGCAGTATACTTTTTTTTTTTTCTTTAGTAGAGCAGGAATCCCTTTCTCATTGCAGATTTATATCCTAATTAATTCTTCCCTTGTCAGATTCAATGTAAGAAATATTTTTAAAAAGTCAAACAGGCACGTGTCATAAAAGTTTTTTGTTTTTTTTAAAAAACAAAAACAAAGTAAAATGTGTTGTTAGCACATTGCAAATGGTTTGGAGTAGTAGGTAAAGTTAAATGACACCTGCTCTCTGTGGCTATTTACAGCTTGGAACATTATACAGTTCATTAATACCGACACATGTTCTTCAGTCCACTGGACTGGAAGAAAATTATCTGTAAAAAAAAGCCAAACCTTATGAGTTCTGTAAGGCCCTGCTGCTCTCTTTTTACTGACGGTTCATTTGGTTAATTTACTGATGGTTAATTAACTTTAAAAAAAATATTTGCCGGTACAATATCTTGCCAAACTGTACTGTCTAACACATTTCATCTTTATTTTTATCATGTAAATTTCTCTTCAGCAGCTTCAGAGATGGTGCCTGTGACCATTTCATTCAAATTTTCAGTAAATAGAGAAGACCATTTTGTTGGGTTTGCCATGCTAATTCCATGTCTAATGCACATTTTGGCTTTGTGAAAATGATTGTTCCATTAACATGTGAAGGTTTCAAAGAGGAGAACACCATCTGGAATCTTTTTAGTCACTAATGGTGAAACAAATTGCATCAGTTCAGTTCTGTTGTATTACTTTCAAGATTGGGAGGAGGGTGTTGATGCTTATTTTCTCAAAGGGAGGGCCCATAGAAAATATTATTAACACTGTGAGGGGTGTCGTTGATTTATAAGTGGAAAAACAAGGTTCACCCCCTTCTCTGCACCCTTGTAATTTTCATACAGTCCATTAATTATTCCTGTGAATGGGTTTTTAAGCTGGATACATGAGATCCCATTGTCAACATATACAATTTGATAAAGAGATTTGAAAATAAGGGCAAAAAAGCAGCATTTTTGATTGACAGTTGTGATAAGAAAACTCCTCTAGTATACATGTAATACATGTATAGCTTATTTACTCCTCATCCTATTTACTACAACTTGACAGCTCCAAGAGCCATTGCAGAGAGAGATGGCAGCTGGTTATGCCTGCAGAGGATAAAGGTGATTTGCAAAAAAAAAAAAAAAAAAAAAAAACCCAAACAGATGCACCTTCTAAGTGCTAAAAAGGGGAGCAGTAATGAAAGCTCGTGTTCATTTAGGCCTCCTGTCTCTTTCCAGTGGAGGCAAGACAGGACAGCTTCATCAGGCCATTTTTTTTTTTTTTTTTTTTTTTTTTTTTTTTTTGCTTCCTCAGGTCCAGGAACACGATGTGTGTGCCAACGGTGTGATGGCCGACAGGTTTATCTAAGCTGACAGAGATGAATCTCCCAGCAGAGGGCTGGGCCTGTTCAGCTGTCCTGCTGAGGGGGAGCCCACACCAGGGCTGACATTAAATTATTTCAGGAGGTAATTAGTCTTCTGTTTTTCACCAAGATGCCAAATGCTCTCGCTCTCATGCTCTCGGGCACACACTCATGTCGCCCGTGTCAGATAGACCTGCAGTGTATATAAAGAGGGAGAGATTAAAGAAGATAATTAGAGAAGATCATTTAGAAAACATCTAACATCTATCTGACATAAGTACAAAAACTCATAGAACAAAAACAAGCTTTTTAGATGTAGACTGGGTATCTGAATGAACAGTAAAGAGGTGTTAATCTTAACAAAACTGTCACTGCATACATCACAGTTATTATTCAGAATAAAAGGATCTCATCATCCACTTGCCTCCCAAGTTAAATTCTCAGTTTCTAATTTGGTTAATGACACAAAATTAAAGACTGCACTGGCTGACTTAATGATAACAGACATTACTAACTTCAGTTATTCAATCAGCAGATCTTCAGAGAGAAGTGCTAAAGATATGATCACAACTCAACAGAGGTGTTAGGTTTTCTTATTCTCTATTTTTCCTCTCTCCCCTTAGTGCTCTGTCCCAGACTGGGGCCTTTTTTTTTTTACCCTGAACCTGAAGTAAAATTAATGTTGATGCCCTATCAAGGAAAATATGATTTCGCTGTCACATTATGAATATTGTTGCCTTTATGGACTATATTATGCAAAGTCATGCAAATTAGATACGCAGCTATCAGAGAAAACAACCCCTAATTTTGTCCTTCTGCTTTTCTTGTGTTTAGCGTGTAATGTGGTTATGTGTGCTGCCAGCAAATGAAAAGTCACTTTCACGGCATATTATTTTCTCATGTTGCTTGCTGATCAAGTGCTGCATCCATTACCACCACTTCATCCTAAGACAAACAAACAGAAAGCCTTTATATACATAAACTTTCTGGTATAGTGGATACGACACAAGAATTCTGAAAACTGTGACAACTTTCCAAAAACACACAGCCCTGAACTTTAACTTCTGTTTTTGTTTGTTTGTAAATGGAGTTGTTGAAGTGAAGAACGCCTTTAAAATAATCTAATCCCTCACTCTCTCTCCTGTGTCTGCCGGTAAAAACACATAGCACAGCACACGTGTTTACAGTTACGTAGATGAGCCTGTGGCTCTTTCTCTCATTTGGTGGGTCATTTGAGGGGTAAAGAGTAATTTGCCATGAAAGTCCAATTGCTTTAATCAAATTTCCTTTGATATAATTCACAATAGGCTTACAGCCACAAAACGTTTACCAAGCTGAAACAGTGGAAGCGCCCCTGGGGGACAATTATAGTCCAGCTACAGGTACCTGACTCACAGTTATTAGATAACCAACATCTCCTGCCATTGGATTTTGAGTGGAATGAGGAAGATCAAAGAAAGTAGGGAAAAAAGCAAAGATGCACCAGGTGAAGTAAAAAATTCTGGTTTTTACATGCTCCACTTCAGTATGAGGGTTTAACAGAGAGGCTGAGCATTATACAAACAGCAGGCTTTGGTTTACATATAGCACTTAAGGATATTAGGCAACTGCTGCAGCCATTTCTATATTTGTCTTCTTTCATTGTTGCTGGAAATTCATCAACTAAGAAAATAATGAAAAATCTTTTTGGTACACTCTCAGTAAATAAACACAGAAACAAATATTAATAATAATTTGTAACACAACAGTATAGACATAACAACATGTCTAAGCTGCAATTACTTTTCATTTCCTGAGCAACATAACAACTGTGTGACTGGCTCTGGACCGAGAGCCAAAACTCTCAATAACCCCTGCTGCTCCAAGAATTGCAGAGGACACACTGATTAATCTGTTGCACTCCTGCTGGAGACAGCCAGAAAACAGCACAAATTCTGATACTAATGCATTTACTGTTTAATTTCCACATGGCATAACAGATGGAGTTTTGGTAATTTCTTGACCAGAGGTGGTGATGTTCCAGCAGCAAAGTTGTGCAAGAGGGTGAAAGAATAGAAAAACAATATTATCAATAGGTCTGGTGGAGGGATGTGGTAGCCGTGGCCAATCAGCTCCTCTCATCCTTGTTACAAACAGTTTGATCTCTGTCATGGTAAACAAAGCATGACATTCATTTCATTTTGGGAAAGGAGGTGCTCAGCTCCATCAGGACAAAAACAACATTGTTAGTGAGTTGAGTCACCGTGCATCTTTATTTAATACCAGACATATGCCTCCAAGAGTATATATGGCCCCATTTCCCAAGTGTATTTCATGTTTGTATAGATATTAAAAGACCCACTCACCACATTTTCTTTCAAATAATGTGTACTTAGCAGTAGGGGGTTTATTTTGGGAGACAGTGATTTACAATATAATCTCATATGCAAGTCATAACTGGCACTGCAATTGTTCCAATTCATTTTGTCAGTTGTCATAGTCTGTCTCGCATTAGGGATGCAACCGGGAGCATAATCAAATGTGTTTGCAAAAGCTACTTCTGTCAATGCTACAAGAAAGGTAATTCTGTTACATTTACATAATTACATGAAATGACACTTGATAATGATTCTGTTTACATGACTAGTGTGTTTATTTTCTACATATTTTTTGGAAGTCCAGAGGAAATTATGGAATTTTTTGGCAAAGAAAAAGAAAAACCTCTAAATATTACTTATTCCTGTCATGTTGCTCACAGCCATTGAGTCTAAAAGTGAATGTGAACACATTTTTTGACCCACTTCAATTTTGGTTGCTAGAGTTTTTTTGCAGCCCAATGCATCATCTGAACAAATGTTAGCAGTAGCCAGAT
Organism: Trachinotus anak; assembly: GCF_046630095.1. Taxonomy (NCBI): domain Eukaryota; kingdom Metazoa; phylum Chordata; class Actinopteri; order Carangiformes; family Carangidae; genus Trachinotus; species Trachinotus anak. The sequence continues at coordinate 20,434,175 of NW_027273872.1, read as the reverse complement.
ATCAACACAAACCAAATGTGTGTGTGTGTATGTGTGTGTGTGTGTGTGTGTGTGTGTGTGTGTTTGTGACAGCTCTGTGGACTCTCTCACTCAGGAAACTTGCTATCAGTTCAGGTTTAAATATCCTGACAAACACTGGGCAGACTGACTCTGGTCATCTTCAGTTTTTCTTTAGCACCACTAGGAGAATGTGATATTTTGAGAACTTTAGGACTGTGGAAGCATTATGTTGACTGTTGTTAAGTTGTAGGCTTCACTGTATTGGAATTAGAAAATAAAAAGGCATGGTCTGAGCAGGGAGAGGAACAAACATGTTTTGGGTAATGAAATCAATCAATGAAAGCTTGACTTTTATTGTCCATTTTGGCACAAACCACATGAACAAATGGGTGCAGGTGAGAAAAATCCTCCTCAAACCAATGGCTTATTGCCACAAGTACTGTGTGCTCATTCTATGCTGGTGCTAAAATAAGGTCATACTCTGGCTCTTCCTCAGCGATGCAGTCTTTTGTGGCTCCTCGTGGAATTGAACGAGGGCAAGAGACATGCAGGGACCATGTGACCTACATATAAAGTCCATGTGACCTCATGCTTCCAGAGGAACATGTCGTGCAAGAGGTGTCTTCCATGTGGTTTAAGGGCTGTCCATGTGACACGTGATGCTGGGCGCTCACACGTCAAGCTGATTGCACATCAGATGCGTGAAAAACTGCAGGAAGAGCGAGAAAATGGCAAAGGTGTGTCGTGCTCTCCCCTGCAGCTCTGACACCAGCACCAGCACTCTGAGCTTGTCCCACCACTGAACCAAACCATTTCAGACAAACAGGATTGGGGAGGGGGGGTCGATTGTACATTCAGACTGCTTTTGTATCCTGTTGTTGACGGAACCCAGACAGAGAGATTTAAAGAAGCACGTGTTTGAAATGTGTTTGCATGGTAAATCACAGCAGGCCACCTGCTTTAGTATCCTTTACTTATTTTATTTCGAAGGTCTGTGAGCCACTTCACAGCTTGACTAACTTCCCTCTGAAACCATTCAGCACGGACGACCTGCACTGGTTGAGAGGCATGCGCACATTTTTGCACACACACACGCACGCACACACCCACACACACACACATTTTCCCAGCGGTTTTTTATCATTTCTCAATGTCATTTTTAATGAATTTGAGACCACATCAAGTCACATCCGTCTCAAATCATAAACCTCCATAATAAGTTGGAATAGATCGTTCATGGTAGTAGGAGCTTGTGCTGCCTGTTACCAGCTCTGTAATTGTAATATATTGGACAATACATCTGAATTATGCTTCAGCCTCTGCCCAGAGGCTGAATGTTTTGCCCTTTTGTGAGTCATAGTAAATATATCTGGTTACAGTCCAAAAAGTCTAAAGCTCTCTGCTAAAAAACTCTTTTAACTGTTCTGTTGCTCAAATATGATCACTCACTATATTGACATGTTTATTTAATACAATAGCCTATTTTGAAGGTGAAAACAAAAACGCAACAACAGGAGAAGGAAGATTACAATGAATAACAACTCTATTATGTCCCTTGTCCTCTATCTCTTGTTTCCCTTTTTCTCTCTAATCTCATTTCACAGGGGACCATGGCGAGGAGGAAGGAAGTTTTCCCATGGTATCGCACAAGAGACTACTCTTCCACAGGAGGAACAATGAAGCGAATAAATAAAGAGAAAATCGAATTCCTTCAGCCGTTGCAGGAGTGCCAGCCAATGAATCAGCAGAATAAATTCTCTCCAGAGATAAACAAACATGATATTTCAGCGGGGAGCCACAGGACGGAGGGACTGCTGTCGCTCTCGTAAAGTTCAGTGCGCTCCGGACCATAAAAAGGGGGCCTCCTTCTCAATCAGAAAAGCCTCTGGCAGGGAGGCCTTCACAGCTGCAGCTATGTGATGAAAATGCACAGCAAAAGCTCACATACACATGCCCTCGAGCAGGACTTTAACACCGCAGATATATAGCCTCATATAGGAAGCCATTAAAGGGGGGTTTTGAAGCACAAGTGTCTTCCAACACACTGTCAACACGCTAAGCGCTCATATGCTTGATTTACACAGCTATGTGCTATATTGTACCTGTATACTGCAATAATAAAACACAAGGCTGTATCCTGATTGGAGATACATGCAAAAAAAAAAACAAAACAAACAAAAAAAAAAAAACAAACCTTGAACTGTGAACCTTTTAATTTCTGGTTTATTTTGGCTCATGTTATTTGCAAGCATCCTATGTTGCTTTTAAAATATAATCTCAGTGCCTTTTGGCGATCAATCCCATACATCAATGTGAATAGTGAGACATTTGTGGTTTCCATGTTGTGGCTGAAGGATGATAACAAGACAACAGTGACAGCCAGAGTCAACATTTATGCTGTTGACTTTAAAGGTCAAAGTCTTGTACATGTTCCCTTGCCTTTTTCACACCTTCAGGCGGAAGCTGGAGCTGCAGATGCAAGAGAGAGCCACTCATGTGAAGTGAGACTTGAAAAGGAAAAGCTGGAGGCTGTGTGGAATAAGCATTTGAGGACTCAGGGGTTTTTCTAATTCAAAAACACATTTTAAAAAGGTTTACAAATTTCAATTTGGGCTGGTGTTTGAACTTGTGGAGGACACAAAATTCAAAACAGCGCATGTCAGAGATTGATTTTTTTTTTTTTTTCTTCTTTCAGAAATGAACCATTTTGTTTGTTAAGCAAAAGATGTCCAAGTCAAACATCTTGCCTGATGTTTTGTCTCTCCCTAATTTATTGGATTGTTTCCAAACACACACCGAACTCTTACCTTGACAGGTCAAACAGTTCCCATAACACAGAGACATGTTTCTTTGGCACAGATGAAGTATTTTGGCATGGCAAACTGCAGAGCTGCCATGGTCTCTTGTCTTGCTTCAAGGAAACAACACATAATTGGTCTTTTGTACTGTTAGTGCTGTATAACACTTGTATGAGGATGTCAGCTATCCTTGGAGATAAATGATTCCTGTGGAAATAAAAGGGCAGACTGCTAAGATTTTCCTTTCTTTTCTGTGCAATTACAATCATGACATTCTTATTTGTTCTTATGTGCTAATGTTAACTTTCATTCCTGCCATTGTTTCTTTCTCACCTCAGTCATTTCCACTCCCCGGTATTTAAAGCCCAAAAGATGAAGGCTCTCTTCCACCAGAGCATCTCACTCAAAATCGATAAGAGCCACCGACACTGTGAATGACTGAGCTATCATCCTTCACTATTTATAGCGTGTGATGCTCTGTGAACCGTGAAATTAATAAATAGCATGCTCAGTAATTGCCTGGAAACCAAGCGCTGTGGCAGAGTGAGGTATAAAATCACTGGCATCAGATGGGGTTTCTAATAAGTTGTCACATTATTGTCAATGACCTTCAAGCAATTAAAACAGTAGAGGAGTAAAAGAGAGAGACAGAGAGAAAGGGTGTGTGTGTGTGTGTGTGTTGGTGGGGGGGGGAGTGGGGGGTGGGGGGTGGGGGGGGGGGATAGAACAAGGAGGAGGGGTTAAGAGCAGTAGAATTGATGGGTGTACAGAAGGACTCTATTAGGATAGGAGGATCTTCATTAAAAGGTACTGACTGTGAGAAGGAGAGCGCTCTGGAGAGCAGCAGGTTTGCCAAAGGCCTGGTTTAAGCAATCTCTCGCTTAATCTGACGGCGGTGACACTGAGAGCCTTATAAAATCAAAAGCTCCTCCATTCAAGCAAACGTCAGGGGGTCATGAGGGAAGCAGTTTGCTCGATGAGCTCGATGAGCACCGCTGGTGGTTCAGGGTACTTTTTTCATCAGCGGCGCTTTGGTGGAGCTAGACTGTAAAAAGAAAGCTGTACCCGTGCACATAAAAGGGAGGATTTTACACAGCACACGATGCAGCTACCAACACTTGGCTGATTTTACAAGCGCACATTATCAGCAAGCAGACAGCATTTCAGAGCAAGAAGTAGCCTAATAAAAGATAAAATGCATATACTGTGTGTTCACACTACACTAACAATGAGGTCACACTCGTCTCCAAATGTGATCTGGATGATCGGATTCCCGCTGTGTTTGGGGTGTGTTTACACCCTGTATTTTTTGCTCTGTGCTTCTTATTAGCTCACCTGAAATGGATTTTATTGCCTCAGTGTCTGAGCAGGGTCGCACTGACATGTGCATAGCAACACTGTAAACCACAGTCACACACTGTTTGCCGTGGATCCACTGTTCCAGCTCATCAACACTTACCAGGCTGCTCATTAGTACATCATGTTAAGCCGTGCACTAAAATTTCAACATCCCATGATGCCAGCAGCTTTCAGGATGAAGTCCCGCAGAACAGCCACAGTGATAGCGACTTTCACAGCATAGCAATCAACAGTTTCTAAGCAAATTAGGCCCAAATGGCTGACAAAAGTTTGCATTGACATCTTGCCAGTGTTGGCATTTTGCAGCAGTTTAGGCATTTAGTGAGAACTATAAAATATAAAAAGTAGACAGCAAGGTATCAGCAAAGTAGGTAAGAGGCTACAGAATTTGCACAAGGTTACACACCAACATATATGCATCGAAGGCCTTTGACTGTGAACTAATAAAACTGTGGTGTCATTACAGCAGGCGGCTCACAAATGTATCAATCTGTACTTGAGTTCATGAAATCCCAGTAAAATTTGAACATATTTGTATTTATAGGCACAGACAGGCAAGTTCGGGTTCAATCAACTTCAAGTTTCAACTGATTTGAAACAAGCTGATTTGGAGAATGTAAACTCACCGAGTGGTCCCAGGTTACCTGAATAGTGGACCAGAAAAGTTTGCAAGGAGAGTGACAGATACAATAAGTAGCTGGAGCCAAAGGGTGAGCTCAATTTGGCAAAATATATTAAATAAAAAACTGTAGAATTCAAATTGAAAAAAATCTTAGTAAGAAGCTGAAAACCTTCAGTGGACAAGTAAAATGTTCCCACACACAACAGTGATCCTACAGTTAGAAGACATAACTCATATTCTTTCACTTTTTGACAAATTCAGAAATGTGAAAACGACAAGACAGTCAAGAGTAATCAGCCCCATTATACACGTCTCTAGCTCGCCTGAGTCACCTCTGACTGAGGCGTCGACTTACCTCCTATTGCCTCATCTAACAAATAAAACCAAAATAATGAATAAAATAACACTGATAGACATATTCACTCCATTTCTGTTAAGAAATTAGAAATAAAATCATAAAACTCAATGCCTCTGCTGGATTATGCAAACATGTTAGTAAGTATTCAATCAGAGTCATGTTTATGCTCACTTGATGAATGTAAATCCAAATTTATATCTTCAGCTCACAGTGTATCTGTAATCTGACTGTGATGCCTGTGTTACATTCTCAATATCAACTTGTTTCAAATCAGTTAACAAATGTTTGAGTGACCCTGAACTTGCCTGTCTGTGCCTATAAATGCAATTATGTTCAAATTTTGCTGGGATTTCATGAATTCAAGTACAGATTGATACATTTGTATTTGATAAATGCCCCTCTAACTTTGTAGTTTTGATGGAAACAGTGCCTTCTCTGTCTGAAAACAAGGGTGATGAGATGCCGAAACGCTGTGACAAATCTCAGTGGGTTGATCACTATGAGCAGTCTCCCTTTCACATGCACAGTCATTGGATCCATTAACATAAAAGAAATATGTATTACAGCAGCTTTAATTTTATAATTTTTATATTGTTAGTATTGATAAGTCAATAAACTAGCCTTTAAACCCTTTAAACAGCAGTTGACGGATACATTTACTCACCTGGGGAAGTGAAAAATCACCAGAGCGTGAGCGAGACTATCAGCTTTATTCAGCTTTATTGGAGTTTAGGGCAGAAGCACATCCTTCTGTCTGGAATGAACAAGCAACCTCTCACTCATTAATTAGTCAACCTCTCCACCTGTGGGCCAGCCCGCCATACTCCACTGTGATTGATGGAACAAGAACAAAGGAGAGGGACCACGATTACTGATGAGAATTATAAATACATTTCAATTAATAAAAAACCCCATCGGTAATTGTCTTACAGGGTCTGCAGGTAGTGTCAGTGTAGCTGGTGAATATTGGGATTTCTGGGCTACACGGTGCAACAGTGGAACAGGAATAGAACAACAGCAATCATCAGTGCTGTTGTAGGTGAATGTGAAGTGATATAGAGAAATTGAGGGAGGGAGAGGCAGAAATAAAGTGAGTGAGGGTGGCTGGACAAAGAAAGAAAGGCGAGGGTGGATATCGCCCAGTGCTCTTCAATAACCAGGGCAGCGGAGGTTCAGGAACACAGACATGAGCAACCCAGCGGACACTAGAAGAAGGGCAATGGGGTCACAAAGCACAGAGGGGGAAGACATACAGCACCGTACCCACAGGAGATTGATGTGTTTCCCAGTAATCTACAGGCCTATAAAAAAAAAAAGGGCACGGTCTGCGGGCAAGCTTAAAAACCAGCAAGGGAATTGGTGTACAAAAGTTCATTTGGCACTGTCATAACACTGCAGCATGACAACACAACCTAATAAACATCAACAGCTTCACAGGTAGAGTGGCTGTTTTCTCCACAAGTGCAAGGTAGAAAAACTAAAATGTTTATTTGCAGTGGATGTACTGTATACAGATGTGCATTTGCAGCATGAACTCACTCCCACTGAAATGTCAAAGATTCCCTCACCTTGTTGCTCTCTGTTGTAGTCAAAGCTGCCTGCTTCAGATATTTTGATAAAATAAATAAGATCCTTTACAAAGTGTGTCCTCTGCTGTGGGCTTCAAGTGTTAAACCTTGTGCTGGTATGTGCACTTGAGGAAATTTGTGTTTCTGTCGGTCAGAACTGCTCTGTCCTAGCTTATTGGCTAGTCTTCCACAATAAATTAGAATCAAATGTCTTTTCAGCCATACTAATTTTCTTTATAGCAGGTTCAGTGTGATGCTATTCACTGAGTGAGCTAGAACAGAGAGGTTCTGCCCAATGAAAGAGCAAGAGGTGGTGATCTATAACCACACTGGGGGAATGATCAGATCTTCCACTTATTCACTTTCTTGGTGAAAGTCAGAAGAGACTACTGATGTCTGTACAGTAAATGTGAAGCTACAGCCAGCAGCTGATTACCTTAGTTTAACACAAAGACTGAAAACAGGGGGAAACAGCTAGCCTGGCTCAGTCCAAAGGCAACATCTCACAACAAGTAAGCGAATAAGTACAGCTTTTTTCCTACACAATATCACTGGGAAAATACTCACATTACAAGTAAAATTCCTGTTATTACTTAAGTAAAGGTACAGGATTGTTATCAGCAAAAGTACTTGAAGGAGATATTTGTAAGTTTTGCGATTGCTATTATGTTAGCATTAACAGCTGTTACTTACAGATCTATAAGAAATGTGAGATCAGCATCAAACTTCATTACTTAACTCGCCAAGAGCTGTCTGAAAAAACAATGCCAATATTAACTATAATGTCTCTCCCTCTAATGAAGTAAGCAACCATCTAGAACTCATTATGCAGTCAAATGACATCTGACAGTATTTTAGTATTACTTGTAACTTGACCACTGTAGTTGTAGTAAAGACGGCAACAATGATGCTTAGACCTAAGCTTGTATGTGTAATCGCCATCACCAACAGCAGCATAGAAAAATAGCTTCTAGGTGATTCCAAATCTAAATACATTTGAATGAATCTGGGTGTCCAAACCAGAACAGCAAGAGGAAGGGGAGGATTTTTGAGGTAATGCTAACGTTAGCTGCGGTGAAGCAGTCTGTTTTCTGATTGAGTTCATTACTGACACGTAGACTTTTAACTTTCAGATAAATGACTACAGCACAAGGTAGCAGAAAAAAATCCAAATACTCAAGTGAAGATATTTGGTAAAAAAAAAAAAAAAAGGAAAAGAAAAGAAAAGAAAAGAAAAAAAGAAAAGAAAAAATTTGATTTTAACTTCTGATGGTCAGAGTTGGTCAGACCCTTGTAAGCCTCAGTTCTCCAAGAAGCAAACTATTATAGCCACATTTTAAGACTACAGACTACAGAGTGTTTCATTCTCAAAAGACTTCATCTTCAAAGAACTCCAGCTGACACTTTGACACCTACCCCTGTGTAGAATGTTGTAAAAGCCAGGGTAATTTTTCTGTATTTCAAAGCCGCATTTGTGATGACACCCTGAGTACATAATATAACCTCCCCAAGGACACCACATTAGCATACAGGTCTGACTCTGAAAACACTATGGTAAAAGCTTTATTATAACTCAAGCAGTGGAAAATGTCTTTATTGGATTTTAAGGGCCAAAGTATCTCCCACCAGGTCTCGGCGAGTCCCTCTCTTCACAAAGCCACTGCATTGTCTCTATGAGTTGCACTGGAAGATCAAAGAGCATTTTGAACTGTGACGCCTTCTTTCAGAGCAGTGAGGACGGTTGCATGAGCATCTTCAAAGGAGGACAAGTTTTATTAATCACTGCAGCGTCTATGTCAACATTGCATGGAAGTGAAAGGAATGCATTTAAGGCTTAACATTGATGAGTGAAACATAGACCCCTGAGCTTTGATTATGCAATTTTTACAGGAAAAGATGTAACCCCCTCAACAAAAGGTTATGAGCCAAAAATGTTTGAAGTAAATTAAAGGCATTCAATTATATTTTAAATTCCTACTAAATAAGAGTGAGGCAACATTAAGCATCACCTCTGCTCTTGTGTTCTTCTGAAGAGGTTTTATTCTTTGGCACAGGAAAGCATTGATCATCATGCACCCGCACCTGTCTCCTCTCAAACAGAATGCATCTTGAACCCACTCAGTGCTGCAGTGTTATCCCCATGATGCCTTTTTCATGCTCTAACCGCTGTGTCAACCTGGCTGGAGCTGGAGGGAATTTCTGAGTCAACACTGCCTCTTGTGGACTGTTTCTATAAATCCAGAGCAACCATAAACACCTGCAGTACAGTCCACAGCAGATGCTGCAGTGAAAAAAAATGCTCATTACCTATATCTCCTGCGCGTTCGTGGATGCCCATATTGAGCTGCTCTCATACAGGAGGGTTCAACTCTTATCCGGGTAATGTGGTTAATCAATTAGAAGTCCTCATCCCCTGAGGGTATTCACATTAACTTGAGTATAGGTTTTCACTTAGAGTGGATCAGTGATCTCTGCAGTGGCTTCCCCTCCAGACTTCTTTCATTATCTAAAATGAGAGCATATTGAAGGGGGGCACTAAGGTGGAGCAGGTTGGCGGTTTGGTGGGGAGATTTGTGTGAGAGGGTCACATTCATGTATTCTGCCATACCGCAGGGCTGAGGTCTCTGTGTATCCATCAAATGATATTATCCATCACCATCAGCTCTCGGCTGATAAAGAGAAATGACATGCATTTGGAGAATATAAAAAAGCAAGTAATTTAACTGTAGTGTTCAGTCAGTGTCAAAAAAAAAAAAAAAAAATTCAAATCATTGCAGGGCCTCGATTCTCCCCCACTGCAGTCTTGGTTTGGAGGAATCTATTCAAAACCTCACATAATTCCCTGCATTCAGTCTCACCCATACAACTCTGTTCATTCTCTCTGGCACAATATTCTATTCAGTGTTTTCTCTGTTAAGCCTCTGTGCCTGGCCTTGCTCTCTGTCTCCGTTCTGTTGCAGTCATCCTTTACGGGACACTCCTCCTTTTAACTGTCAGCCAGACTTTGTCCTCACTTCAATTCTCCATTTTCACTGCAACTGATAAAAAAAGGTTCCAAATAAATAAAGTACAACAAAGACAAAACAGACAGGTTCAAGGAAGACCAGCAGACCTCATCAATCATGTTTCAGTAATGACAGGGAGTGTCAAGCAACTGGTTACACCGAGAATAGTCTGTCGTGGGGTAGTGCAGATACAGTTGACAGCAGGTGAGGGGGGGGGGGGGGGCAAACTTTAGAGTGTGTTTCAAAAATAGTCCAAATCTATTTGCAGTGTTCATTATTTTGTTTTTTTTTTCCGATCGTTAGTTTTTATGATGCTCAGAGCTTTTTTTACTTTACTTTCACTAATCTGGACAGATCTATGTATTTGTCTGCACAGTCTGTGAATTTAAAATTGCAAAATTGTATTGTATGCATATGCAACAGTATGTTTGTCTATAAATATGTTCACAGTGCAATAACGAAATGATGCCTCCATCTGGAGATTTTTAATGAGGTTAATTGTTTTTTCATGATACACATTTGCAGGGATGAATTGTTTACATGAAAATGATGCATACATTCATACACCGATTCCATAATGTATTTCTGACTTGTGTCATATTTTAGCAAACTGTCTTTAGTTTACACATTCATAATACTTAAATTCCTTTGCTAAATATTTTCTTGTATCCATAATGTATTCTATTGAAACATTTGATGAGCTATGTGTACTTCACTCAATTACCTTCTTATTTTTATTCTTTTCTACTTCGCTGCAGCACCATACTATTTCTGTTGACAGAACTCCAGCATAATGTAGTGGTGGAGCTACAGCTATGGAAAGAAGATGTGACAAGAAGGATCAACCTTGAGAGCTGATATGGATGGCAGAGTTGATGCTGCCTCTGTGGACTGCTGTAGTGGGTGCATCTTAAAGGAGGGAGGACCTGAGGTGGCCAAAGACGATGGGATGGGAAAGACAGAAGTAAGAGAAGAGGAAAGGATGTTGGGACGGAGTGATGCGTGTGCTCAGGAAGCCTGTGGGAAACAGGAGAGGAATGGGATAGCTGCGAAACAGAGAGAGCTTGTACAGGATTTGATACGACCTGGCCCTCTGAGAAGGCTGATGAGGGAAGTTGGGCTTCTTCGGCCATGGGACACACCATGATATCATCAACTGAAAGTTCTCTGGATGGGGAGAATCGCATTTTGTTGCGAGTCTGTGACCAGTTGCAGGAGTTCTGTTGTATTGTCAAAGTGATGGAGAGGAACGAGTCATTGGCTGAGTGTTTGCCTCAAGCAAGCAACTGTCCACTCAGATGTGTTTGAAGCTGAGGGACGGTCAGAGAGTTGACGGGGTGAATTTGGGTTGCGGTGGCTTCACCTATCATCCGAGCACTGGGATCTCGAGCAGGTTGGAGAGAAGTGTGTAGAATGGGCAACATCCCTCAAATGCCAAATATGGGCTCTTTTACTGAATCTGCTGGAAGGCAAAGGCCCAACAATGTTTAAGTTGTCAGAGGATGAAAGCCGAATGCACTGGGGAATATGGATTGCTCAGCACAACCGAGGTTGCTGATAAGGAATGGCATTAGGAGATGCAGAGGACTCCAAAACTTCAGGAGTTTGCGGATCTTATTCAAAGAGATCGCTATCTGAAGGGTTAAGAAGGAGCTCCTGACCCATGGTTAAAGTAGTCCATGTGAAAACTGAGTCATGGGGGAGAGGAACAGATAAGGTGTGCTTAAATGCTTTTAGTGAGTCCTAGATGTGGTCATTGTTCCCAAAACTAGTTATAAAACTTAATGCAGTGGACAGATGTTAGAGTGCTATCAGTCTTTTCATCTAACTCTAATAATTTAATTTCTCAAAATATTAAACTATTCCTTTAAAATCTATTCTGAATGGCACCAACAAAAATATGTTCATTGACTTTTCAAGGCCTGATGCTAATCTGGCCTGGGACAAGAGGTAAAACACCTATAACACTCCATCTACCCATGTATAGCTGGTGGTACATCAGATCCTGTGTAGCCTGTTTGTAAAAGGGATTAAACAATAGAGAACAAAAATCGTGCCCTACTGTTCACTTCTTTGCCTCCCCGCTGCCTGAATTTCATCTGTCCTCCAGCTTCCATCCTCCGATCCCCTTTCCATCACCAGCTCTCTATACCAGTCTGTTCCCCTTCCAACACTCCATCACTGCAGCACAGAGCCCTGGAGATGTCTCCCTGCTAAGGAGTGATGTAGTGGACTACGCTAACAGACCCTCTCGGCCACTATTATTAACCAGGCCTAGCCCTCATTTCTCAAGGCCTACAGAAACACAACCATGCGCAGGAGCACAAACACATAAAAAGTCCGGGAAAAGACACAAACCCACGAAACCCACACAAGCACCTCACTCAATTCGTCACTGGAGATAAGCAGACATTGCATGTTTTCTTATGTAAGAATTAATGTAGCAACAACTACATTTGATTTAATTTTAATTTGGTAGTTGAATTAATGAATTAGCAGCAGTGCATTACAGTGATGACAAGACTATTTTTCCCCAGTGCCACAACTCCAGTGGCCAATGATAAAAGTAGTATTATTACCACAGTATGCAATATTCAAACAAGAGATTTGTCATCTAATGAAGAGAATTACATTCCAGACTGCATGTATAATTCATTGCCATCAACCTTAATCCAGTACTCAGTGCTGCAGACACAGACTGCAAATGAAGATCAGAAACACACAAGTGCTTTATCTGAATCAATAAACTACTTTAGATTAAAATTAAAATATATTAGATAGATTTTGGGGCATTCGTGAAGACAAATGTGTGGCTACCAGTATCTGATTCCGGTGGGTGTATGTGTGTGAGTGTGTGTCTGTATATATCTATCCTTGCACGTACACAATCCAGTTTTCATACTTCTCCTCCTGTGGAGCATGCCAAAATCCAGTTTTATGATCTGTTGATGTGTTGCAGAGTGTGCTTTCTTGCTTGACTGGACTGGTATTCCTTCATTAGTCTATCCCTATCAGCAGAACTGCCATTCCTGTATGTGAGTGAAAAAGCCTTCACCTTCCAGTGGTGTGTATCGAATTCCTTTACCCCCTAGTACAGCTAGTGCTGCTAGCTAGGAAACAGAGTAAATATAACTGCTCCCTCTCTAGCCCACCAAGGCATTGATTTATACATAGCCTACTGCAGCTGGGAGCTACAAATCTGAGGGGAAGTCAGCTTATTCGTAGAACAAAAATATAGTTGTTTCATACACACATCTCAGAGGATTTGATTCAATATAGATGAGGGCTGTCAGAGCAGCGTGTAGCAGTGGGTGCCAACTAGACACAAATGTACTGTAAGTCTGCAAAACAAGTCCAAGTGTTGCCAATTGTCTACACTCATATTTTGCCTTTTTAAAAATGCTGATTCCCCATAAAGGTAATACACTTGTCTGTGCATGGCACACAGCAGGAAATCCACCTTCTCACTCAGAGAGCAATTAAGGGAAAAAAGAGAGAGGAAGAGAGGGATGACTGCAAACGTGCCTCTTTCACTGCCGTAACATTTAAATAACACAGGAAGAGGCAACAGGCAAGTGTGCGGAAATGCAAAGAAACAGAGTAAACAGAGGGACAGATGGGGGGAAAAGAGGAACTAGCAGATGAGAACGGCTGAAATAGAGGGAGGGAGGGGAAGAGAAGAAGACAGGAAAAGTAGAAAAGACCCAGGTCGGGAGTACGCTCCTCTGTTGTGAGAGGAACCTTGTTGAGTGAGCCAGTGGCTGTGGTGTCTGGCACAGCATCAGTCCATGTGATCAGACAACGGGCGTCTGGCTCATCACCCAGTCACTTTGTTCCCCCACTGACAGCCTGAAGGCCTGACTGCCTGACTGACTGTTGGTGAGAAAGAGAGACAGCAGCGAAAGAGGGAGAGAAAGAGAGGACGCCCACTGCCTCTGTTCTCTCTCAGTGAAGAGGAAATTAGCAATGTGAAGCAATTAAAACTACTGGAAAACACTGGCTAAAATTAGCTTTCCCAGGGGTCAGTGAGGCAAAAGTCGATAGTTCAAAGGAAGACTTCTCTTTTTTCCTCTCTCTGCCTGTCAACCATGTACACAAAAACACACAGACACGCACATACACACCCACACCAGCAAGATATATAATGGCTGTCCTGTCCACTGCCCTGCAGGCCATGATCCCATTGCCCAGATAGGATTCCTAATTGATGTGACAAAGTGCCTGGGAGTGTCCTGTTTCTCCGGAGTGGTTTTCTAAAACGCTGCACCGACCTCTTTCTCCCCTCTCTCTGTCCTTTTGTATGCTATTCCTTTCACAACCAAGTGCGGTTTAAATGGGGTAAAAAGAGTCTCTTGACATCCGACGGTCGGATATTATTATGATCGCCGAATATTGACCGTGGCCACTCGGCGGGCAGGAATGAGAGGACAAATCAAACATCAAAAAGCTGAGCTATAAAGCGATGGTCTTTGCAGAAATGAAAAGCATAGCAGCGCGTCAGCTTTCATCTTGTAAGATAATAGCCCAGTCATCGCTGTTAAGAAGACATGGCTTTAGAGTGCAAAAAGAGATAGGTTTGCCTGTGGAAGCTTTTAAGAGCTGTCACTCCGAGAAACATGACAGCATCGCTAAAAATAATGCCTGCTTATAAACTCAGTGTCAGGGGCTCGGGGCGTGTTAGGTGTCTGCTTAAGAGACCTCAGTCGAGAGAAACAACATTCAGTACGCCTGTGCACGCGCACACACGCACACACTATCAATCTCTCTGTTACATGTCACTGTCAATGGGCAACAAACGTGGAATGACACAAGCCGACCCATTCTTTGTTTTCTCGTATCTAGATGGATGTTCTTGTTGTATTTTGTTTCCTATTAATTAAAGTGTGCGGGTGTTGGTGTCAGTCACTATTAATTTGAAAGTGGTGATGTGCCTGGCTTTGTTTGTCAGTCTTCCTTTATTACACCACACTACTGTCACTGAAAATCATGATTAATTTGTTGAATTTAATGATGTATAATTTGGCATCTCCATTTTTTTTTTCTTAAATAGCTGTCAACACGACAGCACGGAAAAGATATGTTTGGAGGTTGATTTTAGCAAGACACTGGGTTCGTGGTTTACTAATTGTGATTTGGTTGCTGAAGTTGTTTTTCAGCAATTCAATTATTGCAAACGAGATACTGGCCGATATTAGAAGAATTTTTGTTTTGTTTCACGGTTTGTTTGGACAGGTGCATGTGTTCACTAGCATAATGTTTTTGAGTGTGTGTGTGTGTGTGTTTTCTGCTGCTCAGAATGGCTTAAAACCCTGTTATGAAAAAAAAAAAGCGAAACCCAAGTAGATGGCCTCAACACAAATTACCCATCATGCAGCAGCTGGACACGTAGCAGAGCTCTGAGTCTGTCCGGAAACAGAGTTCTGCATGAGCGTAGTCCTTAAATGTCCTTGTGTTTTGACCTTTACTGCCTGAAATGGCCACTTTGTATTGAAGGCCTAAAAGATGCTGAGAGACATAGAGGCGTTCACTGACCTGTGCAGTGAGATCAATTCATTGGTGAAATGCAGAACCTGGCTGATTGTGTGCCTGTCTGTACTGTGTGTGTGTGTGTGTGTGTGTGTGTGTGTGTGTGTGTGTGTGTGTGTGTGTGTGTGTGTGTGTGTGTGTGTGTGTGTGTGTGTGCACTCATGCGTGCCTGCAAGTCCAGACTGTCTGGCCGTGTATATGTGAGTGTGTGTGCATGTGTTGTGTATTGGAATTCAAACTTGTTTACCCCTCAAAATGTCTAGATATGGGATATTTACATTCTGGAATGAGAAACAGATTCAGATTCAGGGACAGTTTCCAAGCCCCATTATCTGCTGTCACTTTCAAATCAAAATCAGTTTCCCCGGCCACTGTTGTTCTCCTCTTGGGCTAAAGTATTTTCTCTAGAGTGTGTCTGATGCAAGGTTTTCTCTGCACCGCCCCAGAGAGCCAGCATGGTGAGGGGAAGGCAGCTGTGTGTGAGTGAGTGAGTGTGTGTGTGTGTGTGTGTGTGTGTGTGTGTGTGTGTGTGTGTGTGTGTGTGTGTGTGTGTGTGTGTGTGTGTGTGTGTTATTGGAGCACATAGCGAATGCAAGATAGAAGATAGAAGCATTCGACGCTGACCCAAGCTGCCCTGCACTGCTGTGTTTGTTTGGAACACAGAGTGAGTGCTTCATACTAAAGACAGATAACATCACCACCAGGAAATGCATGCACACACACATAAACACAAAGGTAGACACACTAGCCCAAAAGCGCTTCTCCGCTGTAGCGCATGTTTGCTTGTGATGTGTGTTGTCTGAAGTGCTGTTTGTTCTCCTCCCCATGCTTGATCAGGTTGGATGAAATCTCCTTCTCCCTGCCGATGGCAGCGACACAGTAGCGGAGGGGGGATACTGATCTGTCAGCGCACCATACCGACAGCACTTAAGAGACTCAGGGTAATGGCTGTTCGTGGGCCCTGTTAAAAACCCTCCCCTGTTGCTGAGGCTTAGTGTCACTTAGGAGGAGGGTGTGAAGGATGCAGCACAAACTGCAGGGACTCTAACAAGATGCCTGCCAACTGTAAAGACAAGCTCCTGTCCAGAGAAATAACAGGATTCTAATGGCCATTGAAACCTCTGGCAGGTTAAATATTACCTCCTCTGCTAGTTTATGTTGCTGGCTTTTATCTATGTTAAGTACATGTTTCAGTGGATTTGTTAAAAGATTTGTGTTAATATTATAATGTGTTGAAAGAAGAACAGACATTTAAACATCAAAAATAAAATGGTTTAAAAAGTTTTTTTTTTCTCTATAATATTAAATATTTGTGGCTAAAGAAGCAAAATGTCATCTGAAGTTAGAAAAAAAAAAAAAAACCCACCCACATTTATAAATTAATGTAATTGCTTCAAGAAGACTGTGTGGGTGTGGATAAGCTAACAAGTCTTAATACCAAAATAAGAATAAATTGTCTACAGTATAGTTGCCTTCCAAAACATGAAGGCAAACAGCACGACAAAATTACAAAAACTTATATGAATGTTCCTCATCTGTTACTTCCTTGAGCATCATATAAAACAAGTCGGACGTCTAAATAAAATCAAATTCTGATGATTTTGGGGTTTTTAAGGATCAGGTGCAGGCCACTAGAACAGAAGAAAAGAAATATATGCTTCATTATCCTTCCAAAATATTAGCTTAAAGTCTACATAAAGCTATTAATTAAAACTAAATCTAATATATAAAAGCGATGTGTAAAGAACAGGAAGGAAAAGGTGAAAACTTTTGTCAATGCCAGTGCAAGGCTGTGTCTATTTCCTGGAAGCATTGTGTACCAGTGCAGACCTGGTAAATACTGAACTCAGAGAAAAGATTTATTCATCCATTTATTTGACAGCACTACTTCAGTTAAGTTTAGGATACTAGTACCATTTGGTTACAAGATTATGGTTGTGGTTAAAAGAAATCAATGTTGACATACTGTAGGTAAGTGTTTATATAATGAGTTTAAATGCTGTCCTTTTGTCTGGTGAAGGCAGTCTCCATTAGACCAGATCTGAGTAATGATGATGTCTGTCTGGCAAAATAAGCAAACCACTAAATAACTGTTATCTTATTCTGATTCTGATTTATGCATCATGTAACTCTGATTGGTCCATAAAACCACAGAGTCAAATTGATTCTAACTCTGGCAGATAATACTATTGTTTTGTGAGCTGTGGGTCCGTGGCCACGGATTAGCTGTCAAGCTCAATGGACAATGAGTCCAAGAGGTGATCGGACTCATGTGAAGATCTAAAATATTTACTGCTCTTGAACAACTGACCAGATTTCATTGAGACAATGCAATGAGGTCAGGAGCTATAGAACAAGGGGATAATGCCAACTATACAGTACAAGACTTTCAAAACACTTAGATAAAACTAAAATCTGACACCCTCTCACATCTGAAGACCGTGTGCCATAAGTCACATAGTTTTTAGACTCACACTATAGGATTTTGAAAAGACTGGGGTTCTTGCAGGTCACTAGACTAGATTCCTTTGAGTTTATCATGCTCCTGGGGTATATTTAAGAAGAAAACTTTTTTCCAGACTTTTGTGCTCTTTGAAAGTCCACATTATTATCAATATTAAATTATATTAATGTTAATATTAATACTATATAAAGTTAGTAACAGCACTATTATTGTCATGATTTGCCTGTAAAATGACTGTGTTTTGACTTCGTGTTAATGATTTCAATTTCAATTTTCAATTACCCTTGCCTCCTTCATGTATTTTGGTTTGTTGGTCTGTTTGGTAGTGGAGAGGTTGAAAGTGTATTTTCATGAGCCAAGACTAAAAACCTATGATAATATTCATGTTTGATTTTATTGAAACAAAGACTAAATTAATAAAGCGCGGACAATCACCTTACACCAAACAATCAAGATGAGGAGAGCGCACCACAACTCCAGCAAAACTTTCATGATTTGATTCTGACATTGTAGATATGTCTGTGACAGTGAAATGTGAATAAAATAATAACATAATAACAGTGAATATACTGTCAAGATCGCGATTGCAGCAAAAAGCTGTAAATTATTCAGATTACTGCTTCTGTCCTCATAATTAAAACAACAGAAATCTTGTTTCTAAACAGAGAGACTTGCTAAAACACTCCAGCTATCCAATTTTTAAAAGTCTGAGGATGACAGTCATTTCTGAAAGACAATGTTTTCAAAAGTTCCAACTATGTTTCTTCTACAAATTACCTTTTGAAAATAACTGTGCGAGTATTTAAGTGTTTGTATCACAGAGGACATAATTCAGAATTCCAGACAACACAATATACACCTTTGCTTGCTTCCTGGCCCATGCCTGTTATCTTATGGATTGAATAGACACGCACAAGACATAGAGTTGGCCATTATTCTGCTGCAACTGTGGGGCTTCATAACTCAATAAGAACATGGCTGTTGGTGATTTATGCTGCGGACCATGGGAGTCTGTACATAAATCACAAAGAGCTCACCTATCGCTTTCACTTATTCATGCTAGCTATTATTTATACCGCCACTGACTGGCCCTGTGTGATCAATATCCTTAATTCTAATTACATCTCAAGCACTCGCCACTCTGTGTTGTTGGAACAACACGCATTTGCGTCGAAAATGTTAATCAGATGGGTCGGCATGAGGCACAGGAGGGGATGAAAATCACTGAATGAGGGAGAGTGGTAGAGCGAGAGGGAGTGTGATTAAAGAGTCCAGAGATGAGAGTATCAGCTTTATACTCCAGCAGTGGGGATGACCTGAAATACCTGCGAGATCACACGTAATCTGTCATGTTCAGCCGAGGGTCCAAAATGGTGTAGAAGAAAGGCCAAGGCCAGATGAATAGAGAGGGGATCAGTCTGGCCAAACAAACAGAGCTTCAATCCAGAGCCGAGCGGCCTGTTGACACTCCTCATAGTTTGCTATCTGCGCTCCCATCGCCTGTTGACTCTGCTGCTCAGTGGATTTGAGACAAGGATCAGACCATGGCTCAAGTCAAAGTCTTGTGTTCATAATGCCCAGTATGCTAGCGGACACTATAGGACGCTCGGTGTGATAAGATCTCGGTCCCTGCTGGTCAACCTGCTGTTTAACTTCACAAACAACAGCTGTGATGACAATGATGGTAAAAAAACACACTTTGTTTCTCTCTGTGGTGGTTACAGGGTTGGGGCCTGTGATCGCATCTCATCTGCCCAGCTAGCAGGGAGAAGGGTCGCTGTGAGTGTGTTTGTGTGTGCGTATTGTTCGCTTTTGATCAAAGCTGATGTGAGCGGGGATGAAGGATCTAATCTGCTCGGCAGGACACAGAGAGGGGCGACATCTTGACCCTTTGCACACTGGTTGTTATTTTGTCCACCAAAGGGATGGAGAGAAAGATCAAATGAACACATGTACAGTACAGTGCATGATCACCACAAACAAGCCTCCAAAACTGCAGGAAGATGAATATGTGATCGTGCAGGTAAATAAATTGTTCCTGTGCAGACGTGACAGGAGTCGCCCTCATCTGCTGTTTGCCCACCAAAGATTACTCACACTGATAGATGTGTGTTTGTGTGTGAGCATCTGTGCCTCCGTGTGCTGTTTACTGTGGGGATGAGGAGTCTCCATAATCCAGAGCACTGCTGTGGCAACACGGAAACAGAAGTAGAGTGGCGTTAATCCCACGGGAAATAAGAAGAGGTGAAACGTAAAGGTCACCGGCGAGGAGGGAGTGGGACGAAAGATACAAAAAGAGAATTATCCAAAGTCAAAAAGATTTTCCAGGAATCTTTCTTGGAGAACATCCAAAGACTTACTTAGACATGGCAACAGTGCTGCTGCTGCTTCCTGTTTATGTTTGTTAACAATATAACAATGCAGTCATGTTTTTTTTTTCAGCTCTAGGTGAATGTATAGGAACAAAATAACCAAAATATTTTGAGGTTTTGTCCCTGCATCTCTTCCTGGATTTGAATCTTGAAGTGGATGGAAAATTGTGGACCCTATGAGAATATTAAAATTTTCTATTTTTTGTCTGCATCATATTTTTGTGTGCAGGTGTGTATACCTGCGTGTCAGTTGGCTTCCAGCTAACCATATATTTCCCAGTGGATATGTTTCACATGCCCTGACATCAACTTTTGTCAAATAAGATTTGTCTCATACTTGTTAAACTAATTGGCCTTCATCCTAAACTCGAAACAAATCATGTCATGCATTCCATTATAAATCTACCCCAGTGGAGGTTCTTGTCAATAGCAGGAGAGAAAAAGAGGAGTGTGTATTGGAGGAAATGTGGCCGTGTGGTAGTGGGGGCACCAAGCAGAAACACATCATAGTTGTTGTTTAATTTGATGATGTCTCCGGCGAGAGCAATGTGGGCGTGCTGCTGGCTCAGATCTATCTTCCCCTCACTGTTTGTGAATGTGTTTTTAACCATTAGATCATTGTAGCAATACACTGGTGGCAGCGCTCTGGCATTACCCTGCCTGCAGCATTGATCCTCACAGCTTCATTTACAATGCTATGGATTTGTGCATCAGAGAGGAGGAGTGAGCGACAAAGAGAGACAATGAGTGAGGCAGAGAGACAGTAAAATTGAATTTTTTTTTAAGGAATCCCAATACATGGGTATAGTGACTGTCTTAATTATATATATATATATATATATATATATATATATATATATATATATATATACATATACATATATACACACACACACACACACACACACACACACACACACTTTCTTTGAAGTCAACATGTGAAAACTTCAAAGGGCAAGCAGGTTGTTATGTTGTTTTTTTGAAGCAGTAGAAGTTTTAAAGGGATACTGGATGGATTTTAATGTTGCATGTCTATAAAGTTGGGGAACTTGTAAGAGACAGAAGTAATATGATCAACATCAAAGCAACACAGGGTGCAACATCCTCACCTGTAGCCCATAGTGTAAGTAAATTGGTCATGTGACCAGAGCCAATGGAGTGTTGTTTTCAAGTTTCCATCCAAATGTCGTGCTACTTGTAACTTGGAAAAAAATCTGCAAAGGAAAATGCAAATTACTCAGTTTCCATCCACCACCATTATGTGAATATTAGGAGTGTGTTCTTCGAGATGAAGCGCTGGTTTTGCTTATTCTCCATTAGAATGCCATTAAACCACTGCAGGAGAAGAGGGCGTGACAAGATGACGTAATTCAAAAAATGATTTATTCTGCTTTATCATTTGCTTTATATCAACCAATATCAAGTCCATCAAGTTGTTGTTGTGACGCAAGTGCACAGCTGAGGTTTACAGCAGTTGCTGCTGTGAAACCTTGCCCATGCAGTGTGGGGAATCAGAGTTTATACCTGATTTTGGGGCAAATTCGCCAAACCATCTAAGTGTTTTTTGGGGGGTTTTTTCCAGTTTTGGCTGGTGATTTTATCCAAGCAGTTTTTATATCCCATTCAAGGTGAAGTTATGGCTCTCTTCCCCTTCATGTGGATAGGGACCTGATCTTGTTACCCTGAAATAACTGCCTGGGGCAACTTGCCTATAAGGACTTCACTAGTCAACTGAGAATGTGAAATTGGTGTCCAGTTAAAGATGCTTACCTCAATATTTTTTGACATCAACAATGAATTACATGACTAGTTGTTGAGGAAAAAGGCAGCTCTTTACAAGAAACCCACAGGGAATTATTACCCCACTCTGCAGTTCCCCTCAGCCCCTTCAGCTGTTTTAACATCTTTCAGCCTATTTTTTTGGGATTTACTGTTGTGGTTCACTCCCAGGTCTCTAAAGAAACATTGTTTCAAGCTGCAGCAGGTAGTTGTTCTTAGGGGAAAAGCTCAGATAAACCTACTATGCTACCGGACCAGCACCAAATAGTGGATCAAGCTAGTAACTAGCTGGTGAACAGAGTGGAACATTTAGCTGCCAAATCACTGCTTAGTTCCCTCCGTAGTTGGTGGAGAACAGAACAAAGCTAAAAGGATTGTGAATGTTGGACTTGTATTTACCAAGTGGCTAAAAACAGGAATACAAATTAATGCTAATGTTGCTCCATGCCTGCTGGTTGTTGATATAAGCAACAGTTTGCTAACACAAGCCCTATACTAAAAATCTTGGTGTGATCTTTGACTCTGCCTTCAAGTTTGACAAACAGGTAAAGGCTGTCGTTAAATTTAAAAAGTCTTTCTGCTTTGTGTCATCTCCAAAATAAAACCTTTCCTCTCAGTGACTTAAAAAACGGATCCTTGCTCTTATATCCTCCAGGCTCTAACCTCTACTCTGGAGTCACCCTTGTCCCGACTGCAACCAGAAAGCTGCGTCCAGGCTTCTGATATTACCCCTTCCCTGGCCTCTGGCCATTGGCTACCAGTTCATTTTAGAATATATTTTAAGGTTCTACTGTTTGTTTTTAAAGCCCCCTACTACATCACTGACTTTTTAAGCCCCTACACTACATCCAGGCCCCTCAGATCGTCAGACCGTCTTCTGAACATCCCTTGTGCTAATTTTAAATGCAGAGGTGACCGCGCTTTCTCTGTCTGGGGAATAGCCTGCCCATGTTAATCAGATCTGCTCCCTCCATCGACCCTTTCAAATCTCAGCTCAAAACATATTTATTCTCATTAGTGTTTGAGCCAAGATAGGCTGTCTCCCTCATTTGGTTTGCTTGCTTGTTTTGTTTTGAAGTTTTGTCGTCTCTTGATGTTTGATTCTCTGAGTTGATTGTATTTTTTCTTGATGTTGTATTGCACTTTGGTCAACTGTTTTTAAATGTGCTCTATAAATAAATTTGAATTTAAACACATTAGTATATAGCCTATTCAGAGTATAAGATGATAATATGTCAGAGTTGTAATTACAGTTTGTTCTGCTGCCCTCAAGTGGCCAAAAAAAAAAGCAATTAACAACGAGCTTTAAGCTATGAAGCTGATACATACAGTTCAGGACAACTGTTCAACACACACCAGTGCTTCATAACCTGGATCCAGATGTGATCGGAATTCTACGAATCTGGCCTGTCAGAAGAAATCTTAAGAATTGGCGAAAATGCTGCATGGCATATTATTCATTCAAGACAGATACTGCTTGGGTAATGACATCACATTAATAATTGATAGGCATTTACAAATGCACAAACCGTATATTGATGTAATTTGAGTCCTGGCATATGAAGTGGGTCTAGTTAATGTATCCAAGGGGATTTATAATTCATTAATTCTCTGTAGCATCGATGATTGAGGCTTAGTATTGAGGATGTGCCAGGAGAGAAAGAAAGAGAGAGAGAGAGAGAGAGAGAGAGAGAGAGAGAGAGAGAGAGAGAGAGAGAGAGAGAGAGAGCATGAAGTCAAAGGTCAATCCACTGAGGAATAATATAAAATGCACAAATGAATGAGCTCACTGGCTCTCTCCCTCACTCTCTCTCAGGTTTTTAGAAGCTTGGAGGGATTTCTTTAATCAGGGGGATCAGAGGGACTTATGAATGTCCACTACTTTGCACAGCCACGTACACTGTGTGTGAGTGATTCTTTGGCTTGGCTTGTAGGGTTATGTGTGTAACTTCACCCAATTAAATGACACAATTCCTGTTGCAGATTACAGTATTATGTCTGCAGCCATATTAGATGCATATTAGTTGGCTGTTCTTCAAGGTTTGGTTAGCCCCCTAGTTTCAGCTGCTAAATAGATTTCCCTCAGTAGTTGGTGAGGAACAAATCAAAGCTAAGTGAGTGAATGTTGGACATAGAGGTGGCTAAATCAATGCTAATGTTACTCCATGCCTCCTGGTTGCGAATGTGTGCAACAGTTTGCCAACACATTAGATACATTAGCTATGCATATAACTTCACCCAATTGCATGACACAATGCCTGTTACAGATCACAGTGTTAATGTAGGTATCTGCAGCCATGCATATGGCTGATTTTCAAGGTTTGTCTGTGACCCCTAATTCCAACTACAGAAAATCAAGGGTTAATGAAGAGATGGGTTCCCAGTTTGGTGTGGAAGAATTTTACTGGTCTGTATAGAGCCCTGACCTCCACCCTATCCAACACCTTGAACTGGAACGCCAACTATGAGCCAGGCTTTATCAGCTAACATCAGCAGCTGAACTTAGTAACTCTGAATGAGAGCAAATTCAGGCCCAGTAGCTCTGGGATCAATTTAAACATCATGATTTATGTCCACTTTCAATGTTCAGTGTCACCACAGGAAGTATTGTGCACTACATGTAGCTAGGTGGACAGTGAGGGTCTGCAGGTTGGAGTGCTGGATAGAAGCATGTTGGACTTTCATACAGAATAATAGAGTTTGCCTTCTGTCATAGACAATTAGCCTTTTTACTAACTAGAACTACAATCATTCCATAACTTTAAAGGTGTTTTAGTTGCCTAACCTTAATGGTACTTTAAATAAATTGTTTGACATTTTGAAAAAATACATTTATGTATTTTTTTTATAATAGTATTATATTTTATTTATTATTTATTTTTAATAGTATTATAGTATTATAGTATCATAATTATAATTTTTTTATAATACACATAAAAATACAATATGTAGATAGATCCAACAGCTCTTATCTTAGTTTAGCATAAAGACTTGCAACAGGGAAAAAACAAGCCTAGCTGTAACAGCTAGGCTTGTTGAAACTGTAAATTAACTTTTTTACATTACAACTTTTTTGTTGATTAAACAAACAATACATAATGTGTTAATTTGTGAGCTTTAGATGTTCTACTAGCTGATTTTTGTTACCTTTGGACATATCCAGGCTGTTTCCCTCTATTTCTAGTCTTGCAAAACTAACTAGCTGTTGTCTTCCTTTGTTACTTCCTTTGTCTTGTCTTTTTTGCACCATTCTGATAGAAATGTCCATCACTACCTCCTGCACCACTATTGTCATCATAATGCATCAGAGGGTGTAGTAACACAGTTTGTTCCAACACCGCTTTATACAGACAGAGGGTTTGTAAGTCATCAACAAAGGCACCTGTGCAAATTGTTTGCATTAACTTTCAGGGCGTCATTTGCTTCCATTGCTGCAGGAACGCTGTAAATTACCCCATTTCTTATTCCCTGAATAAGGGAAAATAATCTTTTTGAACTGCTGAAATTTCAATACAAACTGGAAAAATGAGAGTGTAAAAGTTTTGACTGGCAGTGTATGTATTTATCATCTAAGTATAAGAAAGTGAATAAGTGTATTTCCAAAAAATGTCCAACTATTCCTGTGACTACCTATTTTTATACTGTAACTATGATCTATCCATAACCTTCTGATTCCCTGCAGATATGTTCTAAGACATTGACATATAAAAAGGCTCTGCTTGAAATAGTATTTTCTGTCTGATATGCCTTTTCACAAAGAAGTTAAATTAACCACTTAAATCTTAAAATTACATCTACTCCTTCTTTTTCATTGAAACGTTTAACTGCTAGACACAAGATGTCACTGAAAAGCCAGTGCTTGTGAGCTGGAAGCTTCAAGTTTCAACTTCACATGTGGATGTTACATACTGGACATTTCTGACTTGATGTTGCAAAATCACCCCATATGCCATAAGGTAGGATTTAAGGTGAGCACAGAGAAACCTTCCCCCTTCAGCAGACAAATGTGAAAACAATCTTCTGGACATACAGAAGTCAAACCTCCAACTGAAGCAGCAATAAGCACACATTTTTGAGTGGAGGGACGCTTTTAACCTTCCTGTAGTTGCCATTCGCAATTATTGTACAAAGCAAGAATTGGAGAAAAATACTGTCACTGGACATTAGTGGTCTGTCTGCTTAAAGTTCAAAGTAATTTCTTCTCAATCTTTTTTTCTTCAGCAGTGAGGCACTCATGTACTGAGTACTGCAACAGGTACATACAGTACTTGTATGATGTAATCAGGTCAAGGCCTCAATGTTCAATATCCATTTTTGGAAGAATGGTCCTTGTTGGAAAAAGAGAGTGAGGATACAGGTATCCCTAGAGCTCTTATCAGCTCCACTTCTAGCTGATACTCACTGACACACTTGCAGGCATATGCACACACACACACACACACACACACACAATAAAGAAGAAATGCCTTGGGTAAAATAAAAAAAGAGTCTTCACACTGCCTAGTCCACTGTTGCCTCATCATTTGATACATACTGGATTTAGGTTCAAGTGCACCCACGCACACACTCATACATAAATACAGATAGAATCATATACTTGTACATGAATACAGACACACACACACACTCAGGTTTGCATTCACCATGATGCAACTTGCAGGTGCAAAAGTGAAAGAATAGTGGTAAATGTTGAGCTGCCACCAGATGCCACTTTTTCACATCCACTTTTCTTTAAGTCAGTGAAAGTTGTATTTACTGAGCAGCTGATATGTGATAATAGCTATCCTTCACTGCTTCCACCACCCATATGAAACACAAAGTTGTTGCACAAATGACTGTTATGGCATGTGATGCAAAGGATAACACAGTGTTTCACTATACAGACTTTTTCTCTCCTATTGCATCTTAGTTTGTTTAATAAAATAGCTCTGCAACTAGTCTTAGAAACACAGCATCCCTCTGTGGATACCTACCGGGTGTGTCATACACCACTGTATCGTAGCTCAGAAAACCCTGATATGTACAAAGAGATTGAAGGACATATGGAAAAAAGGAACATCAGAGTCAGACAAGGTTGTTGGGAGAGAGGTGAGCAGAGAAATTGTGGACCACACGCTGTTGTGAGACTGCAGAGCAGCCAGGTAAGGGGAGAAAATAGAGGCCCTTTTGGTATTTAATTGGAATTGATCCTGTGGAGCAGCTGAAAATTTTAACAGGGGGGCAGATCCATACATTTTAGGCATGGAGCAACCTGCATGTGTATCAAACAACACAGAAACAAAAAAAGTGAATCACACAAAGAGGAACAGAGGCCAGGGAAAGACACAAAAATGAGGGGGAAAAATGAAAGGATGAAGGGTGAGAAAAAGAAAGAGGGAACACAGGTAACACAGGAACAGAGAGCAGGAGGGTGGGAGGGAGGAAAACAACAGACAAGTTTTAATATTTCTTCAGAGATGATTTATTTATCCACCTTATGGCAACACCACGAGTCTGGGCCAAACAAACCAACAAGACGTTCAATAATGGAGGCACAGGAGAGGAGGAGATGTTTAGTTTGAGCTCATAGATGGTCTGTTTCAAAAACATGTGTGGCATATTCTACTGTCAAACACCAGCTCATTATACCATATATGTTTTGTAGATTATTGATTGGTATTTAGAAATTGATTGTATATAGGGGATAATTGGTGTCTTTTGGTCAGTTGTGTTAAAACAGTTGCAAAATCTTCTACATTTTATTGTCTGAAGCAATTTTTCTAACTTCATTTGAATATGAATTATCAATATACAAATGTATTTGACCATTAAAGTAATATGTGTAAGATTGTCAGTGTACTGTGTGTGTGCACATGCAGTTTAGCACCAAAGAAACTGTCCCATTCAGCACCCACTACTTTCTCTGAAAACAGCAATAATGAGCTCAGATAAAAGAAAAACATGAAAAGAGGAGGGATACATTACCATGGGTGAAGAAAGAGAAGCCTGCACGACGTCCTGCTCCTTCCCACCTCTGTCTCCGTCAACGTGCTTGCATGTGGGCATAATGCACATGTGCACGGACACGTTCGCACACATGCCAACACAAACACAGAGGCAAACAAACAAAACATGGAAAGCCAATGCCTAAAGACAAAAGCTGCGCTGTGGAACAAAAGACGACCAAAAAAAGCCATCAAGACACCCGCAGCAGGCACCCATTGTGATTAATGAAAACAAATATTGGGAGAGAGTGGGGCACAGGCGCAGAGAAACAGCACAAACAATGGAGCAGACAGCATAATGCATTCAGGGTTCGCTGACGGCCCTCTAGTGCAGAATGAGAATAATAGGAGGAGAGAGAAAGTGGGATAGAGGGACAAGAGAGGGAGGGAGAAGGAGGGGAGGAAGAGGAAACAAGAGCACTAATGCGAAATCCATTCTCCCTAAAAACATTGACACACACACGCACACGCACACACACACACACCATCACACCGGCCAGCTTTCAAACCCACGGTGCTGTCAGTGCGTCTGTGCATACACCTGCTATTCTTAACAGTCTGGGTGAAACTGTCTTTTCTGCTGCATGAGTATGAATGTGAAGCTCTCTCTCTCTCTCTCTCATACATACACACACACACACACACACACACACACACATACACACAAACACAGCTGAATGCATCTGAGAGAGTTTCAATGTGGTAAAGATTTCTATGGCGTGCTTTTGAGTGCTCTATTCTCTGTGTCATGGATTCTTGGGACATGGAACCTGTCATTGCAAAGTAATGACAGCTATAGGTTACACTAAATTACATGTAAGTATCCAGTTTGACAGGCAGCCTGTGATTTCCCAGTCATTTTATAATAGGTTGGTTCAGAGTTTATCAATCTGCAGGTTGGTACCTTCAGAGAATGTTTTAAAATAGATATTTCTGATTCGACAAGAGGAGAAATTCTACCTACTCGCTCGCTTCAGTGCTTTCAGCCATTATCACGCAGTCTTCATCAGCAGATGCAGTTTGCTCGGTTGTCACAAGCTTACTGATGTTGACACATTTCCATTATTCAGAGCACATTCTGGAGTTCCATATTCACATAAAAGTTGATCTTTCCATTCCTTTTCTGTTTCATTTAAAAGGCTCTGGAGCAAGTGAGTGAGTGGACGGTGAGCTGAGACTATTTTTGTCATCTTGTCGACTAGAATGAACTGTCAAGTTTGAAGCTATAATTTCACTATGATCTACTTTGATCTCACACCATTCCCTTGAAAACAATAATAAAATCATTCATGTTTGAATCCAACGATGTGACATGTCTAAAATTTCCTGGTTATCGAAATTTTTGGGCCTGAAAAATGAGATCGCAGGCTTCAAAAAGTTCAGGTTCTAATGCAAGATAACATTAATAATCGTTTGTAATCAGTAAAGGAGGGTAAAAGACTAATTTACACGAATACAAAGTGAAATCTTTACCATTCAAGGCACATAAAGTAGTTATGGGTGAGATTTAAGCATCCAGCAATTCTTAGCAAGTTACATATAGAGGTATAAAGATGCTGTATTATGTGCTCGTCAGTTTTTTTGTCAAAAAGAAGACACTAGTGGTGAAAAACATTTATGATGACACCAACCACGGAGAAACTGAAATCCAGACGACACCTCTGCTCATTAGGCTGCTGCTAATTAGATCTCTGCTGATTAAATCACCCTCTTCAAACATACTTGATAAATGTTCCTCAAGGAAATGAATGACATGTAGTGATCCTGAACGTCCTCTTTAAGCCTGTGATGATGTAAAGCAAACTGATGTCATACTTGATCATTTAGCTCTAGAAAGTCTGCATTTAGCTTCCCGGCTTTAACTTTCCTGCTTGAAGCGGTCTGTGCGATAAGACAAGCGCAGGGCTTCCAGTAGCTCGACTACCCACTGGGGATCAGTGCAACTTATTTTTCCTCATCGATAGTCCCCAAACAAACAGAGCCAGCGGGACAGGGATGAAGGAGCAAATTTATGTAGTGAGACAAAGGGTAGCCGAGGGAGGGGGGACGGAGGCAACAGTCGGGTCTGGCTGTCTGACCGAAGGCTTCCTTTGGTGGTCTGTGTTATTCCAAACCGGCTTCATTACAAGCTTATCTCTAGGCAAGCCACACAGCCAGCGGGAACGGGCCAGAGAAGCACGGCAAGGTTGTGGACCCAGCACACCTGCCACCTCAGATAAAATAAACATCAGAATTAGGGCGTAATTTTGGCTCCTGCTTCTCAACGATTTTTGGCCGCTTTGCTCTCTCTCATCCGCCTTCCTTGTTGATTAATCCCTCGCTCCTCTCTGTTTGTCTCTGTTTTGCTCTCTCTCTCTCTCTCTACCCCCCTTTTTTCACTCTCCCTCTCATTCCCTCCAGCCCTTCCTGACAGGGCTGTGATAATGGGACAGTAAATTAAGACCATCCCGTTTCCCACCTATCATCCTCTCAGCAGTTGATGTGATCTCTCACCCATGAGGTCAAAGGCTAATCTGTGTAAAGCTGGCGTTGCCATGGTCAGAATAATCAATCACTCTGTGCTGCGATATCACAGGCGCCACAAAATGCTGTAAACATCGCTGTGAAATCCCCCTCCCACAAACACACCTGCTGCATAAAAGCACACACCACCAGGTTTCACTTACTGACACAATGATAGCCAGATTTAGTGTAATTAACAGACATTTGTTTTGCAACCTGTTTCAAGATCAGCCACAGTGATCACGCTGCCAAATATTTGTCATTTCATAGTCAAAACCGGCTCCTTCTGCAATTGCTGCTGGCATAATAGCAAGTGTTTACATGGTTTTTTACTCTTTCACGTTCTTCACTTTGCTGGAAAATCTAATCACTCTCACAGGTTTCACTTAATCACATGAAAAACAAAACCTGAACTATTGAGTCTCTTTAATCCACTTTGTGAATACATATTGGAGAACACAGCTTTCAAATTCCAAAAGGGATTAGTTCTAAACGGCAGAGACAGAGAGGCCTTTGAGGGGAGCTAAAATTACAGGTGGAGTGATCCCTTCTAAAATTATCCAACTCTTTTATATTGCACCTCTGAAGAATTCATGCTCATGTTTAATTCCCAAGCTCTGATAACGAATGTCTCCTCCAAGCACCTGAAGATTAATAGACTTTTACCAGGTGCTCTCTGTCTTTTTATAACACACTCCAGCTATTTAAACGCTCAGCTGTCTGGCTGTCATCTTACAGCATGAGGTCATTTAGAGGAAGTCTTAACCCATGGATATACTTACAGATTGGTATGGCAAATGCCAACTGACACAAGTGGAAAGAAAAATAAACTCATAAAAATTTTTTTTTTTTAAATCAATTGCAAATATAGCTTTAAGTTTGAACGTTGGTAAATGCTTTGGTTAAAATAAAATATTTTTAAATAAGACTAAGAGTCTATAGCCATGCTAGCGGCTCTGTGAGGCTCTACAACAAGTGTGATGTCAAATAGCTTCAGAAACAACCCCCCTCACCTGTAACGGGGACTGTCTGCATGAAACTGACAATCGGACCGTGACACCCACTTCATGCCATGATATGTCAGCTATACGCAGAGATGAAAATGGACCCTGGGTTGATACTTCTCCCTGTTTTTTTCATTCTAGACACGACTATCATCGCATTTTGTGTGAACAACCAAGTGCAAGACTATGAGTGGCTGTGCCTCATTTTGCACACGTCCATGCATTTGTTATTTTCAGTAGATAACTGTGTTCACATCAACAAGTCCGGCAACATGCAGTGCACTATAAGTACCTGGATGGTGCACTCAGAGCGGGCAAAATGTTGTAAAATGTGTAAATCGATGGGCACTTCTTACCCTTAACGCATCTTGGCTACGTCGCTGACGGGGAGGGACCACCAATGACGACCAAGGAGGCAGGACACATCGATGGCACAGATGGCTGCCTAATGTTTATGTTCCAGGACACAGGGGGCAGGAAAGTAAAACATTCTTTTTAAAGTCAAGTGATCGAAGCAGTCGGCAGGTGGGCGACAATCATGGTGTCATGTGGCGATGTCATTTCCGGTGAGTGCATGATGACAGTGTTTGATTTGGGAGAACGCTACCCTGTCAATATTCACATACCATGTGTACTGTGCACACAGTGTGCTACATGTGAGTACAATGACTTAAGTCATCCACAAGAGACAAAAAATGTTGCTATGCTGTTACCCTCATGAGAATTTTGATTTCAGGTGTGGTCTGACAATTGTTACAATTACTTTTGAATGAGTACACCCCGGCCCTTAGGCACAGCAGTGCTTCCTGCTAAATGCTGACATCAGCATGATAAAATGCTCACAGTGACAATGGTAACATGATGTGTACCAACATCTGCTTATGCACTAAACATGGATGACGGGAATGACATTAGTTTTTCAAGTGATAAACCAAAGTAATCAAATTGAAATTTAGACTTGATGAAAGCCCTAAATGAAAAGTTAAAGAATTACCAAAGTTGGTACAGTTCATCTTGAGGGGGACTAGAATGTCTTTACTAAATCTCATGGCGATCCATCCAGTAGCTGTTGAGACATTTCACTTAAAACCACAAATGTCAACCTCATGGTGGTGCAAAAGGAAATCATCTGGGAACTAATAATGTAAAAAATTTGTGTCATTCCATCCCATAGTTGCTCAAATATTTCACAAAAAATATCAACCTCATGGTGGTGCTACAGAAAAGGTCAGAGGATCACCAAAGTCATAAGGATTCATCCTCTAGGGACCATGAATGTCTGTAGAAAATGTTTTGGCAGTGGATCAACATTTCAGTCTGGAATATGGAGGTTGACTGACTGACAGACTGCCACTCTTAGAGCCACACCGCTAACATGGTTAAAAATACGGAATATAACTTGCAGTAAGGTGTTACTTCTGAATGCTTTTTTTGATTTCAATAAAATTATTTACTTAAAAAGAAAAAAATTCCCACCAATGAATCACTAAGAACAGAAATTCAGACCAACTACACATCACTAAACCAAACATTTTGCTGTTGCTCACGCGCCCCCTTCCGCCAACACAAGCCAAACTTTGAGTGATGAAAAAGCATATTCAGATTTCACACTCCAATAACAACAAGTAATCAAGGCCAGTGGTGGAGCCGCGCCGACAGAAGCAGCCGACCGAGGCGGAGTGACGCCGCCGCAGCCCTCAGTCACACTCTAAACACCTGTCTCCAAATGGACACATCAATCCCTATTTCACAGCCCGCCTGGCCTCCTTCAATGACACCACATAAACATACACACATGTGGTATGCAATATATATATATATATATATGCACACACACACCCACACACACACACAACCGTGCACAAACTACACAGACAATTCCACATATCTGTTGTAGCAGATGTTTTAAAAAAATCTACAGTGGGTTAAGACTTTCGGACAAAGTATTTATCAACAAAGCCAAAACAGGAGCCACCAAATGGATGAGGGTCAAAGAAGATGGAAAGTGGCAGGGTAGAAATCAATCCGTTGCAATGCAGCATATGGTAATCTCACTCTTCTGCAGGACGGGCTGATTCACAGCCCTGGAGTGGCGAGGGGAAGGTGCGACATGTGAGAAAACAGTCGTGGACTGAAAAGAGGGTACTGAGAAGCACTTAGCACCTGGTCTGGGATAATACCCGTTCTCTCTCTCTCTCTCTCTCTCTCTCTCATACTCACAAAACCACACACACACACACACACACACACACACACACACACACACACAAGCACTTTGCCTAATAGAGTAGCAGCAGTAGTCAGCGTTTCCCATGGCAGGCTGTAATCGCATGGCTGGACTCAGTGATGGATTTTGGGTTAGAGGCAACATCAGCACCATTGCAATAAACACACACACACACACACACACACACACAAACTGTTCACATGTGCATACTCTTAGGTATTTGCACAAAAGGTTCTGTGGACAAAAGGATTAAAGCTGATATGTGAAAGGTAAATGGAAGAAGCATATGAAGGATAATGGTTGTTTCAGGGAGCTTTTCCCTCCATACAATGCAGGAACATTTCTTTACTGTGACAATAACCAAAATAATCTCCCAGACATTTGCATTTACAGGGTTTCTTTAGCCAGACAAGGATATCATCTACCTTTATTTTCACATATCTGAAAAAAATAATGAGTCACTGTGCATTATTTAAACTTCAATGATTTCATTGAGCCTTAAAGAGAAGCATTCCCAGTTTGTGTCTCAAGTATTACAGTGACATTTTATTGAAGTTTCTAAAACTAAATAGCTGTTAATATTTGATTTGATATTTAATTTGAAAACCCAAAAGGTCATTTAATAACACTTGCCACTGTTGGGAAGGTATTTCAAGAATCTTCACAGACTTTTATAACCATGCTGATACAAAAAAATGTCTCTCTGCTGACTATTAAAAAAATATGGACATTGATTTATTGAAGTGTGCCTTTTTCCTATTGTATGCTAGGCACAAATGAAATATCAATGCTCAAGTTGTACAATGTGACACAAAATTTTAAAGTTGTTCATTAGTCACAATTCAAAATCCTGTGATTAGTTTATTTTTATCCTTTTGTTAGATGCTATTTGCACCCAGGTGTCCATAGCCAACAATGCTATTTACACCCAGGGTGCATAGCCAATCTGCTTATTTTTACCCGGGTGTATATAGCATGGCAGAGACAAGCACCCAGGTGTCAGTAGCCAACCACAGCATTTGCACCCAGTATGAATAGCCAATGTGGCAATTACACCTGGGTGTGTATAGCACGGCAGAGAACTTTTGATTTCATACTGGAGTGGAACCTGAGTCTCTTGGTGAAAAGTCATGCTTGACTTGTTCATCCACCATGAACTACTCTTTCGCTTTCCACTATTGTGTTTAATATGTGCTTGATGGCAGGAGGCGCTTAAGGCACCACCTGGTGCACGGCACATTGCAACAGTTTACACCGTCCTGTATTCTGAAAAAAAACAAGGCTCTGAGGAAGCCTGTGGGTGTTTTATGTGGGTGTAAATAGCTGAATAACTGCTGTGTGATTATTTTCCACACAGGTGCGAATAGACATACCATATTGTTTTTTAACATTACTGTTACTAATCCCAGTAATTACTTCAACAATTTGGAGATCAACTTGTTTGCTGTCTTCCCCACCAGTTGATGGAGGGTAGGTGTCAGTTTCTCTCTTCATATGTGGTCTATGGGGTCTGTCCCCCCAGCCCCCATAAAAGTGTGGCTGTCTTTGGAGTTAGTTATTTAAATAGATGGAGTAATTAGATGGAGGATGAGCAATAAGAGCTTATTAACTTTTGCTGTTAAGTAATAAGTTGAATGAATTTTCAAGGAGTAGGCTAATATCTAATAAGTAACTGATTAGATTTTGATCTGTTTATATTGATGTGACGTCGTCTTATTTGAGGTGAAGAAAAATGGATCTGTGATTAGGATTGTAGATTTGGACTTCCTGGTCTCAGGTGCAGTTAGGGGTAAGACAAATCATGTTTGCTTGAGAGATCTGTGGCCAGATAAGGCTTACACACAGCTAAATTATTCACAGACCACCACAGACAAATCCTCAGTGCTCAAAACACATGCAGACCTTGAGTGTGTGCGCATACTTACACTGGTGCACACTTACAACATACACAAATTTACAAAAAAAGGTGTGTCTGGACCTACACACATGCACATTCAATATTGATAGAAATGAATGAGAACATGCTGAGGGCACCACCATCTGTGAGCCGATGAATAATTTCAGGAATCTAACAGAATCCCACTGTCTTGCTGAACTCCTTGACTATTGCAACGGTCCATAAATACCGGGTGAGGGTGATGATGTGAAAACTGGTTGCAATAAAAAAAAAAAAAAAAAGGTCATAAAAACGACAAACAGAAACAGACATCTCCATCTTATTCACCCTCTCTTCCATTAGTGTGACAATTTCATTAAACAAACATAATGTACAAAATCATTTCCTCGACTTGGCTGGCTCCAAGAAATTAACAGCAACATGGAAGTCATGCATAATGAATGTGAACATTTGCCATCTACAAGTCTCCCACAGTCAAACATTAATTCAACCTCGCACAGGGTGTGGAAAGGGAGGAGGAGGACAAATGGAGCAAAGGGAAGTGGGAGGACTTTGGAGAGTGAAAGTGAAACCTTTGGAGGTGGTCTGACAGAGACATACGCTGCTGGGCTAAAGTTCTCTGAGTCTGAAATGATTGGGTTGGCGTCTGGGTAAAATTATGAGAGATAAGAAGTAATAAATTGGCTTTAAATTAGTGGTTACATCCAAATTATTTCATTTAATAAAACTTTCTGACATTATACTACTGGGGACAGGAGGAAACTGTTTGCTGCCATAGCCATTAGATACTGTAATGTTCGGTCCGAGGTGCATCAGCAAGACAAATATTGCAGTTCATAAATCATAAAAAAGGACAAATATCAAATAATTGGATTCAACTTGACAGGGAGTTAAAAGTACACGTCAAGTCAAATGAAGTCAACTTGCTGCTCTTTTCCCGTTGATCAAAAACAGGAGAGTTTGACATGATCATGCCAGAAACACTTGGCATTATCTAATTCTCTTTGCATAAATCTCACAATCATTTATCTCGACACAACACAAAATGCTTATGGTAACATTTGAGGGTGGGGAGCTGAAAAAAAGAAAAAAAAAAAAAAGGCTCATCCTTCACGAGGGGTGATTTATTACCCAGTACAGCAGGGTCGTACATTAATTTTGCTCTTTATATAAAAGGCCTGTTATTTCTGCATGCATAAATAAAACACTCAGACAGACATGCACACACATAAACACACGCAGTGGAACACGCACGCACGCAGCCGTGCAGGGTTGCAGCCTTCACACTCAGCTTGCGTTGGGGAAAATGTCACAGTGTCGAGAGGATGTTTATCTGGCGGGGACAGATTTGATAGCTTGACGGGGATGCTGTGGCTTCTCTGTGATGCAATGTGGCCACGTGTGTGTGTGTGTATGTCTGTGTGTGTTTTGATTGCAATGTGTGTTGTCTTTGACTGACGCGGGGCTATGGGAGATGCCAGCGTACCGCACTGCGCTCACCCAGACGCACATCAGATCTGACACCGCCGAGCCAGCGGTGTGACAGGCATGTGACAGGGCAGAGCTGGTCCTAAATGACTTCTTAGGCTCCATTACCCTGCCAAAACACTGGACACGCCATTTCCCATTTCCCATTTCCCCTTCATGGTCACAGAGCCCCTTACTATTCACAAATGGATCACTGATTGCACCCTACCTTTCGCTCAGTGTAGATTAATCACACATAGATGCAAGCTTGCATGCACACAGATAAGACAAGCCCTCCCCTGCAAATCAAAGAGAGAGGCAGAGCGGGGCGCTGAGTGCCAGGAGCAGGCCAGCAGCAGTGGTGATTATCCTCAAGTAAGCATCAGTTGTTGGTATTTACACTGCCACTCTAGCCTCTGATGTTTTGACACTGGCAGCCTCTGCAGAGAAAGAGAATTTGTCAAGAACTGCTTTGAG
Source organism: Trachinotus anak (assembly GCF_046630095.1). Taxonomy (NCBI): domain Eukaryota; kingdom Metazoa; phylum Chordata; class Actinopteri; order Carangiformes; family Carangidae; genus Trachinotus; species Trachinotus anak. Next base: position 20,396,766 of record NW_027273872.1, on the reverse strand, counting down.
AGGCCACGGACTGAAGGTGACCGAGGATGAATGTGTCATTAGCCGACACACAAATTAGCACAGGGGGGAGTGCAGAGGAGAAAGGAGACAGAGGAGGGGGGAGGGGGCAGCTGCAGCTATAGGACAGGATGAGGAAAAACTAAAAAATGTAAAACTGACAAAGGAGTGTTGCAGGAAATAAAAGCTCAAGGATAACTTTAAGAAAAAAAGAGCTATTCTTCACACTTTAAAGGGCAGTGACCCATGTGACCTTTAAAATTTGCAGCGAACACAACTCTCAAGTATCTTGTTGAAGCAAAGTGTCAATAAGAATCAAAAGAATGTATGATCTTTCATCTCCTGATGATGATGTAGAAAAATATATGACCCTCAGATGTACACACTCTTTGATGTCGGGAAAAAATAAAATAAAAAGTCTGTCACGTTATATGGCCTTGAGGGTTTATGATCCTCTACCCTTACCCCACTTCCTATATCACAAGAGGCTTTGATGTCTTGCCAATTTGCTGAGCCGAACATTCGCATTAGCCTCTCCTAATGAGGATCGTGAAGTGTACGTTAAGCCCTGATGCCTGTTAGTCTGTTTATCTGACAGGGAGAGCGCTTGTCATCGTTTAGCCAGTTTAGCTCAGTCGAGTGTGGTGACATTTGTGCTATTTCCTCCCTGGCTATTCTGTGCACTGGTAATTGCAGCTTTATTTAAAAAGCCACATCACATTTAAAGTGGGGAGAACAAGTAAACAAGGATATGAATTCCGCCATCAGATGCAAAGACGCATGAATCATTTATGGGAACAAAATATTTGCAGACATGTGGTGAAGGCGGATAAGATCTTTTTTAGATTTGTGGGGTTGTTGACAGAACAGGCCCCCCTCTCTCGATTAGTGGATGATGTGTGATAACTAGTGAACACAGACTATGAGAGGGGAAATGATAAGAGAGGTGAAGACAGGCAGGCAGATGGGCAGAGAGGGAGAAAGTGGCGGCAGGGATAACAGCAGTAATTTTCCAAACTGTTCTTTTTTTTTTTCTCTCCTTTGGGGTGATTCTCTGTCCAGTGTAGCAGAGCTCCCAGGTGCATTGTTTTGAATGAGCTCTGGCAGGTATGAATGAAAATGAGATTTCACTGTATCCTGTCCGCTCAACACCGCGTGAGTCTCAATAAACACTAAAGCGCTTCTCATTTCATGCTTCCCAATGTGTAGCGGCAGACAGCAACACCGCAGCAAGCAATCACAAATTCAAATGAAAAGGGAGAGGGAGGAATTTCTCCTTCACAGCCTTGTTTAATTTGCCGCCTCCTGGGCAATTGAAGCGTTCCTCTGCTGTGCTGTTGTCTGAAGGTGTGCGAGGCTCCGAGAGGCTGTCATACATGTATTCAGAGCAGGGGAGAATTGGGCCAGGAGAGAGAGAAGAAAGAGAGAGGGAGGCAGAGCCAAATAAAAAAGACAAATTGAATAAACTCCATACTTGGTTTATACCTGGAGCAACATACTGAAGTTGAAACACACGCCCACACGCGTAGACCCACACACCCGGAGTCGGAGCAGTGTGTGCTAATGCCTGCAGCTCTCCAGCCGTGCAGCCGCCTCGGGGGACACATCCTGATAACACAAGCCAACTCCTGGCTCATGGTCCCAACGGACAGACAAACAAAAGACAAGGTTTTATCTGCTTTTATCTCATTAAACACTCTATAACTTGCCTAATTGTTTACAAAGGGATTTAGAAGAATATCCCATCCAAGCTTTGTGACTTTGGTGTGTGTGAGGGGGTGTGTGTGTGTTCAGTCCAACCCACACATGTTGGGGAGTATTCATTTGAGATTCATTGTTGTTGAGACTTAAGATGGGTTTTAATTTGGATGTGTATGGGGCGGGGGGGGGGGGGGGGGGGGTGCAGCCTAATAAGATATGGCAAGAGATTAGAAGACAAAAGGGCTGCATTTTAATTCTTCGCTCCATCCATTGTGCTCCATCTTTGGAGTCGTCACTCGATTAAAAACAATGTTAAATTTGCAAAGGCTGGGCACACACATCTGGCTCTGAGACAAAAGCAGGCCTCTAAGATGTTTCACAGTTTAAAGACAATATTTTCCCCTTTGCAACCAGTTTGTGTGAACCTCCTCCCCAGCCTCCGCTCCTGCTTGTTAGATATTCAGCCAGCAGCACCCTCCCCTGCCTCTCCCGACCCCATGCTTTTCAATCTGTCCATCGTAACACTTGAGCTTTGATCTTCTCACCCAGGCCTACTCGTTCCAGCCCTCCAGCATCCCATACTCCCTCCCTAACTCCACTCATCTTTAATACCTCCCATATCCATCTCCATCCCTCTCACCCCTCCCCCCATTCCTCCCCTCCTCATCTTTTCTCCATCTTTCGGCCCACTCTCCTGCGCTTTGACCACGCATATGGAATGGCTATTGCTCCCAAGGTACTTATTAGTGCTGCACTTTTAATTACAGTTTGCACATCGATCAATTGTTGCATTACTAGTTGGTCCCTGTCGCCCGGTTACCATGGTGATAGATCACCTGCGGGGATCCGTGCTGGTCATCTGTGACACTCGGATGCAGATTGCTCAACCCCCAGGCAGGCCGAGCTCATCCATGATGTTGACAGTGGAGGTATTAGAGCATAATGAACAGCAAAAAAGGTGCATTAAAAAGTTCCAGCCACGCATGAGACAGACAGAGAGAGAGAGAGGGAGAGAGCAAGAAAAAAATAACAGCGAGGGGGAGTGAAAGAGAAAACCCCATTTGCTAAAAGATCAAGCTATCCACTCCACAACAGTCTCTGTCACTGCATTCATATATTTCACTTCATTTCAAACGCACTGATTTGCATTAATGAAAGATAATCTGGATGCCTTTGAAGTTTATTCTGTCCTCTGGGAACAGGGGAGAAGCTTACTTACTCACACACACACACACAAACACACACACACACACACACACAAATCTGATATTTCTGCTCAGCATACAGAATAAGAGATCCCACACCTGTATCTCAGTGTGCACCCCCCACCCTGCTCCTAATCCTGATATAGTCTGACCCCCCATGAGATTGGGATCCCCTGTTTGGTGCATTACATTCAAAACACATCAACACCCTCCCACACACACACACACACACACAGAACTACACACACAGAACTACACACACTCTCCCTGCATTATGCATTATATTTAGCATACTTGTAGCACATGTGAAATGCATGGCGCCCATGAGCATGTATACAGACATATATATCCAGGTTCATACACACATATTAACTAGAGGGGGGATCGCATAAGATCAAACACTGCAGATCCTAGGTAAGAAGCTGCAGTATGGTTATTCCAGTGGTCTAATGATGGCAACCTTCTGCTCCAGAGAGACGTGAGGGCAGTTTTTCCCTCTCATCTGAAAGAGCTCACCCCATTCCCACTCAGTACTCTCTCTCCACCACAGACACACACACTGCCATAAAAATGGACACACATGCATGCCGATATTAAAAGACCCATAAAAATCAGACAGAGGAGCAGTGAGCTGTCTGTCCCGAGCCAACCCCTCTAAAAAAACCAACACGGATTATTGCTGAGTTCATTAACATGCAGAAAAGAGCCAAAGAGTCTGATGCACAGAGAGACTGAGACAGTGCAACTTCAAGAGTCAGTGGAAGACGGGGCTGGGGGAAGTTATAACAACACATCAAAGTGAGAGCCGGCCTGATCCTCTCTTCAATTGAAACGTGTCAAGAAAGTGTCACAGGTAACTAGCAGCTGCTTTCAGAGGGAGACGTGATGTGACAGAGCTCAAGCTACGATTTGTGCTCCGCCAACTCATTTGAATGCCCTTCCAAAAGCTTACAAAGGCACTGAAGAGGAGGACCCCCCCCCCTCCACCTCCACCTCTGCTAACTTAACTGCATGCATTGCTGTAGTCTGCATGTAATCTCATTACCTGTCTTGTTGTCTAACCCAGCCCATAGTGCTGCGATGGGTTGGCATTACTCTGATTAAAGCAGGGAGGGAGGGAAGAAGAGGAGAAGGTGTGTGGGCAGAGGTAACGAAAATGTGTGTCGGAGGGGGCAGGAATGACATAAGCACTTATTGGTATTAAAGGGTAAACTTTCAAAGGCATCCATCTCAAGTGTAGAGCAAACTTTCCATTCAAAGTTACTCCAGTCCTTGACTTTGATGTGCCAGTGATAAATGATCAACAGGAAAAATGTCTGCGTCGTTGCTTTTTTTTCCACTGAAGGAAAAAAAAAGCCCCCTTGGCTTGAACCTGAGGTCATTAAGAAGCAAATAAATAAACACAGAAAGTTTGCATATTGGAAAGCTGTCAGCTTCAGGCCAGCGTCTGCTCACTTCCAGCTTGATGGAGAGCCTTCTTTCCTGGGCAAGCCCCCGGACTCTGGGCCAATGAATCAGCCCACATGGACACATTGGCAGTTGTCATGTAATGATATTGCCTGAGTGTCAGCGCCAGTAGAAACGGTCACACGCACACGTGTCGCACAAACAGATGCTGACACACCGTAGGGAAACACACAGTGCACACATTGATTTTTCTATGGGGCCTGAAAACTGTTGCAGATCTGCTTGCACCCCAACTGATTTGGACATGAAATAAAACACTTTTTAAAGTTATAATCTGAGCAATTTTCATAAAATCAAACCCACTTTTGTTATTATATGTGGTTAGCATTTTTCAGCAACAGCCATTCATTGCATTTACTTTATGCAAATACCTCTCTACATGGTAGTTTTTATTGCTGGGGGCATTTCCACACTAGATTCAAACTGAGATAGAACAAAGCATGTTACTGTTTTTAGTTTTATCTCATTCACTTCACTGTTGACACCACGTACTGTACACGAGGGCTGTTTAGGTCTAGTCATTGACATGTTCATCTCTGACTCCACTGTGACTGTACATGACATTTGTCCTTTTTAATGGTGTTGAGCAAGATAAATTCATTTTATTATGATTTCTAATATTTTGTTTACTTGGTTAAAAAGCACAAATCCCAGACTGAGAGTAAACATCAATATACTTCAGTGGAATCCAAAACTATAAAATGAAGGAACTATGATATTCCTGCCTTAGCTGTCAGCATTTCAAATGTATTGAGGCAGGCAATTTATGTCTGACTAGACATAAAATTGAACATAATGTTGTACAATTCTGTATCATTTTGACAGCGAAAGGTGATCTCAATTCCCTCCAGTTCCTGTCCTCACCTTGCCTGATCTCATATAATTACAAAGTGGCTGAGCCTGACAAAGCAAAGGTATGATGGCGCAGCCATGTGCATTAAGTTCTTATGCAAAATGGCACAGCTGAATGTATGCACACACACACACACACACACACACACACACACACACACACACACACACATATATAGGAGAGTGATCTGTCTGTTAAGTTTTGTCTTGAGTTGTCGTGATGACCACTTTCTGACATGCATCACATCCAATAACATTCCTCTTCCTTGACAGGATGCATTATAAATGAGTACACAGAGACACACATATGCACACACTCTTTCTCTCTCTCTCTCTCTCTCTCTCTCCCCAAGATCTGTCTATTGAATTTATCAACTTTTTATATGAGACAAGAGACAGAAAAACAAGAAACCATATGTCAAACTAAACTACATATTGGCAGGGGTGCAGAATGGTGGGGAGCCCTTAATGATTCAAGGATCCCAGAGATAGACAGGGTCCCTGAAACTTGACAATAATTGTATATATTTACTATGTCAGGGCTCCAAATGAAATGTTTCAGTGAGCCCAGAATCTACTTTTTTTCCTAATCATAATACGAGACGAAGTGAATTTTTCTGTCTGTAATATCTGTCCAAAGAAGTGATGGTATAAATGTCAACTTCTCATAACCCTTATTTATTACAGCTTAGGTCTCATTTTCATAGCTGTGGCCAATATTTTTATGATAAGATTGTATTCAAAAAAGTTATAGTCACATAATGACATCGGTCTGACAGTCAGTGATGTGTCAGTTTAGTTTTTAAAAAACTGAGAAAAAACAAAAAGTTGAGTGCTCTTAGAAGAAAAGACTTGATGGAGACAAGAGTTAACAATGGTGTTGCTTTCCACTGCTGGAGACAGCTCTTGGTGAGTAAAGGAATGAAGTTTGATGCTGAACTCGCAACTGGTAAGTTAACAGCTGTTAATGCTAACCATGTAGAAAAAGCTAAATACTGATAGTTGCTTGCAGATGCTCCATTGCAGGTAAGAAAAAAACTTGCATTGAGTAAGGGTGCAGCATGGGGCTGTCACATTATCAGATTTTTACCACACGATTATGGTGGCCAAAAGAATTCATGACAATGATTTTATCATGTTATCTACAAAAAATTGAAAGAAATAAATAATGCTATGAGTCAAATTCAACGTAACTTTGTTTATTGTGTGTTTTGTCTGCACTGCCTGCGTTGCATGTGCGCAGTGGCTGCGTCGCTGAACCATGTGTGTTCACACCGGCTGCGTGTCTGCTGCGTCGCTGCTATTGCCAGCTCTAGCCTATAATGTCTACACAGATTTTGCAGGGTGCTTGAATGTTGGATTTCTCATGATTTTTAATTAATTTCTTATTTATTTTTGAGAGTGAATGTCACTAAAATGCCACTGTCTCCACATTCAGCTGCAAAATTGGTGAAATATTTTTTCATGTCTGCGACACATTCAGACTCAGCCTAGACATAGAGATCTATAATGAAAGGTGTTAATTTTGTGTAATGTTGCTGGTATGAATATGACCATGACAAGTCTTTTCTCTGCCTTTTTTGCTGGCACCTGCAGCTTCAGGCATGAAAAATAGTTGAGACACCCAAATTCTAGATCATGCGATGCAGCTGCGAGGGATGAGATGTCACGCAGCCAGTGTGTTTCTGACCTAACCATGACTGTACAAAACCATACAAAAAGAACAAGAACCCTCAATGGATAGGGAAAAGGCAACCGGATAACTTGAGAAACATAAGATATTTTATTTTTTAAATATCGCGGTTCTCATTGATACTGATATATCACGACTCTCCTAGTGGAGCAGCATTAACATTCGAATGTACGCAAGTTTGAAAAGTGAAAGCACTTATTATGCAGACTGCTACAAATGTACAGTAAATACAAACTGGAAGCCTTTTTATTAACAGGCCTTAATGGCCTCTAAGTGACAAGACTGAGCTGATATCAAATTATAAGGGTCTGAGAGCTAAATAAGGTGAATTCAGAGGATACTGATCTTCTACATCTAATGGTCTGACCTGTATTTTTTAAAGATTTCTCATGCATTGGTTAAATAAACATGCAGAACTGGCTGCTGTCTGAGGTGCAAACCTCAAGTATCTGCAAGTATATTTTGTGCAAACTGAGAGGGAACTGACAACGCTGTTTTAGCAGTGAGCTCAAGTTTGATGGAGTGCAGTGAATTTGAAATTAGTTTGATGTGAGTAAAGAGCTTAATGCCTTTTCAAAATCCAAGCACAAGGATATATGGCCCAGCCATCTATCTTGTGTGTGTGTATCTGGATGTGTGCATTTGTGTGTGTGTTTGCGACAGAGAGAAAGTATATGTGTGTGTGTGTTAGTGAGACAGAGAGATAGAGTTCATGAAAATGCGTTAACCTACAGTATGTGTGCATGCACACACACACACACACACACACACGCACTTGCACACACACACACAGGCGTACAGACACACACATACACACACACACGCATTCCTTCACCAGACCAATATATCATTGCACTCACAGACCAAATGAGGCAATCGCTCAAAATTATTTGCATATAAACTAATGAAATATTACTGGGTGAAACTCAGTTGAATGTTAATTACAAAGGTAATGCACTATTTGCTGATTAATGGATCGTCTCTCTTTTGGGCAAGAGATGGTAGGAGCAAGTGGATGATCAGTGCGGGGACAAAAAAAAAAAAAGGTGATTCGAGTGAATGGAGGTAAGCAGGTGAATGGAAAATGCTTTGCTAGGATCAGGGGAATGTCTGCAGGAGGGGGAGCAAAGATAACAGAGGAGAGGAGAGGAGAGGAAAGGAGAGGAGAGGAGAGGAGAGGAGAGGATCCATTGTTGGGGGGCAAAAAGTTGCGCTAAGTTGAGTGGACATGGTCACACGCCACAAATTCTTGTTTTACGGGAATGGGTGAAATGAAAATGCATTATTCATAAACAGATCATTAATTATGAATCCACCAAAAGCAGGATGAGAGGCCGAGGTGTGAAGTGTGCAAGTCAAAGCACTTTTGCTGAGGATACACATTACATATTTCATCTCGCTGTTTGACCTCAGAGTTTGTAACAAGCTCCTTGTGATTCCAGAGAGCTGAGAGAGTCTGAACAAAGAACATAATAGGTGCAGAACTACGTTTACTTCTTCGATATGTACTACATCCATCAGAGTAAATCCACAGACACTTGAATAACCCAGCCTTGAGAAAAAAACATGTCTTTTTTTGGAATTACACTGTTGTTGGTCTTAATTTGTAAGGCAATTTTTCTACCACTCGCTGCACTGTTTATGGCTGTGTAAAGATAAACCGTTGGAGCAATTACCTTCCTCGTGTATGAATTTTTCACAACACACCACTTTTACTGTTATACAATGTATTGACCTAATTCTCTAAAGGTTTGTACTAAAAATAAATCTAGACATAATTCTTCAACTTAAAGCTAAAACTAAGACTGAACCCTAAAGGATAAGGCTGGAATTATTCAATTTCCTTATTGTCAAAAAATCCCATGAAAAGACCAGAATCAAACAACATGTGATAATCTGTCTCCCAGTACTTTCTGACTTCCCTACCTTTCCTGTGGCACTTTGGTCTTAGCACATTCATTCCTCCGGCAGAAACATATTTAAACACAAGTCACAAATATTTTGTTTCATTTCTAAAAAGTGTTTTGTAATTTCCTAAAACAGCTGGACACTGTGGATTTGAACGTTACTTACACATGAGTAAATCATGTATTTGTTGGGGAATATTTTAAAATATGGATTAAGGCATGCAGTGCTTTAATGCAGTAGTTTGCAACCTTGGGCCCCAGAGATATCATGTTCACAAGGACAAAACCCTGTTTTATGAGGTCACCGTGACCTTGGCCTTTGACCAACAAAATCTAATCGGTTCATTCTTGAGTCAAAGTGAATGTTTGTAACAAATTTAAAGAAGTTCTGTCAAGGAACAAGAATGGGATGGATGGACAGACAACACAAAGAACATGCTGCTGGCTCTGGCTGTCGCTGGAGGCATAAAAGAAAACATGGAATGACTATGGAGCAATGACTTCTCAGAAGAAGTATTCCAGCTCAAGACTCCTGCCAACAAGAGGTGTCTCAAGCCTAAAACACACTGCCGCCGTAGGCTGCAGTCGTTCATATGTCATGTTTCAAGTGCCATCCCCTAGCACCAATAGGAAACATTGCATTGCACCAGGCCAACATGACCAGCTATGGTCTCATAGCTATGGCTCACCAGGAAATGTTCTTTTTTGCAATTGTCTTTGTAATACTGCAATTGTGGATTGTGTAGCTCTTTACATTTCTCAACCTCAATAAAAGTCTAACCTCGTCCATTGTACACACACCAGAGACAGCAAGAGGTGAGCAGAGGAAAGCCGTGCTGCTGCAGGAGCTGGGAAGTACAAGCCAAGCCTTCTTTCTTGGACAAAAACAGATTTTTCAGCATCACAGGGGTGACATGTTGGCACACGCCGCCATGTGCCTGGCCACCGCCGGTGTGAGGGTTGTATATAGAAAATAATAGGGGCAGCTGTTTTGATGTGCGCCAATCAGCAGTGGTGTGTTTTGGTCTTGGTCTTTGGTCACGTGAAAATCTGACAGCAGCACCATCAGCTGAGAAACGCAAGGTGCCCATTCCAACAGAGCCCCACGCTCCCAACAAGCTTTGGAAATATCACCATGACTTTCTGTAATATGGATTTACATGTACAGAACAAGAACAACGTGGAATATCCAGAGTGTTGTATTTGTTTGTGGTTTGCAGCTCTCTCTCTCTCTCTCTGTGTCTCGTCGACCGTGCCTTCTGTCATTTTCTTTCTGTCCGTGGGTTGCTACAATGGTGGAAAAATGGAATTACAGCCGAAGGTTTACAACCACAGAAAGCAAGCAGGCTAACCAAACTAATGAGGTATTCTGTCTATCGATCCCGTCTGTTTCAGTACAATGGACAGCGCTGCACCTCCGTCCACCCCCTAATTTTGCCATACTCGTTTCACACTTTCACAGCACAAACACCCACTTTCTTATAGCTAAGAGTAATCACAGGCCAAATATTTAGACATCTAGAAGCATTTAACCACTCTCCGGCATACAGAGCATCTTCTGGTTCAGACAGTTTATGATCCTCGATTGTTTTTATATTTTCATTATTTGACATTAAGAAACCATCACCAGCTGTATCCTACAAAAAATGCTCAGATGAGAGTTGTGTCTTCAGATTTTTGTCCCCACAACATAATGAATACACACTGAACTCCTGGGATTATTGTACCACTTAGTAAAAGTGAGTCAAAATTAATTTAAAAAAGAATACAACCAAAGCAAGTAAAAAGCTTGTTATTATTTTCCATGAAAGACACAGAGACAATAAGATTTCTTCTGTTCAGCTTTCAAGCACTGAACATTAATAAATATATCACCTCAAAAGCAGTCAGGTGCAGGCAGAAGTTGTCCAGTTACCAAATCAAGTTTGACAGGTATCAGTCTGGACAGAAAAACAGAGAACACAGAGAGGAGAAAATCAAGTGATGCTCTGCTGTCAGGAAGTCAGAGTAGCTCCTAGTCACCCCATCAGAAAGCTAAACTCACTCATGCAGCTGCCGCCTCGCAGTTAGCGTCACCAAACCTTAACGCTTCAAGAGCTTACAAAAGGTGCTTTAGAGCTCTACACAAACTTATGCATGTGAAATGAGCAGTTTGTCTTCTTTCTCAGACTAACAGACTATGCATAATGCATGCCCCCATGGCAGCCCTGCTGGAGTGACTGAGAGATTGATAGATTGATTGATTGATGATGACAGTTATGACTAATTCATTAAAAAGCGAAAGCTGGTCGTGCATGTCACTCATTTGGGTTGAGGGAGTCCACTGGTCATACTCAAGCCCATCTGCGTGTGTGTGTCTTTGTGTCTGTGTGTGCAGTCAAGTGAAACACGGTTTAGAGTTAGGGTGGGCAAAACTTCTGCTTCATGCTGACCACCGCACCACTACTCCTGACAGAAAGTATGACACACACATGCACACACACCACAAGCTGTACCCACAATCAGTGATAATTATACAGAGAAGAAGAAAAGGGGGGAAAAAAGTCACAAATGTATACAGTTGGCATGAATATGCAGCCAAGTGTGCATTTACTCTGTGGGGCTCAGCAAAGCTCTAAACTATGTTTGCACATGAACAAAAAACCATAAGACTATACATAAGCAGTGCTAATGTGTTCACCCCATAGAGATCCAGTGCAGCTCTGTAGAATATATGCAAAGAATAACTGAGACATATTTGTGCTTGACAGAATGCGTATGTTTGTATATGGATTATTATACACAACTTTATGGGGGCAGTGTGTATAAAGTGGAACTGCACAGCTCTGTTGTAAGCAAATATTGCATCAGACTCTGCAACTAAGAATCAGGGTTGCTATCATGTTTTATTCCAGTCTGCACTTCCTACCATTAAATGCACAGCAACACAATGTAAAGAGGAGCGTGAAACAATGTTGAATAATGTCCAATTCCATAATTCATGTGTCAACAGGATCCTTTGGAGCTGAACAGATCAGAGGATTTGTGAACAAATTATGCAATAAAGGCAAAGGCAGAGAGTGACAGGGGAAAAGTAAGAGGAAGAGGAGGGAAGGCAAAAACAAGTAAAAAGTGGGAAGAAAGTGTCAAACAAACTTGAAGGCGTGAACGGGAGAAAGAGATCAAATGAATAATTTGTCATTATGCATGCAACTGTCTCCTGGAAATTACGTTTAGTACAGCTAATTTATTTGAGGCAAATGTCTGGCAGGATTTTTCCAGGGAATGAAGATCTACATTCTTCTGTTCTCGGAATTCAGACAGAGGTGGTCAGAGTGAATGGAGGGCATACTAAGCACAGGACTTTGTCACAGGAGACCTGGATTTGCATGCGATTCCTGCATGTGGTTAGATTTAGGCAATAAAAGCACTTTGGTTGAAGAACTAGAAATTTAAGAAATTACATTTATTTGCTTAATTGCCAAGAGGGTGGATGAGAAGATTGATACCACTCTCTTGTGTGTCCAGTTAATTTGAAGTTAGAGCCAGCACTTAGTTTAGCACAAAGTGAAAACGAAAACAACTTGTATGGTCTTCAAATGTGTACCCTTTAATTATTAACACTCCATATCTTATTTGATGAATCCATACAAAACCAAATAGTAAAAACAAAAATTTTGTTTTTCATGTAATTTTCCCAACATATACCATTTTACTTTAAAGTGATACACTTCGCTCCGTCTGACTCAAACAGCTGATCTGTGAAGTAATACAGTGTGCACCATAGCGATGCTTGTGCGTAGGAATACAATGGTTCAACCGGCTGTTTGACAACAAGATAAAGCTGTGAAGATACTAAAAATAATAAATTATTATTTCTAAAGTGGCTAAAACACATTTTTGCAGATGGCCGCCTCCACAGCAGCACATCGCTCAGCTTCTGTGTCCGTGCTCCCGGCTGCTTCTCCAAGTAATACACTGACTATAGATAAGTACCTCACACAACCCCGCATCAAATAACTTGAAGTATCACTTTAAGGTGGGGGAAAGATTGTGGTCATGGTAAAATGTCGAGTGCACACATCATACTTCATGCTCCAAGTCACTGTGGACTGTATAATAATTGACCAAGATGACCATCTTCCGTTAACATTAAATCAAGCTTCAATTGCCTGATCATAAAGAAAAGTTTGATCATGCTTTAAATCAATCGATCAAATACATTTCTAGATTATGTCACATAGCATTTTTTTTAATATTCTTAGTATGTCAATTATTGTTACTGCATCCATCCATCCATCCATTAGCAACACAGCTTAACCTTGGCTTGCGGGGGAGCCAATCCCATCTGAAATTGGGCAAGTGCAAGCTACACTCAGGTCTATACAGGGCTGACATATAGAGACTAACTAACTATTCACGCTCATTCAAAGGCAATTTAGAGTCGCCAATTTACCAAAACTTTACCAGGAGGAAACCCACGCAAGAGAACATGCAAACTACACACAGCGCCCAGACATTTCTGGCTGTGGGGCAACAGTGCTCATCACTGCGCCACCACATCACCCAAATCAGTGATAGAGAATGAATAGAAGTAGTAGAAAATAACATTTATAATAGACAGGGTTGATATATGGCTACTCAGTGAAGTAACTTTGAACTGTTGGCCACTTGCAAATTAGCGATGACCAACAGCGGACTACAGCTTTAGCATACATTCTCAAACACACATACATAAACTCTTTCCATGCCTGCAGACTGCTAACTAGCTCAGTTGTTTGCCAATAAATCAAAGTGTGTCATTGTCAGCTGGGTGGTTAGACACTAAACACACACCCGTGGAAAAACAGTTGGCAGCTTCACACACAATTAGGGAGCCTGCAACAGGATCCCTTTGGGTTAAAAGCGTCGACTAGCCCACGTATGGCGCGATTTTGAATTCTCTTTAAACCAAAAAACATCTGCATGAAAGTGGGAGCTTGTTTGACCGTATGTGCTTGTTTGCCTACGCACACGCTTGCACATTTGTAAAGGTTTCCTCTGTCTTCAAAAGAAGAAAAAAAAAAGCGGCAGAGCTTAGCATACCTAGAGGGAGCAAAATAGCTGCAGCGTACCAGCCCTTCAAGCCTGCTCTGCATGCTGTATGTGTCCGACGGTAACAATATGTATGCATTTCCACATTCAAAGAGACCAGTGAATATTTGAATAACTGACAGACCATGCTTTAGAGAATCAGAATGAATAATGTGCAAGGGATTTCTTTCTTGATAAGTTCAGGTCTATAGGACTTTTCTGTAAAATGAGGACATATAGGATGAAGTAAAACACTGAGGAGGAAAATGACTGAATTAATTAAATGCAGAAGAAACTAACATGATAAAAATGCTAATAGTGACTTCCCTCTTCTAGGTTAAGCCGACACGAATATGCTTCACCAAACTCTCAGTCAAATACTTGAATATTAAGAAAAATGTGAGCGGCTCTCCACCATGTTTACCAAGTTAAATATGTGATGATGCATTAGTATCACAGACAGCTTGTCTGCTTGATAGCAGCAGACGTATCAGTGAAGCCTTGCCTGCAGCTAGACGGCGAGTGAGCAGAATCTAACCACCCGATCTGCTGAGCCTCTCCAGGTGAGCTGAGCTCTGGAAACCCGGCTCACTGTTGCCTGAGTCACCGGCTGCTGTGTTAGCACACGCAGCCAAATCTATCTGACACAGAACTGCTGCCTGCTGCTTAAAAAGACCGTCTTCAAAATATTCCCCTCCGCCTCTCCATATCCACCAATCTCTCTGCCACTTTGTACCTGCAACAGTAGGCTGAAAGCTCTCCCTCTGCTTTGTCAAAGGAAGAGAATGGGCTTTGAGATGCTATCTTGCCGTATTCCAAACAGATGTAACACAAAGGAAGGAATATATAGGATAAGACAAATGAAGGAGTTTTATTTAGTGCAATTTGAAGCATTAGTATGCATGGGTGCATCTGCACCCCCTTGCATGCATATTGTGTCTTGCTTAACAGATGATGATTAGAAACAATGACATTTAGTTTGGTAAATGCCAGAGCTTAATGGGCAGAGTTAAGGACAGTTAATGATGTCTGGCGTGAAGCTCTGTTGACTTAGTGTGGAGACATTACAGACGCAGAGACCTGTTTTTCTCTAACAGACAGAGCTCTGGTTTAGGTGCAGTGGTAAGAAAGGGTCCTGGCACTTAAAAACCTCTAATGCTCGCCACCCACTGTTTCCTTTTACCACCATTCCTCTCTAATTCCTAGGAGTTTGCTATTTGTGGCCTCCTTGTTAAAAAGCTGACTCCCCACCATCAACCTCCTCAGTCTCCCATTTCCTCCCATTCGGACTCACCTCCTCCCCCCCTCCGGTCCAATCGTTTCCTCCCTCAGTCGTACTCCAGCATAAATCACCTCTCCGCGATAGTTTTAATGGCTTTTTAATGAGCCTAATGTTTTCTGTTTTAATGAACTTCTTACGTCAGCCTTAATCATTTTAGGGGGATGAAAAATGATTGAGGAATGGCCTACATTAATTTAATTTACTGTTCAATCTGCACAGCCCTCTTTACAACCCTGGGAAGGCCGGAGCAAGAAGGAAAGACAGGAAGGGGGGAGGAATGTAAGGAGGAGTGGAGAATGGTCTTATCATAAAGTGGGATAAGAGAAAAAAAGATTTTAAAAGGAATAAGCAGGGACATGAGTGTGAAAAACAAAGAACGCAAACTCAGTGTGTGATATAAAGAGGTAAAGAGAAGGGGGGATTGTATAACAAGAGAATAGGAATGGACTGGGTGGTGTAGGAGCTGTAATTTATGAGGCCATGCTATAGGCTTGTTGTTCAGGCTTATCTCCAATTAGGCTGCATTGTTGAGGCCTGCCAATGCTAGTTTCTACCACTCTGCGAGACCAGCAGATTTACATAGCCATTAACACAGCAGGCTCTGAATAAATGAGCACAATATTCAGCATCTGTTGCTCTATGTCAGAGTTTTCTCTCTAGGTTTTGTTGATTCTTTCTCGTTCTTGCTGAAACTTTTTTTTTTTTTGTACTTTCTCCATCGGTCTTTCTCCTGAGTGACACTTAAAGTTGTCATTTTGCCAACTTCAAATTAACTGCGCATTCAACCAGCTGGTGAGGTCTTATAATCTAAGAGCGGAATACCATCTCTTCCTGTAGGCGGTTTGTATGTCAGTTTACCCAAGGACACCTTACCTTGCCAGCACACTGCAAGAGTCAGCCCTCCGTTTCACTGTGTTGATAGTAAAAGGCTGGCTGCCAAGATTGCTTTGCACTACCTGAGCTAAGTTGTCCTTTACGGTTTGTGTGTGCGAGCGAGCGTATAGCTTGTCTGTCCTCAAGGCTGGAAGCATTAACATGCACCACTGATTATATGAAAAATCACAGCTGTGGCTGGTTACTATAAGTGCTGATGTGTTTAATGATCCATCTCTGGGTTTGTGTGAGGGTGGACACAGGTCTTTTAGGAATGAGAACAGTTAATGTTGAAATTAAATCAAACACATGTATTATTCTGTCAAAAACAGATCACTGTCGATTGTGACTTTTTTTTTTTTTTTTTACTTAAAGTCATGTGTCTTCGGTTGTGTATGCTTAAATATGTGTGTGACAGATGTTCCTGTCCCCTGGCAGACGGACACGTTGACCCCAGCCCCGCCCAGAACACTGACTGAAAGATGAGTTTTCTGAGAGAGGATGCAGTCTCGCCCCACCCCTCAGGGTATATAGACTGTCTGCCTGTCTGCTTACTGATACTCAACATGCAGATCCTCCACAGTCTGCTGCCTTCACACCATTTCTGTATTAGTATCCACCTGTCTCACCTCAGCAATCACTTCGCTATTTTTGCATTCCCAGTTAATGTCCAGCTGTCAATCCGTTCTCCTCTGTCCTTCAATCACTACTGCTTATATCCTTTTCTTGTCAGTTCTCTCCATCCTGTTTCTGTTGAGGCTCAGGAAAGAATCAGAATAAAACAGTGTGTTTTAGCTGCATACTATCATTGTCAGCGAATCTGTACTATTTTGAGCTGTCAGGGGCCTTGACAAAGACAATTTCTTGTTTGAAAATCTTGATGAAAAATATAAAGCTCTATCCCCTCCAGGCTTGAGGTATTTCTTCTTTTATTTTCTCATATTGTGTTGTTTTTTTCAGCATTGTTTAGAATGATGTGATTTGAAAGCAAGAGGTATTGTCTCAGAGAGAATCAGATTATTTTCAAAGTACATAAAAGATACTTTCCAAGATACTTGATATTTCATGTGACGTGGCCTGGAATATATTGAGTTGAAAATTTGTTGTGAAAAAAAATGTTTCATCATTCGATTGTTGTAGCAAGGTGTATTTTGAAGGTTGTGTTTGTAATCAGTTGCTTTTGTTCATGGCGGGATGTGACTTCATGAGTTATTTACTATACAACAGGTGCACAATGGCAACAACAGGCACTCAGCGCCACCATTTACCCACGTGAAAATGATGCTATTTAGATATCTGAGCAGGCATGTTCACATTTGTATTAAATGTTACCAAGGGCGTTACCACACCATTTTAACACCCATCCGTACACACTTACACATTTCACAGCTGTTTCAAGCTGGACTAAACTGATTTATCCAGGTCATCAGCCTCCAAAATGAAACATGCGGCCACAGGCAGGGGTGTTGCCAAACTATTAGCACTGCTAGGCCTCAAGCAAGCACTGGGATCACACCTTTGATTTACTGCTCCAAAGAATCATAGTGCTGTCACAGTACAAAATCTCTGCAATCTTAGTAAACGGTTTGTTATATTCTTCCTGCATATGTACACAAAATGTGCTGCACCTACTTAAGCTCAGAACGCAGAATGTATTCATTAATATGAAGTCAGAAACTGATTGCCACTGACTTGTGCATCAATTACTGTGCGAGTATAATGACATTCACATCAGTTTCAGCTGTATTTTGTGCCAGGTACTAGTAAATGTTAGCATGACCACATACTTAATTAAGATGGTGGAAACATTATACCTGCTCAACATCAGCCACTGTGTACAGCCTCAGAGCTGCTCTATTAATCATTAACGTCTTACATGCTTCTTTAAAGACCCCTCCAATGAAAATCAAGTTTTTAACCTTGTTAACACGTCCATATTATGTTTTTTATATATAATACAAGACAATACGTCATATAACTAAGGAACCAATCCTGTCAATTCGCGGGGACGAGGGGCAGGCAAAATAAACCCCAAACCTTGTCAATACAGAGAGCGAGAGTTCATATTAGCACCACCAAGCCACTACCATTTGCAAGCTAACAAAACACATAACATAACAAACAAATAAAAGATGCTCACTACAGTAACGAGTCTGATATGTCTGATAGTCGTCGATTTTGGTGCACAACACACTCCTCATCTGAGTCTTGGTCTGACTGAGGCTCAAACATGTAGCTGAGTCTCTGATGTTTCCTCTAACACTGGCGATGCTGCTCTTTCACTGGTCACCAAAACCTTGTCTGTACAGAGAGCGAGAGTTTGCATTAGCAGAGCCACTAACACTGTGTCAGCTACTGCCAGTTACAAAAAAACATAACGAATTTACTCTGCTTACTGTTCTGATACGTTGTCAATTTTGGTGCACAATAAAATCCTCACAAACTCCTGAATCTGCATCTGACTTAGGGTCAAACATGTGGCTGAGTCTCTCTAATGTTTGCCTTCCACTAACCATATTGACCACACTACTGTTGATGTGTCAACATAGTGCAATTAGCGATGCTGGGTGGAGTATAAGGCCTGATCCAGATTTTTCAGTGAGAGAGTAAGAGTAGATGTGCTGACAGCCTAAGGATTTGATTTTTTCACTTTTTATGTGAGAAAACACTTAAATAAAATATGAATCACAGCAGAGTATTTTACAGAGTTCAAAACATGTCTGGAGAGGAACTGGTAAAGTAAGAGAAAACTAATCAAATGCCCATGCAGGTCACTTTAGTGCCAATAGTGTCTCGGTGCCATGTGCTGGTTGTACAGTCTCTCCTTAGTTGTGTAAAACTTACCTTGCCCTTCAACTTGTACATCATTGCTGTCACATTTTTGCTCTCCTCTCATCTTACATTTTCAAACTTGTGCATGTCCTCACACACACATACACACACACACAGGTACACACTCTCCACACCCTTTGAGCTGACCCATCAGCCAATCTCCAGACCTCCAAACTGACTCATTATGTAACCCTCTCCACATAGACAGGTAGACCAGACATGTCACAATCAATCTATTCCCCCAAGACCTTAACAAGCTAAAGTGGATGGACAGGCCATTTCACAGGCCGACCTCCCCCAAACCTCCACCGAAAAGAAACTAGTTCTGGACAAGCCGTTTGTGTGCGTGCATGTCTTGTGTGTGTGTGTGTGTGTGTGTGTGTGTGTGTGTGTGTGTGTGTGTGTGTGTGTGTGTGTGTATTCGTGCCCGCACGTATACTGTATGTGCAAACACAGTGAGATTTCCTCTGCCTTAGGACACTTACATAAGACTGTCAGAGCGAGACAGGTGATGAGATGGTGGAAAGGCCAGGAAGCGAGGTGAAAGACAGAGTGAGTCTGTCTGTCTGTCTGCCTGACCGTCTGGGTATGTGGGTTGCTAGGGGGTAATTAAATGTATTTTTGTCAGCTAACCAGCTCTGGCTGCCTTATCAGACATGGGAAACCACAGAAGTAGAAAGAAACCAGATGGGTCATGGCCAGCAGTGGTGTTTGTGTGTGTGAATTTATGTGCAGGTGGGTGGGTGAGAGAGGATGAGACATCTGTAATTCCCAGACACCACCTCCTTGGGGGCTGGAGGTGGAATTGAACATAGTCTGGAAGGGACTGCTTTGACAGCTTCCCTAAATATGGCCAGTAATGTTTTCACTCACACTGGACTCAGGGAGATCTAATCTTAGCCTGAATGCACATTACTGGCCCAAAAGACCTCACACACTGTTTGTTATTATCAAACCTGAGGATGCCATGGTGGTTGTTTTTCTCAAGCTGTCCTGGAGAGAGCAAACTTCTGAGGAACATGTGCACAGAGAAGGCAGATTCCCAGTTTGACAAAGGCTGTGTGCTTTAAAGTCGCATGATCAGTTTGGATGCACAGTTATTTGTTTTCCCAACCAGTTTAGTCAGCACAATTTTATCGCGCAGTATACCTAAAGCACTCTCTAGACATGATGCATCACTCTCACGGCGGGCCTTAGGGCTCTACATTTATCCTCATCTGTGAATAAACTTGTAATACAACCGCTGTCCTTGCACTCCTTTGTCTTAGAATTGTCCTATGGCCATTAGGTCAGATAAGTCATGGAGGCCCAGGAACATATTTTCAGAAAGACGCACAGTTTCTGGGACACATGTCATGGGAAACTGCAGGAGCTTAGGTAATTTCAATAGATCAACAAACTGGATTTAGTGCATTTCTCTACCCAACTACTACTACTGTGGTGCTGTCACACTGAGTATGATTGTTGTCCTTGTGCGAGTGCAGTAATTTTAACATGTCCACAGGCAAAGGGACCTTTAAATAGCTCCAAATCCTCCACAAAGCACATGATAAGCACTTCTGTATTTTACACATTTGAAAGACATTACTCCACCAAGGTCCAATATTATACCATATAACATGTCAGCTTTTTAGTTAGCGTGAGTCACATTAATCCTTAAGTAACATGACTAAAGTTATACTTAAGTCACAAATTTGAGGACTTGAGACTTGCTTGACTAACACTGATAATAGATTTGACTTGACTTTGACTAGCTATTTATGATTTTAGATTTCCTTTGTTGATTAAATATTTGCATTTTTGTAGATATTGACGAGTTACATTTTGTTTTTGAAACATGATTGGGTGATTTCTAGTGTGAAGCCCACAAATCTGGCAACTAGGATGCAGCAGACCAGCAGAGGCCAACACACAAGACAGCTATCATTTAAGTGCTAGTCCAAAGATACTTGGATTGCAGGAGGAAATAGAACATAGCACAATCCAGGTTCCACATAGAGGTGTATGGTAATAGACTTGCTTGATTCTCATCACAATAACTTGGGACTTGGGCTTGAAACTTAAAGGTTAAGGCTTGAGAATTTCTTTTGAGTTGCATGTGTTATTCCCACCTCTGTCCTCTCACAAATTGACTTTTGAAATTGGTATCCACCCATCCATCAAACCCCCATTAAGACATAGAGCAAGTCAACCCCCTAGTTATCGTAGCAATGGGGCATAATCGGGATTGGTAATGTAATTTCTTTTGGTAAATTATGACAAATAAATGAATAATCAATAAATAAATGGTTAAGTTATGATTCATTTACACAGCCAAACTGCTTGGTTAAGGTGAGGAGAAAATCAAGGCCGTGAAAAATAACTCACAGGTAAGGTATGATGATTTAAGCAGCTAACATTGCTTAGTTAAGGCGACAGAAATATTGTGGTGATTTGCTCAGGACAGACATCACAACCATCCCACAGATGCTCCTGGCTCAACCTCGGTCAAGACCACAGACCATTTTGTGGAGCACACTGATATTAATGTCAAACAAGAGCCTAATGCTGGCAGGACCAATGCCATTACTAATGCTTGTTGCTGGAGACTCACTAATTAGGGACGCTAAGAGCAAACTTTTAAATGTGCCAAGCATCATAGTTTGTGACTCAGCCCAGAAAATGATGCTGAACCATGTGGGCGTTAAAAACATCATCATTAACATGTCAACTAATGACATTTCAGTCTGTTTGTTGGCTTTGATGAAGCAGTTAGGACCATGCTGTCTCTATCATCAGCTCAGGACCAGAGGCTTCACCTCGGCACCTTCTCACAGAGACTCTGCAGAGCAAAAAGGAACTAACAGGAACTTAAGAGCAATTTTAGGTATGGTTGTACAACTACTACTACTACTGCTACTACTACTACTACTACTACTACTAAGAACACTCAGTCAGCCAACTGTCTTTTATCCTGCCAATCCTGGTAGGCACTCAACCTGTTTACCTATGCCTTGTCCTACTTCCTTACTTACTTTGTCCAAGAGGACAAAGAGTGGTACCCTCTCATGACAGTTTGGCAAGACAGTAGCAAACCAGAAACCTCCCTGCCCATCTCTTGCATGGCCTTCCCAAAGCAACAGTAACTTTGGAAAAGACTCACTTGATTTGAGTAACTCAGGCAGCAGAATTCATATTACCTCCAGAAATACAGTACTTGTATTTCCGGATTTAATTCATTCATTAGCCATACCGCTTATCCTTTTTAGGGTGACAGTGGGGCTGGAGCTGTCACAGGGCTGACATATAGAGATAAACAACTCTTACATTCAAATTGCACCTATGGGCAATTTAGAATTGCCAGTTAACCTAACCTGCATGTCTTTGGATTGCAGGAGGAAGCCAGAGTACATGGAGGAAACCCAGAACCTTCTTGCTGTGAGGCAACAATTCTAACCCCTGCACCGCCTGCATTTAACTAGGTTTTGGGGTTTTTTTGACTCCACATTGGATGCACGTCAAGAAAAGATCTCTTAATGGACACAAGGAATGAAACGGTTCCGATGTACATCTGTGCAACTGACTGTCGTTTTAAGACAGACTTGAAAAAAAGTGAACACAGCTTAAAGGTTTTCATTATATCAAATCCTAATCAGTATAGCAGTGCAAAAAACAAACAACACTGTAGAAACATGGCAATGTCACCAGAGAAAAACACAGAAAAACAGCAGATGTATGATATTGAATCAATATTCTGCCTTACAGAATATAGGTTTGATTGTTTTCTTTTTCTCTTTGTTGAAACAGCATAATGCAATGAATCCTATAAGCACACAGTTTATTATGGCTCCACCATAATCTGACACTGAAATCGTTTTTATTCTGTTGCATCTGTGACAGGATTTCCACTGATAATATGATTATTTCCACCAGTGATTGATACGTCATTTCAAACATTTTTAAAGGAGCTATATGTAAGTTTTGCTATTGCTATATAGCTAATTGGAGCATTACCAGCTGATTACCAGTCCAGAAGAAAGATTGCGAGTTCAGCATCAAATTTCATTCCTTTGCATGCCAAGAGCAGTCTCAACCAGTGGAAAGCAACCACCACCAATCTTTTCTTCTACTAAAGTTAGCACGCTAACCAGCTAGCCCTGGCCCATCTCATCACTTTCCAATAGTGACTCACTGTAGCCTCCAGTCTGCCCTGAAGACATAGTGCTGCTCAGAGGGCGTAACCTTTTTTCTTGTAAACGCAAAAATGGCCGCAGGTCTTGTCAAGCCACAATTACCACCATCTGCATATCTCCACATGTAGTCTGGATGTACCACCTCCAGACTTTTTTGATTACGTATTACCAAAACACAACTTCTCAAGAGTAGCACAGCTTTAACTTTGACCTTCCTGCTGAACACCACAATGTGAGCTCTTAATTCTCATTATAATATCTTATCCTTTTTTTCTCCAGTGGCCTTTGCTTCATAGGCATAGGCACACGGTTGGAATTGAATTTAAAGGGCCTCTACTTATGCCAAGGCCATGGTCTTCACACACTATTTTTACCCTCAGAGGCTAAAACATACAGTGAATTTAAGAAAAATACACTATAAAATCTCTTTACAGAACAGTTAAGAGAGTTTTTCTTCATAATATATACCCGAATAGAAAATACTCCTCATAGAAACTACTACTCTGCTACATATTTAATATCCATAGTGGAACTATATTATTCAGCACTGAAACTCACACACCTGTGTGTGTGTGTGCATGTGTGTAAAATGACACATACTGACCCCTGGCTCTGCCACTGTGGCTGAAAGAGGGGCATTTTCTTTTTAAAGTGTCCATGAAAGGAGAATATTGGTTTCAGCACCAAGCATCTGGCCCCTTTACTGAGATGTTTGGCTGAACACATTTACCCCAGCTCTTCAAGTGTCCTTTCTGGATATAAGCCTGAACCTTCTTGCTGCAAACTAAATTTACACACCAAACAGCTGTTTGACTTTAAAGCTAGCAAATTTAAAGATTATTCATTCTACAATTTTATTTCAAAAAGAGGAAATAGTCATGTTGGATTTTCACAAAGCATTGGCTACTACATGCAGCACAAGGATGGAGAAAAGACAGTAATACCAGTGAAACCTTGACCTATGTGCAGAAACTGTCAGGAATCCATGCATGACATAAGTATTTTTTACCCCTATTCACCTTTTAATGTCCTGTTGTCTCGGCTGTGAATTGTTTCTGGGTGGTGTACAACCACAGATGGATCCACTGTGGGGTTCTGCTGGTGATTCATATTAATGGACCTGACCCCAATCCCTCCTTTCCTTTTTCTTCTTCCAATCTTTCTCCCCCCTGTTCCTCCCACTGCTCACTCTCTTTCTCATCCCTTTCAAACACCCAGGAGACAGATGGACCAACACTCAACTTCACACCATTTAGCTTTTCAAGGCTGCTAAAATAGTGTGTGTGAAGAGGTGGAGTGAGAGAGTAGGGAAACAAGGACTGTGTCTGTGTCTGTGTGTGTGTGTGTGCGTGAGAGAGAAAGAGAGAAACATAAAACGTAAAATATGTCTGTGTGCTTACATCTCCGTGTTTAGTGCATGTAGTTGTGTGTTTGGGTGCATGTTTGTGTGCACATGTGGGCACTGGTGTGAGGTTGGCAGGTATGTGGGGAGTAAATGAAGGACTTAGTGCTCTACACGACTGACTGGTCAAATCTATGATGCTACCTTGAGCTTCCCTGGCTCCACTCAGACACTCCTGCTCCTCCAGTAATAGAGACTGAGTGCTGCTCTGTGCCAAGCCAAAAACATGCATTACCCAGCCTGCATACAGTGCAGATACACAATGAATTTATTGTATAAAAAAATTCCTTATATTGCTGGAGGCACACATTGGCAAAACAATGAGACTGAGACTATCACTCTTGGCAATAAATAAATGAATAAGATAAAGCGAGTGTATTCATCTTATCAAAGTTAACCATATTTTGCCATTTAAAATCATATTCATATCAATTTCCATATTCTCATCATATTTTATCGCTACTAATGTTTCATCCTCTTAAATTTCTATCCTTTCTGTCATCTGTAGCTGGTTGCTGTGGTAGTCAGTGTTCCTGGTGTTACACAGTGGCACACATTGATTACATAACTTTCCCACTGTCGTTATTCATTTTTTTGATAGACATAAAACCCACTTAGTTAATTTTTATAGCTCAGAGGTAGTGCTGTTATCAATACTTAGTAGGAAACTACAGTGACAAACTGAAAAGTGTCTCATCATGTGACCAAAAAAATGGTAGCGGAAAAAAAGGCAGCATTTCAGCTTTCAAGCCAACGCCGAAAGGGAACCTATTAACATTATTGAGGTAATCTGCAAACTTTCTCTCTGATGCAGGTGGCAGCATCTGGAGGTAACACCTTTAATCTACACATATTGAGTTGACACTAAATAATACAAAAATATTGCTGTCACACATTTATTATCTTGGGGGGGCAAATTTCCACACCACGGCATCCCTACTCCATCACCTATATAACATGTACCCAACATCAGCTTTTACAAGGAGTTTGAAATATAAAACGCAATCATTTCATTGATTTCCTTTCCTCTCTAAAGAGAGTTTTGGTTGTATTTTGTTGCTCACATTTTGGACACAACATAGTGACTAACATCAGGCCCACACCGTGCCCTCATCATCCTCTGCTCGTCAAACACCTGGGCTGTCTATTGTCAGTGTTTGGCGGAGCAGATTCGTTGGATAGAAATCCAGTAACTCAGTCTTCACACACACAGAGCTCCTTTGTTATCATTTAGCTAATGCAGTTGTTGAGCTAAAGATGATAATACCCATGATTCAGCTGCCTCTGCCACTGTGTTTGTGTGGCGTGAAAGTTCATTCTTGACCTTGAAAACAGTAGTTGACAAAATGAGCTCACCACAAGTGGCTGCTCTTGAGCATTTTGTTCGCATCCCACCCTCTTTCCCACCTGTCATTAAATTTGTTTAATCAACTACTGTTTCCAAGGTCACCAATGAACTTTCAGTCTCAACTTCTACGGCGTCTTGGAACGTCTGCAAATCCCATCACACCTGGGCAAACTCCATCTGCAAGGGAAGATCAAAAGCTGTCGGCCTCGAGGTGAGATTCTTTTGACAAGTATTTTTGCAGATTTAACAGCAGTCGCAAAAAAAAAAAAAAAATTGTGAATGTTGAGATGAAGTCACACATAAAAAAGATGTATTTAACCTTTATTTATCGAAGCAAGTCTCAAGGAGAGGGCTGCTCTCTTTTTCAGGAATGCTCTGTTCACACACACAAACAAAATGACACACATTTACTGGAAGCTTCCCAGTAAAACCACAGTCTGATCTGTTGGCCACAGACCAGCTTCTCTCTGTAAGATTTTATAATGAAGCAGATGAAACTCTGAGTCTCAATTTATCATATTCAGTGGGATTAGGACTACCTTTACTTGTATTTTGTCAGTGTTTTCAAGCAGTTAATTGGTGCTTCTGTGCTCTTCCCACTGCA
This sequence comes from Trachinotus anak, assembly GCF_046630095.1. NCBI lineage: Eukaryota > Metazoa > Chordata > Actinopteri > Carangiformes > Carangidae > Trachinotus > Trachinotus anak. The sequence goes on along the minus strand of NW_027273872.1, from coordinate 20,370,379 downwards.
AATTTAACTTCAAGGTGTATGACATCAATGAATCCTACTACTAATGTAAGATAAAGACCAACGATCCCTCCAGCCCAACTTCACTGAAACCAAATCTAAGCCTTTGTCCAAGGGAAACAGGATGTCTCCGTCTTCAAGGGGGTGATGCCCTGTGCTTTGATATCTGACACCATGATTCTCTCCTTGAAAGAGATGATGAAACTGACTATCTGTCTGGTGCAAGTGCTACAGTAATGCATCTGTTGTATCAGACCACTGTGAAGAGGGAGCAGGACCACAAAGCCAGGCTCTCATTTTCTCACTCAATTCTTTGTTCTGACCTTCACCTGTGGTCACAAGTTTCTGGAGAGCAACTGAAAGAATAAGATCTGAGACACACACAGCTGAAATGACTCCTCTCCACGGCGCGATTGGCCTCACCCTGCATGACAGCGTGTGGATCTCGGAGGGGCCTTGGGGTCGGGCCGCTACACTAATGGGAGCAGGCAAGGTGGATCAGGGACACGGTAAAGACACCTCCTGGGACTGTTGCGTTTGGAGGCGACCTCCTGGGCAGAACCAGGACATGCCGGAGGGAGTACAACTTCCAGCTGGTGTCGGAGTGTGCGGGGACTCTCAGAGAGCCGCTGAAAGAGCTCTGTGCTCTGTTGTCTGCTTGACACTAATGAGGATGAGACAGGAGATGGATCAGTGGAGGATTTCACTGCTGCTACTGAAGTGAAGATCATGTAGATACATGGAGCCATCTAAAGCTGATTTTTTTAACATGTCTGTTTTCTCTCTGCGAGTTACAGTGCGATTGCATGAGAGTGTGTGTGTGTGTGTGTGAGAGAGGGAGGGAGGTTCATGCTTGACTGGGGCCTACAGGAGTGTGCCTCAGTGATACTCTGCTTATCTGCTTTGTCCACCATTTGCTGGCACATGGGAGACTCCCTATCTAAATCCAGTGAATTCAAGTAAAAAGGCCCAAATAGCTTGTACATGCACTATTTGTGTAGAATCTTTCCAGTCTGACGCTGTGCCCCAACACACACAAAAATATTTATAGTGCAACATGACAGAAAGTTAATATGAATTATTTTGTCACTCCCGTTTCCTGCAGGGTGATGGCAACAGGAAATATAATGATGCTATAGATTCAGTGAGTTATGCTATGAGCAACAAGGCTTCCAACCTAAATGAAAATATGGGTCTCTTGTCCCTGCCCTCATAGACCTCCCTTCGTCGTCACGGTTACACTAATAAACGCACAGTTAAGGATGTGGAACGATCGGGGATTAAAAAAAAACGTTTTCACACAGAAACATGAACATGAGCATATGTCACCTGACTTTCTCCTTTGCTGCAACAGTCATTAGAGATCATCTAACAGTAAAAGGTAACAATGAAATGTAACCTACAGAGCCACTTTTTACATAAGGACAATCTCGCAGTTAGCTACAACACGAGCCACATTTCTTTTGCCTTTTTTTTTTTTTTTTTTTTTTTAAACACTTTTACAATTGGATGCCATTAAAATTATGCTGAATAAGGTTTTAGCACTCCATGTGTGCACCGCACCCACAGACGCAATGACAACAATCATTTGATTACTTTAACACTGAGGAAAACTTTAAAACATGATGATTCTCAGGCAAGTTCTGCAGGCGTAAGGAGCATCTTTTTTTCTGATTCGTCATCACAGTGGAGATAATGATATCCTTTGAAAGTGTAAGTCACACTGAATCCAAAAATGTCTATCATGTCTGTTCAGAAATGACTGTTAAGACTCAAAGAGCGCGAGTTTTTATTAGCTCTGTTGCATAAATCTCATTCTTGATTGTTTCATCAATGTTTGACAAATATGCATCACATTAAGTTGATTAGTTTGATTATGTTAAAACTGTGGGATCCAAATTGCTGGAACTTTTATATGCAAGTAAAATACAGAAATCTTAAATATTACAGGCAAAATATTTATACACCTGATTATAACTCCTCCTTGAACATACACATGCAAGTGTGCATCAACCCCACATACACATACAACAGCGCACACACACATACAACAGCGCGCGCGCGCACACACGCGCACACACACACACACACACACACACACACACACAGTGGAGTCCAAAAGTCTGAGACCACAAACACACTCTCTGCCCAACTTTTATTGAACAAGAATCCAATTACTTAAGCCAGCTTCAGGTTCCACACCCTTTTTGCTCCTCCACCTTGACAAGTCTGCGTTAATATCTGCTGACAGCCTATGTCCACCATGCACACACATACTCACACATACACACACACACACACACACACACACACACACACACACACACACACACACACACACACACACACACACACACAAGCATACAGCTGATCCCTATAAGAGTCTGATTAAATGAAAACTGTGATGCCTATTTCTCCATCCCAGGGTCAATGAATACCAATGAGAGACAGATATCACAGTCCTTGGTATGTGAGTGTGTGTGTGTGTATGTATGTATGTATGTATATGTGAGTGTGTGTGTGTGTGTGTGTGTGTGTGTCTGTGTGTGTTTGTGAATGATAAAGAGACAGAAGGGGAACTAGTTTCCCACTTTCATGCATTGCTACAGTCATGAATATGTAGCTTTGTGGATTTCTTTTCATCTTTTTTTTTTTTTTTTATCTTCACTGTTCATATGTCTCCATGACATCTGGATCTTTATTGTTCCCAGTCCATAGATCACTTATTAAGCCAAGTAATGAGGGGGTCATGCATAATTTCATTTGCTCTAGCGGTACCTGGGGACATTTTCTTACTTCACTAAAATCTATGATAGTTTCCTTTTGAAAGGCCATAACTCTCCTTCCATAGCAGGCATTGGGGTCACAGATGCTAAATGGGCCATTTATAGATTCCTGGTGGAAGTAGAATATTGTGTAGAGTCGTTTCAGACCTCTTATTGAGGCTATTTGACTCCACGTGGTTTAATTTGCTTGCGGTGATATATCTGATAAAGGGCCAACCTTTCAAATCATTCTTGTAGCTCCTATACAGACAGACACACACGCACACGCACACGCACACACACACACACACACACACACACACACACACACACACACACACACACACACACACACACACACTGAGTGCAAGGTAGTATATAATGGATGTTATTTAAGAAGAGCGACTTCGGTAAAGCAAATCGAATATCAATATTATCGTCCAATAGATATTCTTACCAGCAGTGGCCCGTGGGGATTTGCAGTGATTACTGGTAAATGCAATTATGTGTAGAGCAATGGGGCTTCAGCCAGTGCACAATTTTGAGCACAGCAGTCCTGCATTCTGTTTTGCAGTTCAATAGTCACCATTTAAACCCATTTCCACTGACACAAGATATCTGCAGGCATCATTATGATGCATGTATTTACCCACTGCATTAACTACCGCCGACTGTATTGTTTGCATTGAAGAAAAAAAGCATGCACAAGTTATCATTTTCCTTTGTCTTGCTTTGCTTTTGCTTTAGTTTTTTTTTCATTTATGTTTATATAATGCATGTGATAACCCCACGTTGCTTGCAGACGTGCCACCCAACAGGCTTTTATATGGAAAAATATCAAATCACAGCAAACAAATAAAATCGGCACAGCACACGTGAAAAATTAATGTCCTTGGAGGCGGTTCATGTATGACAATCAGAGACTCAGAGAGATGGGGAATGCAGCTTCTGTGATACAGCCTCGTGGTTTTTTTTTTTTTTTGGTTTTTTTTCCTGTCCTTCTCAGCTTGAGAAGTGAGCCGCCATTGGTCAGTTGTCCTGCAGGGATGCTTATCGGTCTGTTACAAATCAGGCAGAGAAATTGCACCAGGAACATCTCTCCCTTTTCTCTCTGCTCTCGCTCACCACGATCACTCAAGGGAATTGAAGCGCTAAGAACACAGCACAAATCTTCCCTTCCTTCTTTGCCTTGCATCTCTCTCTGATTTTGCTCATTTTTTCTCCTCATGCCTAAAAAAAGTTGCCTGTCCATTTTCAGCTAAATGTAAAACTTTTTATACGCATTTGATGCATTTTAAGTAGCACTGATGTTACATTATATTTTATATTCAGTTGATTGCAGTTTTCATTGTGTGATCCCGCATTAGTTACTCCAGCTTTTGCATAATCCGTGTCTGAAATAGCTCAGAGGTTAAATATGCTTCTGCCATGCGTACACACTCCCTCATCTGAATTCCGATTCGTAACTGCAGTGAATTTACAGATAACACACGAAGTCTGCAAGGTTGCAGCGATTGCCGAAATTTACCCAAAAGTACGATGAAAGGAAACCCACGATATTTAATAAGGTTGGGCGAAAAACAGCTCTAGGGAATTTGACTTTCATTCATGGGTCAAATTTGTTTAATGGTGCATTTTCATTTTTCATGAGGCCTTAATTGGCCACATGAAAGAGGCAGATAAGAGGCAGATTTCTCCGGTAGCCTCAGTAGTCCATAAAGCAGGCACAAGAAATGTAACATCTTGTGCTGTGAGAAGCAAGGGAAGGATGGATTGTTGTCATTACAATACTTCTGTGTGAAACTTCAGTGATAGATGCTAATTGCACTTTCCTCCTTGATACTGTGTAATAGAATTTTAACTGAATTTATAGCACCAAGCTAACTTCTCTCTGTCTTTCTGACCTATGACTAAAAAACACAAAGCCACGTGGAGCAGAGGAGTCGCAAACATGGCACAGAATATTCAATACAAAGGTTAATGTAAAAGCTAACTTTAACTGAGTTGTCCGTTAATCAGTAGTAAGAGCAGTTCATACCTGCTGAAAGTCATTTGCATGATACAGGTGGTAACTGAAGGAGAAGCAGCTGAGAGACAATGTAAGTGGACAGAGGATATCTTAGACAAACGGTTTGTCAGCCCAATAGATTAAACTGAGGAAGTGAGATGATTAATAAGATAAGAAAAAAATACAGCCAGAATCTGTTCATTCTACTATTTAAATGCTATTAAAATGCAACAGTCTGATCAGGGACATATACAACTTGTAACAAAGGGTCATGAGTGGGCATGGCTTCACCACCACCTACAGTGAAAAGCCAAAAACACTGGGAACCACTGTTTATGGAAAATAGTCTTTCAATTTTGTGGCAGATTGGGGCAGGCCTTCTGTTTCAATACTACAAAGACACTGAGCACAAAGTGATTTTCGAATTTCACAGGACTTCACAAAGCCCTGACCTCAACCCCATCCAACAGCTTTGGGATAAACCAGAACACCAACTGGGAGCCAGACTTTATGGCCCAACATCAGTGGACGACCTCACTAATGCTCATGTGCCTGGAAGGGAGCAAATCTCTGCAGCCCAGTTCCAAACTCTCGTGCAAAGCCTTCTGAGAAAGAGTGCAGCAGTATATTGTTAATGGAATGAGATGTTCAGCAATCAATGTCCAGGTGCCCATTTACTTTTGGTTGTAAGCCAAGAACTACCTCTTCTAGTGTAGATGCTGTAAGTGTACTGTAGGTGCCTTATACCTTTAATGGAAGATGCCGCATTTACCTTCTTCTCTGCTGCTGCAGGTGGTTGGGGTGGGGGTGGGGGCGTGGGGGGGGGGTGGGGGGGGTGGGTGGGGGGGGGGGGGGCGTGGGGGGGTGGGGGAGGGCTCCATATGAAACGGCTTAAGTAAGCACCATTTCCATATTTCTGATTCTGATAATGGACTGCCTTGCCATCACCAAATTACCCCGACACCACATTGCCAGCTAAGTGAGTGAATTAGTTAATGTCCAAAAATGGCTGTATTTCCCACTCCGTCTACACTTAATGTGTGTGTGTGTGTGTGTGTGTGTGTTTAGGGGAGTTTGTGCTTAGAGCTTAATGACTTTTTCACCTCTCACACATGCCTTGAAGACACATTTCAGTTTACATTTGCGGTATTGAATTCATAATTGCTTGTTGGCCATATAACTTCCTGTATAATGAAATGCTTTCATAATAATCAATAAAGGAAATAGAGCGGGTCCATTTAAATGTTGTGGCAATAGGAGAAACCCATCAAGCTGAACCGTTGCTTTCAGTGTGTTACCATATCAGTGAGTGTAGCATGGAGAGGAGGAGTGGAGTGGATTCCATTTCAAAAACCTCCACTTGGGGACCGCTGGCTTTCTTTCCTGAGTGATGACGTGCAAGAGGTGAAGAAGGATAGATGTCTGTCTGCGGTGGTGGAACTGGTCCTGGCCCCTAGGTGCCCCCTTGCCCAATCGCGCTAGCCAGCTCACAGTGGGTTGTGCTTACTCTCATTTAGTTAGGCCTATTTGTCTTCCCTCTAAAGCCCAACCTGCTCCAAAGATGTAATTCCATAAAAGCATGCAATCAATATACCAGAAACCGTACTCTCATTTATCATTTTTTATAAAAAAAAGAAAAGAAGGGGGAAAAGCAAATAGGGGAAATTGTGCGTGCATGTGTGTGTGAGACAGTGAGAGTGCATGCATGTTTGAGTATGTCTGTGCTCAGACACAAATATTGCAAACAAGCCAAAACAGGGCAGGTCAAAAGCACCAGCTCACTTATGAGAGCTGGCACATGCAGGTGCACAGGACAGCTCTGTCCACTTGATGGCACTGTTATGAGTTTTTTCAAAGCTGCAACAACAATCAATTCATGTGTGGTGTACTGTGTCAAAAACGAGGAAATATTAATTTCTTTGCTCCTGGAAACCTTAACATTTCCAGGAAAGATATAAATACAATATCCACACAGACAGACACACACACACGCACACATGGGCCTCATTAATCTCCTCTGTAACAGGACTCTATCCTCTGGCTCCAATATTACAGTAAATGGTGATGCTTATCTGCAAGCAGTCCTGCCCTTGAAATAGGTGCTGTTCCATTCCCAGCTAATTCCACAGCCATTAAATGGTTGGCACATTTTTCACAGGTATATAAATTGCTTTAAGCTGCAGCTTACTCTCAGCACATTGAAATACAAACACCGATGTTCTCTCCTTTTTATCTCACTCTGCCCTCTGTCTCCCTAATACTTCCAAAGCCCCTCACCCACCCGCCCACCCACCTTCCCATCCTTCTTCCCCACCCATCCCTGCCACCCCTGCCATCTCCTTACAAGTGAAATGAGCATGGATTGACTTCTAGCTCGCAGCAAGGTTGAGGTAATAGCTTATTAGCAGCCAATAAACATCAGTCATTTCCATTTAAGCTAACACTCCAATCTTGTTCATAATCACCAAGACATGGATAGGACTAGAAATCAATGGCACATTTTAACAGGGTGTCCCCTGTGTAGTGTTTGATCTTCCTGATCAAGGAAGTGAGGGGAAGCTTTTTTTCATCCAAACATATGCAGATGCATTAATAAATCAATAGGTGCTAACGCTTACAGGCTACATCACTCAGACACAAAGGGAAATATTCCAGTTGCTTGAATTTTGTTTAACTTTATCATACCATTGTACAACTGCACTAATCTACTGTATTGTTGAGAATACACACCATGCTAACATGCACACAAAGAAAAGGGGTATAGATCAGACATTCACATCACATATCTGCCCACCCAGACCTGACAGCAGGACACCAGCAGCCTCACTGATGAGGGGATGAAATACTCCTCCCCTCTGTACTCTCACATTCTCTCATCCATCCATTTTATATTCCTCTCTCCCCACGTGCCCACAGCCACAGAGCAGCTGGCTAGTTATTTGTGACCTGCCAGTCTGCAGGTGTAACAAGGTTTCGACGCAATTAAGAATACATTTCCCAGGTACCAACGCAACAAATCAAGGCCTTGAGTCCCCCTTGAGTCACGCGCACATAAACGTTGCCTCACTAGTCACACAAATCAAACGGTACACAAATGGCCACATGAAATAACTAATCATTGTTGGAGAAGAAAAGGCAATTTTTAATCTATCCATTTGTATTGGGCTGAAAGGGGCTCAAACAGGCCCATTCTTTAGAGGAAATATTTGATGTGGTGGTGCAGTTTGGCTGGCATCACCACCCATTATGTGTCAAATACATCACAGGTGGCCATTATTGTGTCAATTCGCAGACAGACAAACAATCCATTGTATGCGATAAATTATAAACATGCACAAAGCAACTTTCTCTCAACGTGTTGATTTTACAATCCCGGGGGAGAAGCGAGGCTGGTAGGAAGAATGTGTTTTGGTTTAACAGCGAAATGCTACACTGTCATATCAGAATCACAACCTAGACTTTTCTTGTCCAGTCCACTCTTCAAACCAAGGCGCAGTGAAAAGCAAGATATGGGTAATTTACAATTATCAGATCTTGATTTCTTTCTTTTTTTTTTTTTTTGTCGTCTTGATTTTGTTCAGGAAAGCTTGACAGCTTTTCCACTTTTAATATTCCTGTAATGAGAAGAAACAGGGCAAACTTATTCCAAGTTGCATGAATTTAAATTTGGCCAGCTCATTTGAAGCTTCACATTTGTAATACTAACAGCTTTTGTAGACACGCAAACATCTCTAAAACCTTGGCCATCTCACTTATCTTCTTCACTAAGGGAAGCATTCACACTTAGACACCACATGTATAGGCTTTATGTGAATGAATAGGTTGCAACCTTTATAGCTATAAAAGAAATTATGTTTGTGTTTTTAAAATGGAAACACTAATGATCCATCTTACATTAAAAATTGATGCCAGAGGAGAAGATGAGCTTTTATGTCCTGTCATTTCATCAGATTATAAACAATTAAGGAGCCAAACACACATAGTTTCACTCATGAACAAACTTGATTGAGGTTTAGTGGACAACATGAGAGAAGTGTAGCGAGCTATTCATAATTTCAACAAATTATATGCCACTTTTCTCTCAAAATTACATATCTTATTAACGTTGTTTTTTTCCGTGAGGGAAAGATTCCTTCGTAGCCTTAAAAATGGCTTGAATGTAAATCTGCCCCTTCATGGATCACCCTTCAGCTGTTTGTTTTCTGTTTTTCTGGCGACAATTCAGGTGTACATTTTCAAACAACCACGAAGCAAGGGGTGTGATGCAATGGTGAAACGATATGGAAAGCCCCCCCCCCCGCCAGTTGACATATCAAACCCTGTCAATCTGTTTCATGAGACCGTCATCGGTCACGCTCATGATTGCTCATGATTGCTCATGATAAGTCGTATCATATGAAAACTAGAATTACCGCCTCGTGGTTATGTGATTCCAACACTCAGACTAGTTTCACATTACATTCCTGTTTATCTAAAATTATATAAAATATTAACCATTTATGTCATCATATTTAACCAGGTGATTTAAAAAAATGTCACTTAGTTCCATATCTCTCCTAAATACAAATTTGGTACCCATTTATTCCCTTGTAGCTATCTGTAGGTCCCCTGTAAGCATTTCCTTGATACCCCATATGTACAAAATAATTAGACTGTCATCTGAGGGCTGTAATTTGAAGTGTTAGCACGCATTTATTAGTAGTCCATGCCAACAGAAATTGCATAGTCAAAGTTGACAATTTGTCATATTTTTCCATTTCACTCATTCAAATGTGTTTGTCTGGGGCTTATCACTTAGCATGTGAGCATATCAATATCAAATCCAGCCACTGTCAGCAGGGAGCAATTATTGCTACAAGCCCAGATAATGAGGCACAGAAAACCTTGTCAGTTTTCTGAAATAATCTATGAACATCAATACACTATCCAGCATACACATCATCCAGATGGCAGGTACTGTATTATTAACATGGACTATACGTGTCTACATGCTACAACACAATTTTTGACTGACGCCAATGCTCGTCTAGTGTCACATCATAATTTGCTGTTGCTTGATTAAACTTTCCATCATTTATGTTAATTGCAGGATGGGTGATTTCTTTTATACTCGGCTGTTTCCTGGTCGGCAATTTTCGGGAGTCTCCTAAATCAAACTATTAAGAAAATCATAAATTCTCTCTTTTATTGTTGTTAAGAAAATGCCCTCTAAACCACTTTCAGATTCCTCAGCCTGCAGTGAAAGATCCCTCTGATTACTGATTACACATTATGCATCGTGCAGTTTAGAGAAGCCGTTTCTCTGGTTTTAAATGTTTTATTTATTTAGTTTAATGCTTTGGAGCACAGATGTACAGTTGTAGTTGAAATTCCCCGTTCTATGTGTGATCCACCACTCACTATACTGTACTAGCAAGCATTAAGCTCACAAAGAGCACACTGATCATATGTATGGACTATAAAGGGTTTGGAGTGCTTCGCTTTTCCTCTTTTCCTCTCCAACCCCCTCTATTCCCCGACTATTCAGAGCCGCACCGGTTATCTACCTGATATGTTTCTGCACTGTAAGAAGCACATAATAAGCAAGCATGCACCACTTGTGCATGTGCTGGGGTTTTGTGCATGCACATGTGTGTATGCGTGTCTTCCTCACAATCCAGACGTGGCGCAGAGACAGAGGGGGCCGAGGTCGACATCTGCAAATTGAATTCTGCCCAAACGTGACAGTGATGAAGTGTTGTTCATAGTAGCCGTGATTGTCTCTATCTTCACTCCTGTCCATGAGTATTACAGCAGGCCTGCCCGCTCCACAGGCCTCAAACCCAGCCCCAGCTAGCTCATCTATTAATGACAGTATTGGAAAATCAAATTCATACTAGATACATGTTTTATCAGCTGGAGCTGGCTGGAGAGAGGGTTGGTGTTTGTGTGTCTCCATCTGTCTCGCTGCGTGTTTTCCTCTTCTCTTTCTCCTTGTAAGATCTGGTCTCCTTAGCCCTCAGGCCAGCTTTTAATAATAGGATAAGGTGCAGAAAATTGATCTGGCTTCACAGGCACAAGCTTTTAGGATTATGTCAATAATAAAACAAGGTTTGGCCTTTCTCTATGCTGCATTTCTCTTCAGGCGAGCAAAGGACCTCTGTGTTGCACTATGACTCTCTTTGTGGCTTATACCTTTAAAAGGAAGAGAAAAGGAGGAGGAAGACAGAGGGAGGGAAGGAGGGGAAGGTGTGGTTACCTGGGGAGATAAAAGAATTTAGAAAGAAAGCATGGCACAGGTATCTTAGCGGAGCTACCTTTCTTAACAACAACAACAGAGTGTAAAAGAGTGGCAGGGAGGCAAGTAACTGAGAAGGCAAGAAGTCAAAAGTAAAGAGGGATGGAGAGCATGTCCTGGAGAGAGGGGTGAAACACAGGTTCCAAATAAAGGTCATGTTGAATAAAGTCGTGATTGATCATATGGGAAAAGTTAGAAAAGCATGTGAAATAGCAGGTTACATATGTTCAACAGCAGTGCTGGATGCCCTCCAGGTGTGATGAAAATAGCGCAGCAGAGGAAGAATTTCAATACCCGTTCCTCAAACAAGCACTTGAAATGGTAAAGTGGAGAAATATGGCTCCCCATATCCAGTTCCTTGGAAATCAATGTCCTCTGATGTTTGGGTAACAACAAATAGTACAGTCTCCTGTAGAAGCAAATGGGAGATCCGTCTTTCTGCGTTCTCTGCTGCCTTTCTTTTCTGAGTGGGTTTTTTTTTTTTTTTCCTTGCCCCTTTTGGTATTCTGTACACAGAAGCACTCAGGCCCAAGTGTGTGATATGTGCTGTACTGCTCTCGTTCCTCTTTTCCTCTGCGCCTCCATCTCTCAATAAATGGCAGGCAAACACAGACAAGACTCAGCTGGTTGACTGACTCTTTGTTACATTTGCGATGAAACAGGGCTGAGGACCCAAATGCAGACAGACAGACAGGCAGGTAGATGAGGAGTACTTACTTTACTGTCAACAAAGAATGTCCAAAATTTACTGCCAGGCAGAGTCCAAACGGTGAGGGATCCAAAGAAAACCCAAAAAGCCAGGAGACTAAGAGTAAAATGCAGGAACTCAAAACAAAGTAAAGCTTAAGAACAAAAATAACTTGCAGTCCACAAGTGGCTGAGGCAAAGTTAAAAAACACAGAGATCCAAGGAAACAGGAAACGAAACACTAGAAAAGGCTGAGACATCCACTAAAGGTACAGACAAACAAAAAGAACTTGCCGAACTGGCAAAGACTGAATGGAGAACAAAGACTTAACTACATAAGGGAACATGGGCAATAGGGAACAGGTGAAACTAATTGGGGCGGGGTAGGCAATCACGGGGAGAAAAAAAAAAAAAGACAGGAAGTAAATCACCTAAATACACAAAGTGTTTACAAAATAAAACAGGAAGCGCAGAGTCCATATTAGGTCAATCCAAGGGGCAGACTGTGACACAGAGTCAATGGCTGGCAGTGGGGGAGGGGACTTCTTCGATGGCTATAGTCCCCATAAACTAGGATCATTTCTCTTTTTCCCTCTCTCAATACCTCTCTTCCTTTTTCTCTCAGCAGAAAGTGCTGCTGCTGTCTGAGTCTGAGTGATGTAATGGGTGAACTTGCACTGACCTCTCTACTCGTAATAAGGATGGAGTGACAGAGCCTTCATCATGACACAAGCTGACAGTGAGGGAAAGGGAGATAGACTGTGTGCATGTGTGCGTGGTGGGTGGGGCACAAAGCTTTCTTTAAAATGGGTGGCAGCGACAGCAGTCGTCCCTAGATCATAGTTTATGAAGGATAAACAAAAATGTCTCTAAATTTCATCATTCGCAGCAAAAACACGAGAGGACTAAACAAAGAGAAATAAACCTCTCAGCAGCTGGAAACTTCTGTGGTTTGGAGAAAAAGTCACACCACAGCACCAAGCATCCTGGGTAATTCTTGATGAGTACAGTTGCCATGGTGAAGTCCAGCCAGTTCGTTCTGTGTCTGACATTAGAGCATTCTGAGCTTCAGGGGCTCCCGGTGGGGAAAAAGCTACTTAACATTAACGGAAGGCCCTCGACTTCACCACTCTGCTTTTCACCTTAATTTGACTGAGTAGTGTTCTGCTGTTTGTGGAAATGCACACAACAAATATAGTGTGTGCAGACCAGGTTGGCTGGGGGACGAAGCATGAGGGTACTTTAGGCCAACAAAGGGAAACAATTTCATGTGTTTGCACGTCCCCTCTAACGGCCTCCTGTCCTCCTGAGCCATCAGAGTAAAATGAGTGAACACACCAGAAACAGCATTTCTCCCTCCATTTCCTTTTCATGATGACCAGCAAGCATGACTAACACTGTGCAATAAACCATATTCTCACATGATGCATCTTTATGAAATAATAGAGATGTACATATTAAAGAAACAGTTGGACGTTTTAGAAAATAACTTGACTAATAATATGAGGCTGGTGCCAGCAGCCAGTTAGCTTAGCTTGACAACAGCTAGCTTAGCTCTGCCCAAGTGGAATCCTTCCTGATAGGAAGGATTCCTGAGTTTCAGTCTGCTCATTCATTCAGTTCAGTTGTTTGTGCATACATGTCATTTCAGACCCTGTCACTCCCGGCCCGTAGTGTCACCTGACCCGCTCCTCCTCCCCACTCACCTGCTCATCTGTTCCCCATTTGCTTCCTGGTTTATATACCGGTCCATCTTCCACTTGCTCCCTGCCAGATTTTGTCTTTAGATTTTGTGTGCGGTCTGCCTCCGCTTTTTCAGCACTCTGTTCTGTGCTCGCCTGTTTTGATACTGATCGTGTTTTTGGACCTTGCCTTTGTGAGGTTTTTTTTTGTGTTTTTTTTTTTTATTTTGCCTCAGCCCATCCCTTTGTACTTTGTTGGCTTGCTTGGATTTTTGTATACTTGTTTTTTTTTTTTTGTTTCCTGAGCAAAGACTCTTTTCCTTTACATCTGCTCTTTGGTCCCTTTTCTGAGAACCATGACACTCTCACACATGGAGATATTATAAGACTATGAGCCCATGGGCACAGACAAGTAAAAGGCGTAGGAGAAAGATCCTCAGACTAAAAGTCGTGGTCATTTTGCCTCTCTTTGTAGTCTTTTAAAGTTTCTTTGTAGTCGTTTTGGGTATTTTGTGTTCATTCTGTATCTCTTTGTGGTTATTTTGAGCCCCTTGTGGTTTTTTTGTGTCTCTTTGTAGTCGTTGTATGTTTCTTTGTGGTCATTTTGCATCTCCTTGTAGGCATTTTGCCTATTTGTACACATTTTGCGTGTCTCTTTGTAGTCTTTTTTGCATCTTTTTGTAGTCATTTGATTGACTTTTCAATGGGAGATTTTAACTGTTGCTTCAAACCAAGGCTCCAGCACAGGGCCCCCCCTGACCCCTTCGGCCCCTGAGCCATTCTATAATCCTTGTTCTCACACGGTAGGTTAAGCATAATCTGCATTTCAACAGTGCTGCTTCCATCACTACAACAGAAACTCTGTGTTTCTGAGTAGGGAGTATAACATGACTCTTGTGATGGAGTAGGTGCTGTGGGATTGTAGCCTTTTCCAGAATAAAGGTCTGGTTCTCTCTGCCACTGAGGTAAATAAAGGCCACTACTTTAGAATTTCTGGTGTGACAGTGGTATCAATCTTCTTGTCTGACTCTCCACAAGAAAGCAAATAAGTGTATTTTCCAAAATGTCCAACTGTTCTTTTAAGACTGTATGATGGCTATAGTGTCAGCTCCAAGAAATATTTTGAATGGCACAAACACACACACAAACACAGCCATAATCACAAACACTCACACACTTCCCCCTGCATGGCGGGACATCATAAAAGCTTTTATCGTACACTCCCACTGGTCAGCAGTAGAGAGAGAGTGAATGAGTGGGACCTGACCTTTTCAGACACACTAAATACCTGAGGCTTGCTTATTCACGTGCTCATATCCTTATTTATGTGTGTGTGCGTGTTAGTGGGGCAACAAAAGTGAAGGAGAGAGAGGCAGTGAGAGAGAGGACAGAGTTTCACCAGTGGTGCAGCTATCAGCACCAATACGCATCAAGCCGAAAGCAGCCCAGTCCTGATGTCATGGATGACCTTTAGAAGATCAGACCTGCCACTTTAGTTACAGATCAGTCCAGGAAGAGGCACAGACGCACACTCGCACACACAACTCTACCGCCCTTTACCAAAAAAACCCTCCTTCCTCTTTTTTCCTGCACACGTCCCACCTGTAAGTGTGTATGTCCATGTTCATATGAGCTCATTTCAAAGCAAAAATAGCCTGACTACCTTCTTGACCAATAAAAGCGAAGTAAGCCAGTAGAAGTCTACTTGATGATTTTTTTATGACATTAACAAAAGATCTGCTTTGGGGTAACTGCAAAAGAAATCAATGTTAGAACACTGAGAGCTCCGGTTCACTGTTCTTCACACCTGTAGCAGAAGATTGTGTGGTTGATTGAAGAAAACAGTCTCAATTTATTCACTTGTAGTTAAGAACAGTCTGGATTGCTGTCAAACGTGGATAAACCGCGTGCCGTTTTTGCCTGCTTTTTAAACGCAGGTGGTATGCTCACTTTTATCCAACACACCACTTCACTCAAGCAGCTCACGACAGCTAAGCGGCTACAGATGCACACTGCTTTGAGGTATCTTCCAGAGAGCTTTCTGTGATGCTGCTCGGAGATATAAGTAGGGTCTGTGTTGACGAGAGACTATGTTATATCTGCAACAAGTCCACCAACACTACATAGCCTACAGGGAATGAGAGAGCAAAGATGAAAAGAGGCAGAAATCAGAGGGAGGAACAGACTCGCAACTTTTCTTCCTCCTGAAAATAGCATGTGTCGAGTGAGTGACGCGGTGGCCTTTGAGATGAGGATGCATCCCCCCCCCCCGAGAGTGAGAGGAGACAGGGAAGGGGAGGATCAGAGGAGGATATACTTGCGCTCTGCAGCCTAACTTATTGACAGGTCATTGCCTTGGCAGGCTCAGAGTTGCACATTGTTTCATCTAAATTTAAGCCCAATCACAAACACCCTGACAGTCGATTTTCATTCTCTCATTTCCAAAAGTCTTGAAAGAGAAACAAAGCCTGATTTTCATTTTATCTTCCCTCTTTTCATCCCGAGCCTGAATTAGCTGAGACTGAAAATCCTATTAGAACTGCTGCAGTCAACAAACTCATAAAGAGCCATGAAAGCGGTAGACCTCGTTAATGATGCGAGATTGCAGTAGTAGTTAATCATGATGATGAGAGATGTTTAAAAAAAATGGTTTACTTGGGATGCACATTGCACATATAAAAACATGATTGCAATTACAGGTACTGTTAGAAATCTCCAAAGTGTTAACATGATGCCCTCTGTTGTCTTCAAGATGTTTTGAAGAAAAGATGCCAGAGGTCTTTTCTATGTATTGCAATCGCAAGCCATAATCCTGTGATCTCCAGTCAGATGTGTAGATTACTTTTACAAGTGATGTGCTATTTTGAGTCTACTATCGTATCCCAAGGGCAAATTTATTTGGCATTGTCTACCAGTACTCATCACTTAAGCGACCACAATAAAGGACGTTATCATCTAAGGACCATCTCTCTCCCGCCCTGTCCTCCCCCTCCTAGAAATTAGCATAAACTATGCACAGCAGTGTTTACTGCATATGACATCAGCTGTGATAGCGGTGAAATTGATTGCTATTTCAAGCTCTGTAGTAGGTTCCTGTGGGTAATTTGTGTGACTTTCCAGCAGCTGATTTTGATGAAGTGGTTGCTGTCTGGACCAGGGGACGACAGCTGCGGAATGTAGAGTAGCTAACTGGTGACCTGCGAGTGATACACTGCCTTGCATATACAGTATGCTGTAGATGTGAGCCTTTATTTAATGATGTAGCACATATAGCTCTGGAAACCAGCTCCTAAATGATGTGTGGAGTATCTAAGACTAACCAGTCCTGGGATTTGGTGCCGTAGTTTCTGGCTTTTAAGGATGACAGTTATTGCAGTCACATCAACATATTCAGAGGAGCTAAAAGGGAATTGTTCCTCTCCATTGTCACCACGTGTTTGCTCATGGTGGGAAGTGTGGGGTTTCTCTCTATAATATTGTAAGCTCTGACCTTACCTAAGATAATGTATGTTATGATTTCGCACTATATAAATAAAACTGAATTGAACTGAATTAAATTGAACTGGGACCTTCCTGTGCAGACTGCATGTTCCACCCGTGCCTGGGTGGGTTTTGGCTCCAGACCCGACCCTTTAAGGATAGTGGTATGGATAATGAATTATTGAATTGAATTGAATTGAACTGAATTTAATTGAATTGAGACACGACTGTGGATTGTTGGCCATTGTAAGGAAAACATTGGGTTCTTTTAGATACAAAAGTCTAAGCTATCATATTTGAAATCTACATGACTTTGTTTTTGACAAGTTTGGCCAGCTGTAAACACAACATTGACATATTATAACCTTCTACAGTTGTCGATGTAGTCTTGGCAAACAGTTTCCTTTATACGCATCCAAAAGACATGAAGCAACTTGATTTGTGTCCAGTTGTCGAATGTAAGTAATATCTTGTGTCCGCTGACTTGAGGAAGTTATCCATCTCTTTAGCTGCTTAATGCTCCTCTATGTTCCTTTGCTAGATGCTAACTTTGTGTGTCTGCCAGTCGGTGCCCAACAGGTACCATACATTGGGTTTGTCCTAGCTTTTTTCACTGCAAACAGCTGCCCGCAGGAAATGAGGGTGATGAGAGAGGTGAGGCTGAACCAAAACCATAAAGGTGCAAGCCATAAAACCAAAACAATTAGCTAAAAGACACTAGAACGCTCCTGGTAGCTGAGAAGAATGCCACTGTGTGATCATTCTCTGTCGGTTTATGACTTTGAAGAACATGTTTTAAATTGCATGCAGTCATTTGATCAACTGTTGATCTAAAAATATTGACAGTGCAGCTTTAACTTTTTTTCAAATCCACACCCTCAAACTCCAGCTGAATTCAAAAGAGTGGCAAGAATTTACTTTCAGTTCACCATGTGCATGTCTTAGATCCAGAACAGCAGTGGAAGCAGTCATGCCACACCAGGCTCTAGAGCTCAGTCAACCTTTTTTTTTTCTTTCCTTTTTTTTTTTTTCAATTCAGACTCTTCAAAGAGAAACTGATATTTAACAGTTTCCACTTGAACACAAGCCTGTCAATAAAGAAGAATGAGAACAGAGTTGGATTAGGGAGGGACTCTTAAATCCTGCTCAGCCAAGAGCTTTATTAAAAATTCCACATAATTGCACCTGGGAGTAGTCAGTGCTGCAGCAACTACCTTAAATATTTTATCAACTATAAAATCAGTCAGCTGGTGTCTGGTGCTGTGTGTGTGTTTGGGTGTGTTTCTTTGTTCACTAAACCCAAAGGACTGATCATAAAAATATGAAATAAAAAAACATGCGAGAAATGAAACTCCAACTAAACTTTTTTTTTTCCATTTTGTGTCACTGTTTTTCAGTTTATAATACAGCTAAGGAATATTTTATAATCAGTGGTTTACATGTCAGAAGAATATACCACCACAACAAATTCCCAGGGTGTCAAGCTACACCAATAACCCTGACCCTATGCAAATGAGCTGAAAGTGAGTTGAAATTCCAGAAAGAAAATACAAACAAAATAAAATATACTGTAGCCAAAAGAAGCCATTAGTGCAGCTTGCACAACTGGGTCAATAATTTGACTGTGAATGTAAGCTTATTTTAACATTTTACATTACTAGACCTCAAGGAGAAAGTGATTCTGCAGCTGACAAGGTGCCTGATATATTGCGACCTGTCACAATGACGTTGGCATTCTGTGTGACCCGTGGTGGTCTGACACACTTTGGTGCCTCTTACAGAGGGTTATGTGAAGCTCAGATAGTTGAGCATTAATCATTCAGGGAAATATCCCTCCCTTCCTGTGTGTCTGCGTCTTTGCCGAGGGTGCTACTAGACCTCATTTATTGGAGCAACAGCAATATTTTGTTGTGCTCCAGTAAGTATGTAAACATGTAAATAAATTTTAAAAAAGTAAAAATAAAAGAAATAATAATAAAAATCAATCTTGTACTCCGTGAAATAAAATCCCCACTCATCTGTATCCTGGACGAGGTACAGGGTAGAGAGAGAACTGGCAGCATTGAGAAGCAGGGCACGACTGGACATCTGAAACACCAAGTGTTTTCCCAATGAGTCCAGAAGCACAAAAAACTCTGTTTGGTAGTCTTGCCATTGACTAGCCTGCCAGCTCCAGTGTGTGTCTGTGTGTGTGTCAGGGTCATTAATTCATCACATACCACAAGTCCATCTGTCTTCCTCCACCACTTTAACTTTTCTGCTGTCTATTTTAACATACAGAGCACTGTTTTGCACATAAACAAAATCAACCTGACGTACTGTGCTGCCTTCAGAGTGCTGTGCATTACAAGGTCAGTTTTGGTTACATGTCAATAAGAACTGTGTGTTTGAGGTCATTTTTAACTTTTTCTGCACTAAACCAGACAGCGATCTTTACCCTAACCTTTACCACGGACTGTGAGTGCCCAAACATGCTGAGACAATGATGAGATGACAATAAGAGTGAATCAGAACAGTAAAGTTCTGGGCATGAAACCAAACCAAAACAAGCTATTAGAACAAAACTATTGACAGAGCAGCTTTAAAAAGTGAAAAATGTTTCTCTTCAGTAATACTTATTGAGAGACTCGGGCTGGTGAGTGAAGTAAGTTTTTAATCCTTGATATCACTGTTGAATAGAAATTCCCCTCACTGCACATAATGTATATTTTGTATTCTGGACTTTTAATATGTAATATGTGGTTTCTGTATGGTCTGCAATGCAAACACTGATTGTATGTGACTTCAAATAGAAAGGGAATAAGTCCATTTACTCAAACCTCTATCCCATCTATTTCATTTGATCCCATAATGGCTTAACATGTATTTAACATCATAAAAATACAGTTTTGATTTACCATTGTTATTCTACCCCAAAACAAGCAGCAGAAGTCATGAGGTACAGCAATAAGGACATGATCCCTCACTGGCTTCCCACAAGCAAATTCAATCAATTGTGGTTGATGGGCATTAACTTTTTTCCCTTCTGTCATGCCTAAATGCCCAAGAAGTAGAATTAATTAGGATTAGAATTAGAAACTGCATCAGTCCCATTGTAGTCACTGTATTGCAATCACAAATACAGCCCTACAGAACCAGACCCAGATTCATGTCAGGTGATTGTGATGTTTTCTGTTTTTAATGTTATGTAGCCCCCAAAGGTGTAAAGAGTGTGCTTTACAATGTGACTATGATTTACATGACTGCATTAAAAACATAATTTTTTCAGATGTTGAATTCCAACTGTGGGATACATTAAGTGCCTCAACATTTTCTAGTGCTGGAGATATAAAAACACCATACACTCGTATTTCGCTGATGTGATTTCAAATGCAGGTGCATAGATTTAGCCTGATATAAAATGTGTGTTTAAATCTCTCACACACTTCACATCCCTAAGTGAACTGAGGAGTGTCACATCAGATAGTGTACATTTCCCAATCAATCACAGGAGTGGGGGAACAGTGTTGTCTGTATTGTATATGTAAGTATTTATAGATGTGCATGAGCAGTGTATGTGTACAGTATGTGAAGATTCATGAGAGCGTGCATGAACGTGTGTGTGTGTGTGTGTGTGTGTAAGCATCCATATGCACGCATGCATGCGGCCGTGCGGGCCGCAGAGAGGGCCTAGGAGCAGGTAATTACTGCACCGTGGTGAAACATCATTATTCACTCATCTGCCCACTAGCACCATCTGTCCTGCTGAGCACCACCTCATACACAATCAGCACCACACCAAGGACAACTCCACCCACCCCCACACACACACCATCCATCTATCTCCTTGAGCAGTGGCTTATAGGACACCACTCATCACTTCATCTTTCCCTCCATCTATCCTCTATCACTCTCTATTTTTTACCGTATGCTGTATTTTCCCCATCTATGCACGATGCGAGTAGGTTATTCTGTTACTCATTAGGTAATTCAGGTAATTTGGGAGCGTTCTTGAGGAATTTCATGTGTCATTCACAAAGTAAAGCTATAATTCATTTTGCAGCTTCACCTTTTGGGGTGCATTATCCCAAATTAGATCATGAAGAGTCAGCTTGTAAATCGGCGAAGATGCATCCCAGCTGGTGCTAGTGGACTGCAAATAATTTCCAGAGGAAATATGTGGGTAAAATGATGAGGGAAAAAAACTGAAAGCGATGATAAAAGTAGGCAGAAGCAGCACAGTCAGTTAAGACAAAGTGGAAGCTCTGACTTCAGGAGCAAAGTGGGCAGCGAGAGGAAAACCACAACTCAAACTCTGCGGGACATTCTTGCATGTATGGAAAATTTGCAGGCTGCAATTAAAACCGTGGGATGACTAAATCTATCCTAATGATGCGCCTTATTATGAGTGTCCATTACTCTCCACTTGCTCCCCATGCTCTAGAGGGAAAAAAGGAACTTTAATAGCAATTTGCAGTAATGCACCATGCCATAATTCTGACTCTGTCTGCTGGCTGCATCGATGGCCGGGTGTAATTGCCGTTTTACTCATAGCTGATGGATTAGAACATAAAGTAACAAGAGAGGAACAATCATGTCAAGGAGATGGATGGATGGGCTCATAGGAGTGAGTGAGTGAGTGAGTTAGTGTGTGTACGTATGTGTGTGTGTGTGTGTGTGTGTGTGTGTGTGTGTGTGTGTGTGTGTGTTCTGTTTTTTTTTTGGGGGGGGGCGGTTGTAGATAAAGGCACGGGGCATCAAGCCGCAGATGTGGATTGCTTCTGGGGATTTATCCCATTTCATATTTCACATTTCACGACTTTTCCTATCCAGTGTCATTCTGATGTAGAATAAGAAGAAACACAAAGTGCTCACCCACAGTGACATGCAGACACACACATAGATACCAAGTCACCCTTCAACAACAAAAAGAAGTCCGAACTAAAACGGATTTTTATCATTTTCCAATGAATCTAGTCATTTTTCAAAACCAGTGTGGTCAGCTAAATCAAGGAGAAGACATTTTTCTGAAGTGTGTTTCACAGGTACTCCTCTTCCTTTCTCAAAGCCTTGAACTAAAGGCTCTGCAGCAGAGCTTTTAAGTTGCTTCCCTGTCAAATAAATTTGATTACCAAGGCCTTCCTGCTCTGCTGTTTCCGCGAGGTCAGAAGTGGGGGAAAAAAATTGCTAGGAAAAAAAAAGTCAATGCAGTCATAAAATGCCAGGCATTCAAGCGTCAAGGCCTCATAAACTGCAATATTCTGTATTTTTCTGAATAGTCTAGCTGCACAAAGCATTGATAATAAGAGGCTAGTCATTCATCACTGCCACACATTATAAAACTCTGTAGCAGATAAGTGAGGAAAGACCCTGAAGCCTTAAAGAATGTCACAGTGACTCAATTATTATCTTTTTTTTTTTTTTTTTAATAAGGATTAAATATTCTGCCTTAGAAGTATTTAGCGCTTTATTAGATTTCATCACAGTGCAGGTCATTTCTTCTTGCGAAGTCTATCCAAACGATCTACAGGTTGTCTGGACCAAGTCTGGACTGACATCCAGTCTGTTGATCCCTGCTATGTCCTGACGCACCCAGACAATTAATGCTGCTTTAAAATCTACGGCTAGGTAAATAAATAAGAGGCCAGGGTAAATTAAAACTCTGATGCAATTACACCACCACTTCCAGTTAACCCCCTGGCAATTAACAAGCTGTCAGCTGGGATGGATAGGAGTGCGCATGGAAGTAAGGGACTGTGTGTTTGCGAGTGCGTGTGCATGTTTATGCAAGTGTGTGCATACCCAGCTGGCCATATAACACCCCACTGCTGATGCAAACTCAATACGCTTAATTAAACTGCACAGAAACTCTATCAGCATACTGAGAAGAAGCAGCCGGGTGCCGCCAACAATTGAAAAGTATTCTCTCTGGAAAGGTCAAAGGTCATGAAACTTAACTTTGTTGATACATGAATAAGAATGTCTGACACCAGGGTGAGAGAAATACACAACAAATGCAGGCTTTGGAATGCATGAAGAGCCTGAACGGAATAGAGAAAGAAACTATCCTGACTACAGATTCAACCAGAGCCAAGGATGAGTTAGAATCATAGAATAGCACTGATGCTCAAGCAATAGTCTTTTGCAATACATCAAAGGCTACTGCTATTTGGCTAGAGAGAGAGGGAGAATGAGCAAAAAAAGAGTGAAATAAAGGGAGGGGAGATGAGAGCAAGGTCTTGGCTTGGTTTCAGACACCCTGCAGTTTGTGTGTGTGTATGCATGTGTGTGTGTGTATCTACGCCCATCCCTGGGGCCTAGCTTTAAGGAGCCATTAAAAGCCAGATACGAGCCAGGCTGACCTCCTTGCACTCCTAACGATTTTTGATGCCAATGGAAAAAAGCAAAACATATCATCCCCCCTCACAGCCATATTGCTATCATAGCACTTTAATGAAAAAGAATGCAGGGTACTGTCCCAGAGGTCCAAGACAGATAGAAAGGTTAGAGTCTAGAGTTTAGGGCGAATTAAAGGGAGGGAGAGGCTCACAGGACATGGATGATGACATAGGACAACAACAGCCTCCTTAGGGAAGTCCTGCACAATATTTGACCTCCTCAGGCCAATGTTAAACACTGTCCAAACCAATGTCAAGTGCC
Organism: Trachinotus anak; assembly: GCF_046630095.1. NCBI lineage: Eukaryota > Metazoa > Chordata > Actinopteri > Carangiformes > Carangidae > Trachinotus > Trachinotus anak. The sequence continues at coordinate 20,346,844 of NW_027273872.1, read as the reverse complement.
ATTTGACACACATGCACGCACTGGGTGTATGTACACACGTTTCCACACAATCAATCTTTACAGGCATGCACACAGCAGCAAAAAAATCAAGCTGTCTGCACAACCCTCTACTGCATGGAAGGGAGGCAAATGCAAAAAAAGTATGCCCTCCTTTGTAATGCACACGCAGATGTGCAAAAGTGCTCACACACACATTCACACACAAACACACATTCTCTGAACCCAGTCTCCAGTCCAATCAAAGCAAAGCTAATTACTGTGTTTCCGTGGTGTTATTCCAGCGTGGAAGTAGCTCGCCTGTTGATGGCGTCTAGGCTTAAATTACTGCTTTAATTACTGATGCTAATGTTTTCCCTGCTATTAAACATTTATGCAAAGTGGCATCCGGAGATGTTCAATCCTTATCTCCACGGATCCCCAGGGGCTGAGGGGCTGGAGGGGAGTGTGAGGAGGCCAGGGACTGAGGAGGGAAAGTGCCATCGCTGCAGTTCTGCCCATGCCTCCACAGTGGTTTGTTGTAAAACACCAGTGCTGGCCTTTGGCTTAGGGCCCAAGTGGAGAAACACGACTTTACTGCTGCTGGAGGAAGTGTGCACCTTCGCAGGCATATATTATAATTCTTTATTGTAGTACCAAGGGATTTAGACATACAGGGTGAGGGAGTAGAAAGGTTCTGTGGGGTGTTGGCTTCAGCTGAAAGCAGCAGGACAAAGGGCAAAGAGAAAACGTGGGGTGGGAGGCAGGGAAAGACACGGCAAGAAGAGGAATTGAATATTAGTTACTGTACATCATGTCGATAGAAGGGAGTCATGTGAGACAGTTTGAGGGAAAAGAAAAGAGGAGACAGGGAATAGAAGCACAGAAAGATAGTGAGAGAAGCAGAAACATAATTACAATAAGCCCACTATTAGCATAGTAAATGCTAATCAGAGTTTCATAGACGGCATATCTTGGCCGTAGGTGTCCCACAGTGATACTCTGACTAAATCAATAACTCTGGGATTCAATTATTGTCCCCTACTGTTCACTATACTCATCCCCTTCCCTCTCCTTCTCTCTGTCTCTGCATAAGAAATGCAGACAATTAATTCATCAGGGTGACTTTGTAGCTCAGCGAGAGCACCCTGGAAACTACCCATGTGGAGTGCTATGGCGAGTTTGACAAACTTGATAAATGCATACAGACACTTCAGTTCTCTGGATATCTTGACAGATAGACTGGGACATATTCATTTCTTACTCCTTCCTGTGTAAGGAAAGTATAAGAAAAAAAAAAAACAACAAAAAACAAAACATCCACTGTGGTTGTGTTTTGAATAAAACATGAGAGCTCCCCTGGTCAAACTACTTGCAGGGATATCTGTACAAAGCAGTTGACATAAACCGCAAAAAAAAATGCAATGAATTCACCATGTCCTCAACATATCCTCACAATTGTTTCATTTTCTTTGAATCAATTTTACAGAGAATTCACCTCATGTTCATGTCCATGTGCCCATGTGTTCATGATCTGCTATATCAAAGTGTTTACAGCAGGATGGTAATGGCAGTCAGTGGATCCACCTCTAAAATATTTGAGTCATTGTACATTGTATGGATTACCATAATTTGTAAAACCTTGGTTTATGACCAAGTACCTGAAGAATTCACGTCAGCCTCAGCTATGCTTTGCAGCAGCTTTAGTGTTTAGTGCTAATTAGCCAATGGTAGCCTGCTGACAAGCTAAACTAAGAGCAAACATGGTAAACATTACACCTGTCCTTCTGGGCATGTTAGTATGCCGTTTTTTTCGCATTTAAGATCGGAGCCTCACAGACCACTAGCATGGCTGTAGACTCTGACGGTGTCTTCAGACAGATCAGAAAGCCAATGTCTGAGACAATGAGAAAATGGCACAAAAAAAATTGGAAAACAATCTACAGCTTAGATCATTTCACTTTTAAATTCTGGGTCATTTGTGGAGGAATGATTTCACATGATTTATTCTCAAATTGCACAACGGAGCATTTTGAATTCCCTACCTCTCCACTTGCCACCTCTGACTGGCCTTTTCTCCATGGTAATGACGGCTGAGGCTCATGGGTATTGTCGTATTTAAAACTATCTATCATGCTAAACGTGTAGACAAAATGTGATTTCTCAGAAGCAAAAAAAAATCAAACTAACAGCCATAACATAAACCTGTAGAGTCTATTTTTCCATATCCAGTAACATTAAAGATACTGTTTAAAGTAAAAATTGAAATGGGAATGTAGAACAGGGAGAAACACTTCTGGAACCAGCGTCCAGGCAGCAGTGTTTTATTTTAACTCACCGCTTATTAAAAGTAGGGGTTAGAGTACATTACAGCATTTAACATTCACCTCAACGTGAAGTTAAAATTTGACATTAACATTCAGAGTTTGTTACCTTAATTGGGAGTTCAACCATATAATTATCAAATCATTTAAATGTGTTTTAGTCTACTCACCGCAGGGAGGGTGCGCACTGAGAAACCCTTTTAATTTCTCAGTCATCCTCTCCATCACCTCCCTGAGCCTTTGCTAATCTAAGCAGGATTCCCTAAATGTTAGTGCTTGTTGTTCCTCAATTGAGAGTGCAGTTTCATTTTATGGAACACACCTTCGCGTCACTCTGTGTGTGTACACTTACAATGACATGTACACTAGATGGTGGCAAGATAGATAACAGAATTCCACTATGTGTCTGTGTATTTGCTGAAAGGCTATTTCAGACCCAACAAAAACAGAGAACTGTGCCGACAGAAAGGAAATGTCTTTTGTGTTGGACTGGAACAGAGTTTGTTTTCCACGAGCCTCAGGAAGTGCTGAGCACAGGAGAAGAAGCCTCTCTGCGCAGCCTAAAGCATGCATAGCCAGCATCCTACCTGCCTGTATCCATTTCTCGCTCCCCCAAACAATGCGTGTGGAGTCACACAAGTGACACAACAAGGGGAAAGCAGTCCAATCTGGTCCAGTCCTGCCTTCCGTGGCTTGGCAAAGGGTCCCCACTCTGCTCAGCTCTGCAAAGCTTGGCAAACGAACAGTGTCTTACGCTGTCTCCCTCTGTCTCACCAGTGCTGGGTCAGAATACAATGTGTTTGCAGCAGATGAGAAGAGTTAGGGTTGTGTACATGAGCAAGACTTTCTGTTTCCTACAGTAGCTGTCTGTTCTTCTCAACTGAATGCAGTTGTATCTACATGTAGCATGCAGCCATTTGTGTGCGAGTGTGGGCAGAAAGTACAGTAGAGTAAATAAGTTTGTTAAGAATGGTGGTTTATCTTCTTTTGTATCACTACCTGCAAAGTCTGTCACTTTTGTAACTTCTTTATTGGATTCCACTTGAATCGCTGTGTTTCCTGCCCACCCCTACAATTACCCCCCGGGTATGATTAAATTGGATTACGCTGTGATATTACATTATTCCCTGGTGTTGCTTCATGTTGTGCCATTAAATGATTGGTGATCCGCCGCAGTCCTCAGTTTACCACTTGTGAGTCTGCACGGACAATCGAGTCCAGTCAGTTGAGACGTGGATCACTAGAAAAAGGGGGAGAGAGAAAGAAATAACTTACGCCAATGGTACATGATCAGAATTTTTGTGTCCCTTCCTGTCAACTGACTCCAACTGAGCCAACAAGGCGGCTTTCTAATGAATCCATTTGCATCTGTGAGTTGTAAAGCTTGAGTTTTCTTTTGTCCATGCACTTCCTTATTACTATGCACCATAGCAAACCTCAATGAATCCCAAGTCAGTGGAGGCTTGAAGTAGATGTATTGTGAGAAATCAAGGTTGTGTATATAGAATGAAAAGGGGGGAAATTGAGAATATCAAGTGTTTTATCCTATCTATGAGGAATATAGAAAGTTGGTGTGAAAAATAATTATTCAGCAGGGCCTCTGTGCATCAGCCTGCTCTAAATCCCTCAACTGGTACTCATTACCTCTCAGCAGCAAAACATATAGACACACACACACAACACATACACAGAACCCCTGTGTTTGAATTTACCATATATTGCAGAGCGCAATGCTTTGATTTTCCCCTGTTGTTCTCTGGAGTTGTGTTTTCAGTGGGAATAGAGTCAGCCTCTCAGGAGAGCTCAAAGTTCACCAAAACATCCACAAATTAAGGAGCTCAAGTCTGGGAAACTGTTCAAGTACAAACAAGATAACAGACACACCACAGGTGCAAGCAAACAGAATCTAGGACCTTAATAGAGGTAATATAGTGAGAATGGGTTTTCAAATTTCAGGATAAGCATGCTTCTGTCAGAGGATAAGACCTGCATTTCTACTGTGTGTTTGTTTTCCTCACTCAGTGTTCATGAAAATGTGCCAGATCATTTTCAGAGGGCAGATTTGCTCAGTGCACCCACCCACATGGCTACACTGTGGAGCTATACAACCCAGTGGAGTATTATAGATAGAGTCAAGTCTGTTACCTCCCCCACCCCCCCTTTCACAAGTTATGAAACTGACCTTAACTAATGATTTCTAGTAACCCCAGGTAAATGTCATCAGGGGAGTGGACTTCTTTTAGTGGCAGCTGGATCCATATCTGTGTCAAATGTCAAGAAAGGTACATCTGTACACACATAGACCTGTATGTATCTGTGTGTGTGTGTGTGTGTGCGTGTGTGTGCTCTGTCAGACAGTGACTTCCTGCGGCCCCAAGCTGAAAGTGCATCCTCAGCAGAACCGCAAGAACAGCGCGAGAAGCCGAGTCTGCAGAATGCTCAGAGTTTACACACATATACGGGCTCAGGATTTAGAGCATTAAATAACACACGCACGCACGCACACACAGACGCACACGCTCACGCTTGAGGGGCCTGTGTTTTACACTTTCTCAGCAACATTTATCTCTGCTTTATTTCAGGTGATAAAGCCACCTGATATAATTCAAAGAGCCAGACAGTGGGACAGCATGTAAATGCAGCCATGAAAATGAAAACTGGGCTTCTGCAGAATTTCAACTGCCCCCAAAAGAATTGAGGTGCTCTGCTACAAGGAAATATATAACTGCTGCTCTTCTAAGTCAGACCCCTGCCAGCTTGGTTATGCAAAATGCATGCAAATGGGCATATTTATTGGAGATTAAAAAAAAATACAGTGCTAATTGAGTATTAGCATTGTGGACAACTGTTGTTGACTCATCGCTTTGACTCTGATTATGGCAAAATGTAATGATGCAGTTGTTAGTGCATAATCATCAAATATTCTTCATGAGAATTGGTCCCATGGTTCAAGGTTACTCTCGCGATGTGTGTTCCCTTTAAAAAATCATAGGTACGTTGTGTCAGCAAAAAATAAAAAATAAAGGTCACAGCATTTTGGTATGGACCAACATGACTGACTCCAGTCTCTTGCCATCTGCGAGCAGCTCATCAGGTTCGGGTGCAGGTGTCTCGAGGACTTGGTGTTTGTTTCCTGCAGCATATGTCACTTTGCCAAGTTGAAAATGTAAAATCATGCAGCCGATGAGCTCATAAAATCCCGCTCCCACAGGTGTTCCATAAAGTTGTTGTTGCAGAGGCTGAGTGTTTTATTCTGGGAGGTAACCTTCCATCAAGACACTAACAGTCCCGCTGAGATTCACAAGGACGACGGGGTCACAAGAGGAGCCAATAAACACTGTCTTATCTGCAGGTGAATGCGCAAATAAAATCTACTTGGCTGCGTAGATTTTGTGATTTCATAAGGTCACGACCTGTGTGTTTATGCCTTTAAAAACTGGTTCATATCCCTGATTGGTTATATGGTCTTATTTTAAACTACCCAATTATCTGAGCAGATCATGAGGGGTTTTTGTAATATATCTGCCTTTCACTGTAACCTCTGGCTAGAGGATTTACTGAGTCAACTACTCAGTCACATTATGATTATCAAGCTCATTTAATGCACAGACCAGCAGGAGGTGTAACTAGCTGAATCTGTCTTTCCCTTCTAACACCCTCTAACCTTGCGGCTGACCTACTGTCGACATAATGAGACAAAGATGAGGTAAGAAGACAGTTTAACATCAGGAGCTGACCCTGCCATGTTTATGGTGACCACATGGTGACATCACCAGCTTCATTTAGATGAATTCACCCAAGGAGGAAAGAGTTAAATGTGACACTCACCTTAAATCCTGATTTTAATGAAGGGTGGGAGAATCAAGAGGATCAGGAAGAAAGTTTTAACATTTTAAAATTTGTGACGGTAATAGATACATTTCTGGGAATTGTAAATTACTGTAGATGAAGTTTTTGAATATATCTGCAAGCAATTCCTGCGACAAGTCAACAAATCCAATCAGAACACCAAAACCAGCAATACATAAACTGCATGCTTTCTGGATGCTTTCAGGGCCACAGTATATTGGTTTATTTTCATTTTTTCTCAGTCAGCTCCAGGTGCTATAGTGGAATGGAAGACACTGGAGCATTTAGAAGATAAACAGCTAGATAATAAAATGATTGTGAATATCATTGCTCAGTGTTTTTGCTAACATGTTAGCCATATCGACGATAAAATCACAACGTTGTCTTCACAGTTGTTATACTGCCCCCAGTGGTCACATAGTGGATTTGTTGAGTAAAACATTGCAGACCTTTCTACTCCCTTTTTGACCAGTGTCTTTGCAGTCAAGGTTTGGATTCAAATTCAAATATAAAATGTCCTTGATTCACTTTCAGAGTGCTGCCATTAAACCATTCAATTACAAATGCTAAAGTTTTTATGTTTCTCCTTCCAGTGATATGAAAATAGCCCCACCCCCACCCCCCACCTGCCATAAATGGATATATGCTTAGGCAGGAGGGATCCATCTCCTGCGGGAAAATGGCCTCATATTCTTTAATTCATCTGTCAGACTAATTGTCTACCAAGACAGCTAGAAGCACAATGCATCAAACAGTGTTGTTCTGGCACAACAATAGTTTGGCAAGTCCAACAGAGAAGGCAAAATAAAAGTCACAATTTACATTGATAGGAATATCAATTTTGTCCTTCCTACATTGTAAAGCTCATTAGCTAGAGATTGCACTTGCTGTTTTATCACTGGGTTGTTAAGATGAAAAGCGAGAAGGAAAAAACAGAATATTAGTTACCTGACAATCATCAGTTTTACAGTGAAAGCTCATTAATATCATCTGAAAACAAATGTGTCTGACCAAACTAACTATACACAATGATGAAAACTTTCCTTTTATTCTGAAACTGGCCATTATATCATGAAAACTTGCCAAAATAATATGTTTTGTTCCTCTCAGTTGATGAGTCCTCCATCCAAGGGCTACTTCAGCATCTGCATTGTCCCAACTTACACACAGCGCAGACAAACACATGCATGCACACACACAAATTGCACTCAGAAAATTACATCACTTCCCTGCCGTTGTCTGAAAATTACATCTGTCCCCCACCATTGCACCAATCACTCCCTAGGTAACCTTTTTTTTTCTCCTCTTCCCCTCTCTTTCACCTTACCTCACTATTTTAGGCTTCTCCCTCCACTTTAACTTGGCCCTAAATTGCCAGGCTTGAATTGCCCTATGAACAGCGTGGGGTGGACAGGCCGGCAGGAGGTGCGTGTGAATGCGTGAGTCTCTGTGTTATCACCATCTCTTTTCATTTTCCTCTCCAAGTGGTGCTGTCAGGAGCCAAACAAGATATCACTCTCCGCCTGCACCCCGCCTGGGAGTCACAACATAACATAGAGGAAATGGAATAAAAGAATAAAGACAAAAGGTAAACAAAATGGTTGCCTACCAAATTCCAGTCGCTATACCGGACTAATCCCATGATTCTCTTTGTTCCTTAATCTCATCAGCCACTGGGGCCCCTGCATGGCTTTCTGGGGGCAGATAATGGCGCCATGTCGTGTGTTATGATGAACTTCAGGACCTTATTAAAGAGAAGCTGCATGCATGTGTAAAGGCAGGTGTTTTCACATGAGGAAAAACTGCCACGCGATTGTAGGATGATAACTGAAAGGTTTCTAACCTTTCTCCACATGAGTCTCTAATCGGACATTTCCAATTTTGCCATTATCAACACCAAAAACTTTCCTTCTCAGACTGCTTCCCCTCCCTATCCCGGGATGTTCTGCTCAGCTCAAATAACCTGCCTGTTCTCTGAATCAAAATATGACAACCTCTGACTTTAAACAGTTGTGGTGTGGTTTTTATTGCTTAAATAAACCTGCGGTCAAGGAGAGCTGTGACCATCACGGTGCCAGCGCTGTGAATCAATGTGTTTATTCCTCCATGTCATGTTGTAATAGCAGCCTCACGCACAGCACACAGCCATACGCGTAAAAGGCACCGGTGGCTTGTGTTTTAATAACTCCATTAACTGTAAATCTAAACCCACCTACTGCGACAACATTATGCTGAGAGGTGGTTCAGATACAGCATTTCTCCAATTATAAAGCATGCCATCTTCCTCACTCTAGTGTGTCTGGGTGGGGAGCTGGGTCATAAAAGTGCATGATTTAAGCCAAGCAGCTATCAAGGTTGTGTGAATCTCAGCTTATAACAGCTTCCATTCAGCAACAGGGAAGGCTAAATGGGGGCACAATGATCCACAAGCTGATTCACACAGCAAGTCTTGTCTCACTTGGGAGCCAACACGGAGGGAGTATATTTTGAGCAAACACATGCATTGTCCAATATAAATATCTCACAAAGAATATGCCTGCATTCATTGTTTTGATTAAGAATCACATAAACTGGCAAGCTGGCTGTTTTTATGAACGCAGCCATAGACAGATACTGTTGTAAAGTATTCTCTGCTGCCCTTTTCCACAAAGTTTTAAAAGCCATAGCAAGTAAAGCATGATAGGTTTGTCAAAGAGGCAGAGATGTTGGCATGTGTATTTTAGGAATGATGGTTTTCAGGACCTCCAAGTGCCACCAGGAGGTTACAACATCAGAAGCATTCTAGTGCCACAAACAGCTTGAGTGGTGCAATTTCATGCTCAGAGTAAATAAAAACGTGCCTGAAATCAGCAACACCATCTACTAATGTTCCTGCCTTGGCATCTCGCTCACCATTTGCAGATAAGCAAACAGTCTCCATGCACCATCCCTAGAATAGTAAAAGCCATTGAGCGAGCTCTTCTGCTCTACTCTGTGTTTATAGGCGCACAAATAGTCTGGTTCTGGAGTGATCACATAAAAGTCTGGGACATGCATTCAAATATAAACCCCATTCCTCCTCCTGGGTCTCTTGCAAACTTTCAAAAAAAGACACATGCGCGTGCACGTAGACACGCACAACATGTGCTATCTTGTGCTCCTTTGCAGCCGTCCGAGGCGGCATCCATCTCTGTAACTCAGCCTGTGGAGGTTACTTTAGGGGCAAACTGCTCATTACTCCAAGTGTTGTTAGCCAAAGTACACACGCACCAATTCATCAGCACACACCAATTTGTCAGAGCCACTCACTTCTGCTTGTTAGCAGAGTACTTCAAGTCTATGAGTTTGATAACTCTAGTGTGCATGCCAGCCTGCTCCGTGTGTGTGTGTGTGTGTGTGTGTAAGCATGTGCACTTCATGTGCATGCCTGAGTATTTGAGGGGAATGAAATCAGCAATCTGTGTGTCTGTGTGGATGCATTTTACATCTGCAGCCTGATACCTGATGTGCCTTTGTCCATCTGTAATTCAGCCTGTCTCTGTCTGCCCATTTCCACAGGCCCCCGCAGCAGACAATGTGTGTGCATGCGTGCAGACTGTCTAATCTGTTGCTGCAGAGCTATTGCTGGGGGACTGCAGAGGATATCCTTTATCAGACTGATTAGAGAGGAGGAGTAGAGCGATGGACGGTAGGAGGGAGAAAAGAAGGATAGAAGGGGGATAGAGCTTTCTCAGGTAAACACACCCCAGGCACTGTTCAATCCCAACATTAAACACACGCGTGCTCAAAGCCGCAGTACAATTATTCACCACAAAATGCTGCTTTCAACAAGCGCTAACCCCATTTAAGAGGTCTCCTCACCCAAAGGATCCTTTTTAATAAACAGTAGCAAACAAGCGTTGACCAAAAGGCAGCAAACCATTGCTCTGTGCTTTCTCTTTTAACTACTTAATTAATCAAGCACTTTGGCTGTAATGACCTGAAGTTCATTCTTCAAAGTAACTATTTACAAGTGAAAGCCTAAAACAGAGGAGTAGCTTGGGAAGCTTAAAGCGAGACTGAGGGATATTGTAACAAATAAACACTACCGCTTGGTAGTCCTTTGTATAATGATGATATGGAGTATGAGGAAATGCGCTTAAGCCACCCAGGCGCTCGTGCTAATGCCGCAGCTTCAAAAATCACAATTCATGCAAGTATCTGATATGATGAAAAAACAATTCTTTCATAAACTCCTTCTTTTTCATGTGAATAAATAGCATCCATTGAGACCAGACCAGAGGGAGAGTTGCCAGCCAGCTCTCATTTACATAAACACTTACTGTTCAATACACAGAGAGTGTGCAGGCTAAAGTAGATTGACTCTCATGCACCCATCCTATTAAACATTTATTAAACACGGTTAAAGCAGAGATGGGGTCTCATTGTGGGAGAATACAGTTAAAAAGCCATACAGAGAAACTGGAATGTACATGAGGGGGGGGGGATAATAATAAAGATTGCAAGTCTATTTTCAAAAAGTGGAGGGAATTGAATTCCATCGACCTCTGCTTGCATCACACTTGCTGATATGTTGACAAGTAGTAAATAGCAGTAGTGCTTAGACCTCTCCATTTTCCTCTCTATTTTTTTCCTTTTATGCCCTTTGCTTGCCAACAGCTCTCCTGTAAACCATGAAGCCGGGGCCAGAGGCCAGTCATCATCTTGTCATTATCTGATGGGAGCACCAATAACTTCCTTACTGCTTCCTTGTTGAGGTGGGTTGTGGAGGGGGGGTCAAGATGTCGGCCTGTGTCAGAAATAGAGCTCAAGAGGTAGAGCTCGAGCTGTGGTATATTGATGGCATTGACATATGTAGCAGACTGTGATTTGAATTCGCAAATCCTCATTATAGCCTGAGACTGTCTGAAGACAGCATTATTAACATAGAGAGAGGTACACATGCCCCCATGAATACTAAAGTCCTGCTTGCCTTCAGTGGAGGATTTGCTCCCAAATCGATTAGGAAAATATGTACTCTGCATCACTATGAGTTTGAGAACTTGGCATTATTGAAGTTAAGTCAGTGTTTTTCACCTACTCAGCACATTAACAAAAATGTTAAACTCAAGGTTAACATATTCATATTTGCCATTCGTTTTGGTAGTCAATGATTTATCACCTTCATTTTTTTTTTATCAGTCTATTTTGTTGTCAGTCTTGTCAAAGTTTACAATATTTTACAGAAAGTGATGATCTGGAAGTGACTTCCAGAAATTGAGTCAACAGAGTTTTACTCATTACTGTCTAAATTAGAGAGACGTCATTATGCATGCACACATAGTCACATATTCACTCACACACACACACACTTGTGATCTCCTGCTTTAGTTTGCCCTTGGTTTTCTCACTGTTTGCAAACAGTGCTGCCCTGGAAGCCTCTGGCTGGCCTCTTCAATGCTAATCAGAGCTCCCACACAATGGCCTTTAATGCTGCCTGCCACAAACACAAGAGCTGCATCTAATATTAAACCAGACAATAACCTTTCTGAAGAGGTTTAAGGTTTAAAATGTGGTCAATAGTGCTCTTACTTTATACTGCATAGATTAGCCTTTTATCCAGGGCAAGTATGTGTGCCTAACGATTGAGTGCAGTGGTTTTTTAAGGACACACATTTCCTACCATAACACCCTCTCATTTTTAAAGTCAAGGATTCTGAAAATTACACTTACTCATTTTCTCATTGAGAGTTAGACTAAGTTTTGTAGCACTCTGTTGACTGTATTATATGCTAAATATGAATAGCTCAGGTTAGCTTTGCACAAAAACAGAAACAGGACAAAGGAGCTTGCTTTGCGCTGTCTGACAGTAATAACATCCACCTAACTATTAAATTCACTAATTAATACATTCACTTGTTTCTATCAGTTAGCTTTAGTGGTGCTGGTTGTCAGAGTGTGTTGCTGTTTTCCCTGTTTCGTCGTTATTAAACTTCTGAAAACAAATGTCACCACAGCTAGACGTCACACTAGACTACCTGCATCTCAGACCAAAACAAACACTTTTCCTCAGCCTCCGGTCAGCCTCCGGTCAGCCACAACCCCCCCCCCCCCCCCCCCCCCCACCCCCCCACTCCCCAATTTTGAGATTCTTTTTCAGCAGCAGTGACATTAGTTAACCTAAGTAAAAATATTCAAATGAAGAGAAATTAAGTTAGTTTTTGTGTCAGTGCCTCAAAACTGAGAAGAAATGTCTCTCTCTAGATTCACTATTTTGCCCAATGAAAATCATACTGGAAAAAACCCACATTGATTTCTGAATTGATTCTTGTCTATATAGCAACCAAGACTCCCATGGTTTCTCAGGCGCAAACCCTCACTGTCTTGCTGTTACACATGTATAAAACAGCTGGATGCAACAAGTCCAGGCAAGTGCTCTAGAGACTGTCAAAAGTAATTATCTGGAAATATAGGAAATTTCTAACTGAGGCAACAGACTGAGAGAAATTGGTAGAATACAAGGGTAGGTTACAATACCCCATCAAATAACTCGAAGACAGATATGTGTGCAGCAGTGTAAGACAATCCAAGGATATAATTTCCCTTTTTTGTGTGTGTGTTTCTGAGCGTGAGTGAGTCACTGTTTGCAAATGTGCAAGCTTGTAGGTCTCTGTATGATCTCTTGCCCTCTGGGCTGTAATTAATTAGAGTTGCAACAAGGCCTGATTAGGATTCCTCTGTGATTCACAACCTCAGCGACCTTTCTATCCAGCCTGCAGAACTGATCTCGACCTAATGCAATCGCTACTATTGCAATGTACTGAATGTGAGCGCTACTCATTTAGCTGCTTGTCAAACATGTGCTGCACAACCTATGGGGATGTGTATGGACCGGCGTAGGAATGCAAAATAATACACTGTATGCTATTAAAAAGAGAAGGTTGTTCAAAATAAATAAATAAATGAAAAAGTAAGCATGACTCATTCCTCATGTGAGTGTTGTTATGGTTTAATAGGTACATGGTTTATTAATGTGATTCAGCAAAAAAAAAAAAAAAAACAGTAAATCCCTCTTTGCATTCTGCTGTGAAGCTGCGACTGGGAATATCTCGAACACCACAGCCTCTTGTCCTTGGCCACTAAGGATTACTTCCACTAGCCAGCTATTGAAATTGTTTCTTTTGATCTCACATTTCCAAATTAGGATTCTAATTCACACTATGAAAAATTAATTACCATTTTCTTGGGTTTCAAAGAGAATGGGTATGATTAGATCCACACACGGTTGGTATTAAATATGTTAAACACAGGCTTTCTTTTCTTTCTCTGAGACATTTTTGTTGCTAGGTCAGGGTGCAGAGTGTTGAATTAGTGATGACCTTCATGCTGTGACTCTCTTAAAGACGCTGTCTAGAAGTCAGCGCTTAGGTTTAAGAGTGCACTCTCGACTGCTAATACAAATGGTGCTTCAGCAATTATTCAACAATCCAGTTGAAGAACCAGATTTGAACAGATTTGTGGAATATCCACATCTGCTGTTAAACTTGGAGAGGGTTTTTTTAATATATATAAAAGAAAGCATCACATGTTGTCAGGGAAGAAGGAAAACACAGTCATAGTATCTGTCATACCATTTTTTTTTCCGTAGAGGAAACTCAGCAGTCCATGTTGCTCACAGAACTGTAACATCTTCATATGACAAGGAGGGAAAGAAACACATTTATAAAACAGCTGCTAACATCGAATGAAATGACAAAACAATTATTCATGCAGCCTTTACAAGTCAACATGATTTAAACAACTTGAATGATAAGCTGATTGCCACCAACTAACACATAAACAAATGTGATGAACACAGCACACCTATCTGCGTGGTCACGTCTTCCTGCCAACTGCACGGCTGCCTGTGAAGGGGAGTGATTGTGCTATTTACCCATTGTTGATGGAGCTGTTAATTTAAGTGTTTTTGTTTGATCCTTAAAGACCAAAGTTTCATTCAGCCCAACAGCTTTGATCACTAGCATATGCCTTTACCCTTCACTGTATCCTTCAAACAACAAGTCAATTGTTCTTGCTAATTAATGATGTTTCATTCAGTGTTTCATTTATATGACTAACGAAGTGCCTTTCTATCTCGACTGATTGCCAAGTGCTTCACTTCTTTGTCTTTTTCAATAAGCGATATTTAGGTATGTAATTAATTTCTTTTGCTGGAAACACAATTGATTCATTAAAAGGAGAGGACTCTCCTTATCGTTTTCCCACAAGGTTTGCACCCACAATTTAACTGTTCTATTTCAAGCATATAAACTGTTCAGTCGAGGCCAATCCCAATCAGGACACATTTAATGATAATGGTGGACTAAGCTATTCAAAGTTAGTTGACCTTACAAAATTGAAATGAAAGGAAATTAATTTTCATTGAAATTAACAATATGCTTAACAACAAATGGCAATTTAGTAAAGCTTGAAAGGTTTTCATTACCTCTTGTGTGAATATTCAGAAGACACAATAGACTTTTTCAAACTAAAGTGTATATTCATTGATTATCATGGACAGTGAAAAAGCCTTGATTTGACTGTTTTAATACATAATAAAACTTTATTCTACATATTCAAGTGATTTCTTTTGCCCTAAAAATCCTCCATTTCTTGTTGCGTGAGAGTATAAAAATGGTGGGATGAAGGGGTGGAGGGTCTGGAATAAAGAAAAAAAGAGATTCGTATCTCTTTTCTGAAGCCATCACTGGACAATAGATATTGATTCCAGCTGCACCACACATTGGAATACTCTATGGTGATCCATTTATCTGTTAATCTGTCTGCAACGAGAGGTAGAGAGCCAAAGCGGACAAGAGCCAATACACCAAAGTCTACACAACATTTTATAAACTAATTAATAAATGTTGGGTCTTAGCAGAGGCCAAGAAACCTGCCAGAGAGCTGCAGAAGAGCAACACTGCCACCTACTGCTGCGCTAATCCAATTCACCAGAAAGTAAGAGGAGCTTTGGCACCCACAGCGGCATTAAGATGAGAAAACAGGCCCTGCCAAATGCTGTCATATTGTGTTTTCTGGTTAAAAGAGACGACCACTGATTCAGCTGTTGTGAAGCTGAGGGAGATGAGCATATGGCCACAGTAACTAATACAGAACATGCCGACAATGTTAATTATAATTCACAGATTTAATAGAGATGGAAAGTTTGGCCTGAGCAGCATTCAAGGTTAGTGTATGATTTATGCAGGATACAGGGATTAAATCCTGTTGATGCTAATACTGGAATCAATTGCGAGCAACCTTTACAACAATCTGTTAGTGGAATTAAGGATTAGGCTTATTCGTTTTCCCATGAAAAAATATAAAACCAATCTGATTCCAAACATACGGATATGTTTCAGGCTTAACATTGGAGAGTCCTCATTAGCTATGTATACAAAACAGGTCTTGTATTCTATTGGGACTGGTTACATTAATGTTTTCCTCATGTTCTATGTGGCGCCATGCTCATAGGCTAAAAATGCAACACAGAAAAAAAAGGTTGTTATGATGAAGTGTTAAATCATATTTTCCATATTTGCATATTGCATTTTATGGACACTGTGTGTAAATTTAACTCAATTAAGTTTGAAGCAAGTTGAATTCTTTTTCCCTTCCCTTTTGTGTTATTCTGGTTCAACTTTTGTAATGTTAAAAAAAAAAAGCAATCTTTTTAAAAAAAATTCTATTTTCTTCAAAATTTATTTATTTATTATGTCTTTTTTATTACAACCCACACTGTAGAAAAGTATTGAGTATTGCTACTTTAAATGTTAAAGAAGGACATAACATTAGAGTTAATCAAACTAAAGTGCACTTTTGCTAGTATGAATATACCAGTATTGCTAGTATGAGTATGCAAATACTCAGTATTCTCCTACATACATTCAGGAACTATACAGCAGGAAAACGCAATAAAGGAATCATTCAAAGAGATCCATTTTCAAAGGTAAATATGACAGACATTAAAAGGCTCTTTTGAAGTGAAATGAAACTGAATTTTAATGCAGCGCCACCCCCCCGCCACCTATTTCTGCAGCTTATTGCAGAATAAATTGATTAAAGATCAGTGGGAACTTTGTGTGTACTTTATGTACTTCTCAAGGCTTAAGGGAACTTAATGTCATGCATCTTTATCAACAATAGTGATATGATTACCTCCAAATCCTCAAAGCATTTGTTGATGTTTACAGCTGTGTGTCATCATAATGCTAACATTTAGTTTATCCTCAATCCTGGCATCCGTTCATGTATCACTATCGTAACACACAGGCCATTGGAAGGAGTTTATGTCCTACAGCATCTGTGGCAGTGACTAAATCGCAACTCACTTTCAGTTAATTAATCAAGGCCACTTCAGCTTATATACTTATAATTGGTGTATAATGTATACTAACTCATATTTGTTTATTCTGCTGGCACAACACAGTCCTTTCCCCTGCACCGCACTCTATTTTGCTCTTTCTTTTGAGCACGTACCACTCTTTCATTTTTCATCCAAGGTAATCAGCGAGCCTTAGCCATGTGACAACCTGTGGGTTTATATCTGCCCTTTGCAGGGGACAGCTTCAGATTTGGGATGGCATTACACGTTTTTAATTGACCGACGCCTATCTCCTTGGTGCATCAGGCAACAATAACTACCTCCGCTTAAGACACCTGACATCTCCAGAAAACACCTTCATCCAGCTCACAGGATTTCCATCACACACAAGGAATCAAATGGCACACAAACAATAACTGACCGTGGTGGAGAATTTCACACTAAGAGTGCCTGATATTTTCCTCATGAGATGACGGAAATGTTAATCTGTGTCTGCTGGAATTGTAAACAGGCAACTGTTTGCTGACATATTTGCAATATCAACTTGTGGTGATAATATGTCAATGTTGTGTTTATAGCTTGTGCTTGTTCTGCTACAAAGTGATCAAAAAAGCATTAAATGGAGGTGTTGCTCTGTTATGTTTCTGCGCTCTTTACAGTTTAAGACACTTATTGTCGTGTAAGCACTAAAAATTTTAATTTTCCTCCTAATTTTTTTTTTCCTACTAGGCGGGGCAAGGAGCAGAGGAAATCCAAGTCCTCATTCTACAGTGCAAAAACTGTAACATAATTAAAGATGTGTTCATTTGAGGACTACACTTGTATAATATGCCTCACACCCTGGCTTGGTGGACACGGTGGCCCCAGACTGATGATGCAGCATCAGAGTGGTGGGTGCGCCATTGCAACAGTCCCACAGCTGGTTGTACTGACTGTTCATTCATTTAAAGCTGTATGAATACTACTAACTCTTAAACATAAATATTTCTTCATGTTGTATCTGTAAATATATAAAGTCTCACCTACATTTATAAAATACATGGCAGTTGGCATTTTTATTCTATGTATTAGCTTGTGACAGTGACTTCCTTTTTATGTAGCTAATTGCTTTTGATTGGAAACTTGGAAAACCAACTTCCTGTAAACCAATTTACACATTTCTTAAGTCTTTACTACTTACAATCCTCCTCACATTATGATGTAGCAATTAAATTTATAAATCTTTAGTCTGAAACTAGCAAGTAGTTACTAAGAACGCACACAACCCTGAAAGCATAATGCCAACCAGATTTCCTGTGGCTAGTCCACCAGTCATTTTTTCTGTCACAGGGCACTGGTGTTTGAGAGGTTTGTACAGGTTTTGTCTTGTGTCTTTGCCCAACAGTCAGCTGAAGCCACAGTGTCCTGTCTCTGTCTGCTTTTCCACAAGCTGTGGCTTAGCAAATAGTATTACTCTGCTGACTTGTTTTGCATTACTTTGCTAACATCTGCGACAAGAGAAGTGTACTCTGTGTGTCTGTGTGTATGTGTGAACAGGGTTTAGGTGGTGAAAGTGTATGCTGTTCTGCTAGCTTTGCATGTGAGTGATTAGCACAAGTGAGTTTTTTTCTCATTTTACCATATATGTTATTTGTCAAGCCCAGCAGAGAGTGACATTGTGAGTAGGGAAGCAAGAAATTAACCACAGCTTTGCAGAGAATTACTGCTGTAACCGTTTGAATGTACAAAAGGTCACAGCAAACGAATATTCAGCATTCATAAAGAAGCTAATGCCACTGCCTTATGCGAATGAATTGAGGCCTTGAGGGACAGAAGAAGAGTCAGGATGTAGTTCATGTGGAACCTTTCCCACACATGCACATGCACCTGCATGCGGTTTTTAATTCTTCAACTCCAAATAGTGAGGCTGTAGTGAGGCACTATTTTTTATTAGTAGTAGACTTATCACCTCACAGTTGTGAGACTCTGCCACCCAGTCCAGTTGCAGCCAATTAGTATATGAATTCTTGAGTTATGGCCAAAAACAGCAACCTTAGACCACCGAAATCTAATCAGCTCATCCTTGGGCCCTTGTGAACATTCGTGCCAAGTTTGAAGAAAGTCCCTCAAGGCATCACTGAGATATCACATTCACGAGAGTGGGACGGATGGATGGACAACCTGAAAACATAATGCCTGTAGCCAAGGCTGTCGCCAGTGCAGAAGAAGTGTAAGGTTATGGACTCAAATGAAGAAACACTGCAGCCCAGGCTTTCCCCCAAAAACAAACAAAATTAAATATATGAGTGAACCTGTAGAGTGCACAGCAAAAACTATAAAATACAAAAAAAGAAAATTCAATGCAACTGAATGACCATAACAAATGACTTGCATTTAGGTCCAAATGTTGCTGACAATTTTATAGAATATAGTGGGATTCTAGTTGAGGTGGCAGAGCTCCAATAAACTTAGATTGAGGTAGGTGTCAGTCGTGATCATATTCTTTCTTCTTTTAGGGCTGCAGAGTGCCACTTAGCTCGGGATGGAGGGTCCGTGCTCTTACCTTTCCTGCTGCATTTTCAGGGGGTGGGTGGGACTGAACTTTTTATGTTTGTGTTCTTCCACTAGCCAGGCATTTTAACTGATTGTAATAAATTATAGTTATTTGCACCAATCTTATCCCTCCTTCGCAGATGAACTGTGCAGCTGCTCCTCAGTGGAAGGTATAAAAAAGTACCAGTAGTTCATCCTTTACTTGTACTTGTACTCTGTATGTGGAACTTTATTCTTGCGACCCAGATCAAAGAATGGGCCATGTCTAAGGATAGTCTGAAAAGCTCTCCGAGGCAAGTGTGTGGTTTGTTGACTTGGGGAGTTATATATAAAACCGACCTTGTGTCTCACCCAGTTTGAACTGGTGTAGACTTCAGCCACGTGGGCGTAGATGATGGACGGATGGATGTGAAATTGACTTGACTTTTCTGGTGTGCTCAGGTAACACAGCACCTGACAGAGTTAGTGTTCCTTATTAACTACAAGAGCACCTTTCACACCTGGGAATAGAACCTGCATGTATCTGTGTTTGAGGGGTACAGCAGGAGCCACAGGGCTGGACAGTGATCGTTCTGAGTGGGGAACCTAAAGGAGAATCACCACAATGTCCTAGAGTCAGTATTGTTAAACCTGCGACACATTTTTAAATGGCACATAGATGTAACTCATCATCCACTTGGCCACGGCCAAAAAATAGCAGCTTATGTAATTCGTCCATCATTGAAATTATGGCTGTAAAGTGATTATATACTAATTATTTTGTCGACACTCACACACCAGGCAGCAGCACTCCACTTTTCCACTTTTCTTCTTTTAAACAACTACCCACAATCGCCAAGGTCAAAATCTTTCAAATCTTACACACTGGGGCTTTGAGCAATTACACATTTGTTTATCAGTGTGAATGTATTTCGTGATGCCAGTGGGCAGAGGTTTAAAGGTGTGTCATAACAGCTATTGCTGTGTGATGGGGCTCGTGGCCGTTGACTTTGAGTTTATAACCAGGAGGAAAGGTGCATGAATGCTCTGGTTGTGTCGAAACTGTTCTCCGCTGTGTCAGCCATACTGTCCTCAGAGGGAGTTCACTAGCCGACTGTTGTTATTATGGCGGTTTACCTATGAGAGCAGCATCAGCGATCAGCTGACAGATTTTTCATCATTACTGACAACTTCAATTATGCAAATTTAAATGCTGTTTTGCCAAAATTCCCCAAACATGTCAAGTTTGCTACAAGAGGAGAAAACACAATGGACCTTGTTTACATACAAATTGTTGCTGCTAATATAAGAGTGCTCACTCTTACCCTTAAGACTGTGCTGGTGTTTGTACGTTTGGTCTATGTTGCACTGAGGTCCATGAGGACCAGCATTTCATTTTCCTGTATGTATGTCGAGCATATGTGTGGAAACGACAATAGCTAGACTCTAGAATATGTTGGGGTGTGGCAGACTGCACCACAAACCATAAAAAATATTATAATATGAAGAGCTTATTACAGAACGTACATGCATTTAATCGCTATTGCCAGCCATATATATGGATTTCATGACAAACCTAAGCATTATAAATGTGGGATCCAGGATTCATCTGGATGCTGTTACATGAGTGTGAAACAGAGGATGCAGTTCATAGGCTTATAGCCTCTTAAACCTAGACTCCTCACAACCATGCACGCCCTCTGTGAAACAGAGCAAATCTCACATTATGTAACACACTATGAGGGAGAGGCAGAGCAGGCAGGCCCTCACATAGGTTACCTTGCTAGGAGGCTCTTTCATTTTTCTGAGCATGTACTTCATCAGGGCTGTAGATCAAACAACAAGAGTTTTAACGTGTAACTAATTACTCTTGCCAGTCAGTACCAAGTACTAATACAAGGATCAAATTAACAATCTTAGGATAAGATGTTCACTTTCCACCAATAGGCTTACCAATGTTACAAACCTGCGCAGTGTAGTGTCAATGTCCACCAAACAGCACATGCTGAAGGCCTGGTAGGCAGCAGCAAAACAAAATGTTAGAAAGAGGGCCTGTTGTCAGAGAAATTAAGCTTCAGAGTTGGCAGTGTACCAGAAACGTCTGTGTGTGTTGGGTATTCTCCCCCTTCTTTGTGTGTGGCGTGGGGTGTAATGAATCGGATGCCATTTTGAGAGATGCTGTTTATGAGTGTCTGGACTGACGTTGGAGGCGACAAGGGAAAGTAGGGGAATTAAGGAAGGAGGGTGAGCTTCACTTAACAGAATGTGACAGGCGCAAAATGACAGGGTTTGGCCCAGGAATCAGGATGCATACAACGTGGCACGCACACACACACACAAACACACAGACATAGACATACTCAGGACACACATACACACTCAGCCAAGGAAAAGTGGGTGCAAGCATGAGGGGACAATTTGATGTGTTCGACCAAACACAAATCAGTGTCTATGTGGCTCTATTTTCAAGACACACACACGCATACAGTGAAGACACACAAACACACACACAATCCCAATCAGTTGGGCTTTCTCAGACGGGGACAAAACAAAGTCATCTGAGCCTGCAAGTGGCTGTCCCAGCCTGGTTGTGACAGCCAGGATAGTTGCTATTAGACAAACTAACCTGAGGGATTTTTGCCCAACCCCTACTGATGAGCAAGGACACAGCCTTTACATATTTTACTTTGAGAGTCAAAGATACATGGCTGCAATATGTGTGTATGTGGTCTGAGTTTCTTCATTAAAACCGACTCATTTACAAGTTCACGATCTTTGAATTTTGTCGACGTGCGACGTTATTAAAAAAGAACAAAGGAAACTTCAAAGTGAAGAGAAAAAGTTTTGTCAGGTGGCATGTCATATCTTAGATTTTTAATATCTTTAAACTGCACTACACCCACACACTGCAGTACACGTTCAAGCTCAAGAAAGAAAAATCTTCTGCTCTCTATCCTCTTTCTCACACGGTATCCGATCGTTGCTTCAAAGAAATGTGTAGGGATAAGGCAGCTTGACGCTCAAGCATCTACCTCACACAGTACCACTCAGCCAGTCACTGTTAATCTACTAATGCCAGAGGTCAAGGGTCAGAGGATAGATAGCTAAAGAACTTTATGCGCAGGACATCCCCACCTGGATATGCTAAATCTGCTTAACCCTCTCAACTCTGCATGTATCAGCATATACTATCACTGGTGCACTAAAACTTTAATCATGAAAATCATAACTCACCTCTATAGCTTATTTATAGTCAACACAGGCTTTGTATGTGCTGTAGATGTAGATCTCTCCACCACATTATGTCCGCCTGTAACCACTTGTCACAAACTTTAAAAAAAAAAAAAAAAAAAACAGATTTCTCTTCCACTGCAACTTGTTTCTCATATGAAGGCAAATCAGAAAACACATGTTGTATGCTTCCATCATGGAGGGAAATTCTTAATATTCAGTGTAAAGCCTCCGCCCCTGTCTGCTGCCCTCTCTGTCAAAATAAATAGCTGCAGCTGTGAGTCACTTCCCATGAGCTGAACATGCTTACTGTGAGACCTTTTCTGTAAAGCAATATATTTAAAGAACAGGAGCAAGGGTGAGTGAAGAAATCATCACAGGGGGATAAAAAACTGCGCGAAAGCATATGAACGGACAAAGGATATGGACGTACGTAGATGTGTGTAAGTACCGCAAAGAAGAAGCACACAGGAAAGAAAAGATGATGCAGAGGAGGTGAAGTAAAAGAAAAAAGAAGGGGGGGGGGGTGAAATGCAGCAGGATGACAGTGACAGATGGGAGCCGGAGCTGACAGAGCGCTCGGTGATGGCAGTTTATCAGCATCTGGTCCACAGGATCACTTCAGCGCCCGGACTCCCTTTCTCATCAGTCTCCATTTCTCTCCCTTCCATATCTTCTGACCTGACTTTCCCTCCCTCCCTCCTCTCTTTCACTCATAGGCTGACAGTTCTGACAGAGCACCAAAATGTGGAGGCAATGCTCCTCCTTTCCGTTCATGCTCTCCGATATGCACCCAGTGAGAGCAGTGTCCACAGAGACACGTCCACACACCAATTAAGACAAAGAAATATTTCTAACAGTCGTTGTCAATAACCTCAAAGAGAGATTAAGCAAAGACTTTATTGCTTTTGCATTAACATATTTAAAATGCCAGCCTCCTTGTGCGTGACCAGTGGATTTATGCTGACATCCTCCAGCTGATTAAATGTGATGTTTCAGGATAAAATACCGCCTTTGGTGCAAGGAAGAGGAAAAAGTCAGGGGAGGCCAGGCTCACACTGCATACGACACCTTAATTGCATCAATGATTATCCCTCCACATTACACTTTCCCTGCTCATATTTATAGTTGTGTCCAATTTTCATTATGCTCTTCATTATGGAGCATAAATAACCTGCGTAAATGTGCCGGCACACCACAGCACACCCCATAACATTGCCAAGTGATATCCATCTTGTCCCCCTAGTGATATGACATTACCTGGCTGAATTATGTCGATTAGCTGCACGTGGCCCCTCCCACTCCATCAGGACAGCAGTCCGCAGATGACAGCATTAACTTTTAAGGCTTTATAGCATCTTCTTTACCCAACACAAACCATTAATCAACTTAATGGCCACCATGACCCCTTTCATCGTGTTTCATAAAATAAAAATATGAATAAAGCCCATTACAGTCTCTATTGTGGAGAGTCTGTGATAAATCAGAGCGGTTCTATTAGAAGGATTGCCTCTTTGACAAGTCAGGTTGGCTGCACTAAATCATCTGCGCTGTTTGCTTTATTAAAGCTCTTTTTTGCTTGGTTTAATGCTTAAAGCTGGAATCTTTAACTTTACACACGTTCTTAGCCATATTTCAATCCCTCCCTGTCCTTTGGCCAGTTGTAAGTGTGAAGGCCAATGAACTAATATTTATCCTGGCCTCTGAGCAAGTTCTGTGTCTCTTACTTTTGGGATTCCTTGCTTGCCTCAGATAGATGTTTCTTCTTGTTTACATCTGCTGCAGCAGAATGTGTGGACTCCTGCAGCTGTTGAAACACACAGAATCCTCTTAGGTGTGTGATTTACTTACTCACTTTCTTGCTGTTGATTTCTATGTGTGTAATGCCCAGTGTGACAGTCTCAGTTTTGAACACACTTTATTAGTGTTGTCAGCCAAAAAAGTCATAACCCACAGGAATAAAACTCTTAGTCCAAACACGAGGAATGTGCCAGTGTAGCAAACACTAACATGTAGATGAAACTAGCATAAATGAACTAAAACCTTAAAGCTGCCCTACTCAGTATTTTATATTAACAGTGCATCAAATTACTACATGTAAAGTTAAACATGTCAGTCATAGAGACAAAATCACAAAGAATTATAGACTATCCCCAACTCTGCAGTTCTCCTCAGTTCTAATAAGTTTATTAGCAACTTGTTATGCCTCCTCGCTGGCATCAGCCAGAGCTGGTTGTCCATTCATCAGTCTGTTCGCCCCATTCTAGTGAATATGATATCTCAGTACTGCCTTGACGAACTTCTTCAAGTTTGGCACAAACATTCACTTTGACTTAAGGATGAACTGATTAGATTTTGGCGGTCAAAGGTCAAAGGTCAAGGTGACAGTGACCTTACAAAACATGTTTTTGGCCCTAAGTAACAAATTCATATAGTCAAACACAATTTAACTCAAATGTCTATCAGGACAAAATGAAGTGAAATGTCCAAATGGCAAAAGGTCAACTTCACTGTGACATCATAATGTTCTGTTCTGTTTTTTGCATAATAAGCTATTGTTCAGTGCTGTAACAGGACAGGGAGAGTTCATCCTTGTTCATCCTTGAGTCCAAAGTGGACATTTGTGTCAAATTTGAGGAAAATTCCTCAAGGCATTACTGAGATATCAGCTAAAACCATGTTTTGTGAGGTCACTGCGACCTTGACCTTTGACCTTTAACCACCAAAATCTAATCAGTTCATCCTTTAGTCCCAACTTGGCGGAGGTGTAAACCACAAGGTTTTTATTCTAGTTTTAACTTGTTTTAACTGACCACTCTCATTAGCATTAACAGTTATCAGCTGCAGCAGGCAGCATTTCATCTTCTTCTTTTCCAAGAAAAGGCTTTGATAAACCTGCTATACACTACCTGCTCAGCACCACAAAGTTGGCAATTAGCTTGTGAACATAGTGGAACATTTAAAAGCTAAAGAGCCAGGTATTTTTCTCAGAAGTTGATGGAGACTGTTTAGTTGGAAACTTTTGTCTCTACAAACCCAGCACTGACCTATTGTCTTAATCACCATCAAATATGATGTAGGGTTGAAAAGGAAGCCCTTTTAACCTCATCCAAAGGCATAGCTGTCAAGCTCTATTAGCCATGTCTACATTTTGTTATATTTGCAGATTAAATAAAGACCAAGATGCAGACTTTGCATTCAGGACGATTCACATCCCGAGGCAGCCATATACTGAGCCAGGGCAAAGGCCATCGCACAGTGTACAGGGTGACTGTGTGCATGCCAGTGTGTGTGTATATAGTGAAAATATTGTGTGGATGAGAAGCTCAGGTCCACATTCTGTTGAATTATGGAGCAAGGCCTAGCTGGAAAGAATTAAGTATTCTTGTGCGGTTTCAACAAAAAAAAAAAAAAAAAAGAGTCCTCTGATTTCACCTCTCTCCATTCCCACCCTGCCTTCTGTTCCTTGAAATCCTTCTTTGTGGTGACTCACAGGGAAGTCCTTTGCTTTCACTTCAAAGAATTATCGTCTCCTTTCTTTTTCTCTAACAGTGGCGAAAAAAATCTACTTCCATTAATGGGTAACAACCCTTGCGATTGAGCGTCACATATAGTTTGTTGTTTGGGCAATACAAACCAGTTTGTGCTAGGACACAGTAATGATAAATGGAATTATGCCTAACAAAAACACTATCACTGACGATGGTACAAAGGCCTTTCAGTAAATTCTCAATTTGGGGATCTAACACTGTCCTTGAATTGTTTAGGCACAACTGGGACGGGTGGAGGAATTAATTTCAGATATTACCAAACAGCGGGGTACACAGCTCCCCAGGCGCCACAGACAAAATCTTTCATCCCTGTTAAAAAAAAATTGAATGGGGATTTAAGGATAACACAGATAATTCAATCTTTATCTGCAGCAAGTCACAATGAAATGTTATGTTTCCATGGGATCCTCTTACCTCAAAGGAGGACTCTGGAATGAAAGGACAACACATCTGAAGCATCTCCATCCTGTTCCTGAGCCAACGAGTAAAACATGCGCAGACACACACACGTCCTCTCACAGACACGCACTCAAAACATAAAAGGTCCTCATCAACATATCAAAGCTGTACTACCTGCTGTTCAACATGCTATATGCGAACCCAGTAGAAGCCAACAGGGCAACATACAGCCCTCCTCTGCAACTACACGCCGCTATCACACTGACAGTTCCTGCAGATAGCAGACAGTTACAGATCGAGACATCTCTCAGGTGTCAGGTATGCATGAGCCTACACACAAACACCGACATGTTTGGCATTCTGCTCCACAACCACCAGCACCTCTCTCTCTCTCTCTCTCACTTGCATTTATGCCCGCACAATATATTAGAGAAAGTTTTAGAGGAAGAGATAGCGCAGGAAAGAGTGGGGACGGACAACCTGGGCTTAGTAACATCAAGTCAAACTCCCGCAGATACCCAGTAACGGCATATAGATACTTCTGCAAGAAAAGCTCCACTGTAGCATTAAAGTTGTCAACATGCATCTAATCCACTGGTTTGGAGAGCGTTACACTGGGTCAATATGCAATTTGAGGCAGGTAGGCAGAGAACATTGGATTGATTGATTCTGACCTTTACCCTGACAGTACCTCCTGTACACATTCTCAACAAAATAATGAAAAGTGTTGAAATCCCCCTATCTTTAGCTTTGGCCTCTTTTCTTCTCCAAAATAAGCGCCTGTTGTTAATCCCACTCATATGTCTGGCTGTGGGTCTGCTTTCTCTACTTTATCTCTAAGAGCAGGGGGAGACAGACTCAGGGGGGTGATACCAGCCATATCGATTTGTGCAAACATGCGCAGTCACACACACACACACACACACACACACACACACACACAAGCATTCGTTATAGCAGGTGGCTGTGCACAGCTTTGCTATAATCCTCAAGATTTAACTCCATCTATCCTACACCACAACTACAAGGTGATTCATGATAAAAATGAAATCTCTTTCTCATTATCAATATATAGACACACTGACATACAGTAAGATAACAGCCAATATAATATAACATATGATCCTCTTATTTAGAAAGATACTATTTCAGCCATGCTAGCAACATGGGGGATGCTTCATGGGGCAATTTTGGTGGCAGTCCCCCACTTTTGTCGAAACCGAAATATCTCAAAAACTAATCAATGGATTTCCATGAAATTTTGTAGACATTCATGGTCCTCAGAGGATGAACCCCAATGTCTTTGGTGATCCACTCACTTTTCCTCTCGGGCAACCATGAGTTTGACATTAGTTGTTTTGAGTAAAATGACACAGCATCTATGGGATGAATTGCCATGAAATTTGGTGCAGACATTCATGCTCCACACAGGATGAATTGGGACCACTTTTATGAAACCTTTAGTTTTCTTCTGGCGCCATCAGCAGGTCAGAATTTTACTTGGTCCATATTTTTTCTCTGCTGTCTAAAATCTTGTAAAGCATTCAGTCCTCTTTGTCTTGCTGTTATTACAGACATGTCTGTGTTGACCAGGATGCCTCAAGATGGTCATGGAGTCCACTCTTGTTGAGCTGGGAAATAGTGTCTGCTAAAGGCAGCTAAAAACAGAAATAATAAATAGCTCTCCGTCATGTAAGGTAAAAATAGCTCAAAATTTTACTTAAGAACAGTACTTAGAGTAAATATACTTTCCACCACTGCTAACACAATTACTTAGCCTTCAGCACAGATGGATTTTAATATTGTCCAATTACCCAGCCAGGGTAAGGGGGTGTCTCTTAAAAAGCTATCAAAAAGGTATAAGACTGACTAAACCACCACAGCCATAAAAATTACAATGAAATAATAAACTGTCAAAAAGTATCTCTCCAACAATTAATCCTCCATTGCCTCACTGCTCATGACTGAGCACCAGCGTTTGCTAAAATTATGTAATATATGACAATTTATATGGGTAATAAAACACCAAGCCAATATTGGAAATGAAAGGGCAAGCTAACAGCTATCTAACATTAGTTAGCTAAACTGTAACTAAAGGTAAAAGTTAGAAACTAGGTGACATTATTGTTTATCCATAGATACTTGACACAGTCTAGTTCAGGAAGTCTGAAGCCGAGGACATAAAGTATATTTAACAATAGTTAAATACAATAAATAGATAGTTAGATACTGCTACTTGCTTTTACCTACAGTGTCTCAATTTGCTTGTGTGATGCATGGGAGCATATACTTGAGGGCAGGAGCCACTGATGGTAGTCAAGATTAAAAATGGTATGGTCCACTTTAGGGGTGCCTGATATTATACAAGATTCTTCAAGGCATGAATATGGGAAATATATTCTAATATTTACAATTAGAGGTAAAAACGATATATAAATGTTTCAACCAAAGTGGTATCTTTACCTCTTTTAGGGCCTCTTAACTGGGTCAGACCTCCCCAAACCCCACGTAATTCGAACCCTGTTTAGATCCTCACACATCAACTGGCATGACTGTAGACTCATACTGAAGACGGATGCCACCATAAAACTGATTTCCAATGCTGTCAACATCAACAAGACAAAGACTGTGTCACATCAGTCCCAAGCTAAAGTGAATGAACACCCTCTTTCAGTGGGAAGTGTAAGAGATCAAGCACATTTTAAGCTGCTACCACTTATCATTGGTGCATTGAAGGGTTATAATGCCCAGTTGGGCGGGTCACAGTATGAAGTGACACAACATCCTGCTCCCTTCAGATGTAGTGTGAAAAAAATTCTCCCTTTAGGGAGGAAGCGAGGATCTTACATATCAATCCATCAAACTAAAGTCCTCACGCAAACTAGAAAAATGCCAATTCTAAATGAAATTGTCTTGCCTCGCTCGTCTCGTTCAGTGTGAGAGGGCCAGTCACATGAGGGTTTAAATAGGAATCTATTTTCTGGCCTGAAAATCAAACTGGCCATCATTCTGTCCTGCTTCACCTCTCTCTTGGGGACTTGTCACATTTATAACATGTAGTCATTTTCTCAGCTGTCAAACTATGCTCTTACCAAGCTGTTGCCCAACCCATCCTGTCAACCTCTAATTCCAATCTGCACAAATGTCTGCATGTGTGTGTGTGTGTGTGTGTGTGTGTGTGTGTGTGTGTGTGTGTGTGTGTGTGTGTGTGTGTGTGTGTGTGTGTGTGTGTGTGTGCGCGCATATGAGTGGGCAATAAGTCAAGTACAGTTTTTTAAAAAATGTCTTTGGAATTATAGGATCTTTTTCCTTTTATTCATTGTTAATGTGTGTGTGTGTGTGTGTGTGTGTGCATGTGTGTGTTCTGTAAGGGTCCAGACAGAAGTGGCATACCAAAGTAGGTCATGACAGAGGTTAGTACTGCATTAGCGACTGTCACTTGCAGGACAGGAGAGTGCAGACACCAGGGCAGCCCTCTCCCTCTCAATCAGTCTCCCACACACATACATACAGACCAGCGTTTCTGAAACTCCGTAGCACTCTGTCATGGATCTGAGCCAGCAGGCCGTGACACACACGGAGGGCAGTGTCTGGAACAGGCGGGCATGTCCAGTCTGTCTTCTGTGTGTATGCACACACAAGCATGAGACAATGTTTGCATATGACAGGGCCACTTGACCTGCCAGACTCCACAGTGTTTGCCCTTGCTAATAATTCAAATTCTTAAAAAAAGGAGCGCTCAACTTTTTTTGACACTTCTTTGATGCTTTCTCTTTTTAACCTGCAGTGATTTTTTTTTTTAATGGCAATTGCTCAATATTCCAAGATTTGCTCAGTCAAAGCACAGATGAATCTTTGCATCAGTATCCGGTTCTCAGAGCTGACTGGTGGAAATCTGTCTCATTACTTTTGCCTTCTTACAGTCACAACTCTCACATAAAAACATAATGATCCAAGCTGAGTCTGTTGTCTGCTGTGTCAGTCAACGTCCTTTCTTTTTTTTTTTTTAAATGTTCTAAGTCTCCTCAGTTTCCATCCTCAAAAAGTCGGGGATAATTATGGGAGTAAACGGGCTCACTATCAGAGGAGATTAACAACATCTCACCAGGCTGAACTCTTCACTCCCTTTTATCTCCTCAAACGCAGAAGAGAAAACGGGTTACGCAACACCCACCTTAGGGACCCAGCCGACTTTCCACCCAACTCCTGTCTGTCTCTGCATGTCTAGGGCGTCTGCTAGTCCTCTGCTATTTGATGTGCGTGTTTGAAGCAGCCATGCAACCGGGGTGAGAAGGATGTGCCTGTTGTTCACAGCTCCTGCCGCTTTGCTCTGTTCCCTCGAGGAGCGAGTTTCAAAGCGTGGCAAAGTTGGACCTTTCCTGGTTCTACATTTAACACCTTCTCAAATCGCAGTGCCAAGGTGCTGGATAGCTTTCTTCCCACCTTTCTCTTTTATCATTCCTCCAAAGACCAGCCTTTCATTAGCTGGGTTTTGAAAGACCTGCTCTCACTTCTCTGTCATTTAGCTAGACTGTGTCCTTTGAAGGAAATGAACATCTGCTTCAGATATTTTTTTTTTTGCAGAAGCCAAAAAAAAAAAAACACATATGGACCCTAATGTCATGTCCTTTGTCTTTAAATTAAAAGAATATTTGATTGAGTCAGCATGATCAAATATTCATTAAGTGAAATAGTGAGCCTCATATCTTACATCAAAAAATACTAGAAAGATTTTTACTCTCTACTCATTAGAATCAGCCTTTACTCCCCTCGTGGAAAATAAATGAACGAGTTGAACTTTGCGTTAATTAGTCTCTGACAGTTCTGGGTAAAATTTCCACATGAAGAATTCTGGCTCTGGATCACTGACTTGTTTCTGTCTCAAGTGACCACATATAGTGTATACTGTGAACCCACTAACTGAAGTAGTGGTTGGGAGAAACCAAAACTGAATCCTAATCCATCAGAATGAAAATGTAGGGGCGGCCCGGTAGTCGAGTGGTTAGGGCGCGTACCATGTGTGAGCGCGAGATGCTCTTAGCAGGCAGTCACCGGTTCAACTCTTTCCTGCATGTCATTCCCCTCTCTCTACCCCCTTTCCTGTCAGTCTCCACTGATCTATCATAAAGGCACAAAAAGCCCAAAAAAATTAAAAAAAGAATGAAAAAAGGCATTTATATCACAATAGTTCAAATATGTGCCATACCTCTGCTCAACAGAATATCAGTCAATAAGTTAGCATTTATGACAGCATTCATGTTTTTATCATTTCCATAAGGAGGCTTAGCTCCCTCTGAATCTGAAACTGAATAAAATCAGATTTGGACAGACAACTGACATTATCATATATACAATTACCGATGGGAGCTTTCTTTGCTGGGATGTAACATTTAAGATGCTTTCTTAGGTGTTGTTTGATATTTCAAAGCTACTCATATTGTATATTTATATCTGTACTGTTAAGATTGGATTACATATTAATCTCAGCGAGGGGTCAGAATGCCAATTTATTGCATTTTCCTCCTTCAAACGGTTTATATACATGCCACTGAACCAAACACACCAGAAATTAGATTTTTAAACACTTTTCTCAGAAAAGCATGTATACTCTCGCTGGCATTTCTTTCAAAGAGCATTTTTAGGGATAGTAGCATTTTTCATTAGTAAAGCATTTTTGTTGTTGGGTGACAGTTACTTATGAATAATATATAGAAAAGACAAAAAGAAGCAACACAAGGCAGACTGAGCTACCTATGAAGCCCAAATAAAGCATTCTTTTTTTAAGTGCTATACATATACACTTGCACAGCACTTGCAGTAAAATAAGAGGAAAGACACAGCAGGACACAAATACAAATCCACATACATCAAGAGCTTCATGAGATGATAATAGGACTATTAGAACTGACAGCTCTTTACACTTTTTAGTGTCAAAAGTTCTTCAACTTATAGCAAAATTCCAGAGATCTGTATTTAAGAAATATATATTCTTGCATTTATTGTCCACACGATCACTATAAAGGAGAGAATGCAGCTGATGGACATATTCAAAGGTTATATATGAGATTTTAAACAAACAGCT
The DNA here is from genome assembly GCF_046630095.1 of Trachinotus anak. Taxonomy (NCBI): domain Eukaryota; kingdom Metazoa; phylum Chordata; class Actinopteri; order Carangiformes; family Carangidae; genus Trachinotus; species Trachinotus anak. The sequence continues at coordinate 20,314,600 of NW_027273872.1, read as the reverse complement.
ATTCTCTGTTTATGGTTTTGGTAGCCAGTGAGTTAGTTAGTGCGTGTGAGTCCCTCCCTGTCAAACCATGGGTCTTCCCCAACGTTTATAAAGACAAAGTGACCACCCATACATGAGATGGCACAGTGCAGTACGTAGTATGCAGGTGAAAGCGACCTTCCAGTATTTCCTACACTTACGAAACCATGTTTTTTGGGCTAAAAAAATCCTCCAATAAAGAAAAAGATAAGCTCAGCGCAAAGGCAGACTGGCCATGGGGATTACCTACTCAAATAGCAGTCAGCTGGTGGCCCGTCAAAACATCCATACAGGTTTTAGCGGCTCTGTCCATGTCTCTACTGGCCCTCTCTGTATGCTTGACAGGGTCAGCCCCAGTGGACAAGTCTAAGGCTAAACTTCTTTCCCAGTCTGACTGTAGAGCCAGGACTTATCTGGCTTTCCTGAAATGGAGAGCCCTGTGAGCTGCTAAAGGGCTCCAGTTTGACTCGGAACCAGATTTTCTTCTCTTCGATGTGTAAGTAACTTGACGGGTATGTACTGTTTGTTTTCACTAGTGATCGCCTGTAGAAGTCAAGACGTTAACTAACTTCCTGTTACTGATAATAAGCATTTGTACGGCAAATGTTGCTATTGCTAGTTGACTTAATGTCAGCATTACTGTAAAGGATATCATGGCAACGCCAGTGTGGGATATTGGTTGTGGATTCTTTTCTTTTTTTTTTTTTTTTAATTTTTAATATTTTTATTGGCTTTCATGTACACAGAGTAACTTTATTCCGTTATGCATCTTGTTGTGTGTCTACTGTGATATCTAGTGGTAGTGAATATCACATATATAACCTTTAAATTCAATAGTGCAATGACAGCTAAAAGGAGGATGTGAAACATTTAGAAATCCTAGGACAGTTCAGCTGATACTCATGTAGATGTAACTCTTTCTTTGAAGTTAAAAAAAACGGTAAACTTAACCTAGAGTCACTGAACTTAAAAACATATCATCTGCCTCTGCTCCATACACAATAAATGACCACTTTTTTCTTTCTTTTTTTTAAATTTTGGAATTCTTGCAACCAACATTGCAAGTTTTGGTCGTGTATGTAAAATTACATTTTAGTACAACAATTCAAATTGGAAATCAGTAGAAAAAAATATGCCTCAGGATTCCTGGTTCCAGTAAAAGTTAAATTAAACCCCAGAGACAAAGAGGTGATAATACAGAGCTGTACTGCATCCAAAGAGCCAGACAACTGAGTCACCATTTAATATAAAATTATAGTGTCACCTCTCTCCCACCCTCAGACAGGCACAGTAAAATTACAAAAGAGCAGCTGCTGTAAGACAAAGGTAGACTGATTAATTCTCATCAGTCATTACGTGTGCACACAGCTCCATCTTAGAAACACCACTAGTGGTCACTAGTAAGCCTCAAAGCCCTCTAATCTACACGGTGCGATCAGAGTGTGGCATATGGTATTTTGTCTGTCAGCCTGTTAACGGTGCCAGTCAGGCCACTACACAGCAGGGGTTGAAATGGGTATCACTCTGGATGACTGCCTTCTCAAGTTTATCCCAACTTTGCCTTTGGTCCACACTCAGTTAAATGACTTAGTGCCACTCAAGAGCAGATCAACATGCTTACAGGTCAGGGTGTTAATGAGAGGACCTTAGCGTTTTCCGCTGAGGCTGACAAAGACCAGGTGGAGGTGGGGAGTTATAAAGGGGAAAGGTAGCCAAGTGGAGATGTTCTCTGTACCTGTATAGTCCTATAGGCCTAGGCCCTTTTCATCCGTAACTACAAGCTGCTCTGCTGCACCGAGGCCTCTAACACAGGTAAGCAAGTTTCTCCATTCCCTCAAGATTTCAACTTTTAAAATTTATGTGTATAATAACCAGGATGAAAGTAAAGAGTAGCACAAGCAGGGATCTATAATTCAACCAATCTACTGCGCCAAGGAGCCTGGCATACAGCCAAGAGGGATAGAGGAGTGGCGGGCCAGATAGAGCGCTCTGCCAATGTTGTAATGCCTGGCACAGGTGCATTGTTAAAGACACTGTTAAAATGATTCATTTTCAATCCAATAATCTGCAGCACACTATAAGATGTCCACAAAAGGTCAATATAGCATCTAAATGACTGCTAAATATGTTTTTCACCTTGAAACAGGAGCTGAACTTCAAACCCAGGAGAATATCCATCACAAATGGGATTTCACTAATAACACTAATAGCAATTCTGTAATCTTGGACAGATCATTTGCACTTGAGTACTATAGCTGGTAAGCTGGACAGCTAGGTGGGGACTGACCTTGGTTGACTGACCGACAGTATCCACACTGGTGATTTTGAGACATAGGCAGTCTTTCTAGTTTGTAACAGATGGCGCTAAGATAAAATAAGGGTCACCTGAGGATAAAAGTAAATAAAAGTAAATCAAAATAAAATCAATTTTTAGTTTACTTCAATATGAGCCGTGTCGCAATAACAAACATAACCTTGGATGGCTGATCTCTTAACTGCTTTTTGCAGTAACGAACCACAAAGAGATAACATACAGTTTTGGAATTGATTGATGACCACCTTGGTTTTCTTAATCTATGATTTTGCCTGGGCAAATTTGTAAGACTTTGAGTCAGATATCACCCAGTGACTTTTCTGCACACCTTGTTCCACTGCAGCTTTTCATCCTGCTCTTTTATTTCCAATGAAAGAATGAATTATTCAGCTTTCTGCTCACTTCAAAGCCCTTATTTTGAGTTTGTGTATTGCTGCATGCCTTCTATGTTGTCTCTGTGCTATTAAACTCTCAAAGCCTGAAGCTATCTGGTGGAATTTCACAGGAACACCACAAACCATATATAGATAGACATGTTAAAACAAAATGGCCCTGTAATGCTTGGGTGTCATCAAGAAAGGGCTGATGAAATCTGAACATCATTTAATCCTTTAGCTTTCAACCACTGGGCTCCGAGGTATTAAGAATCGAAAGATCTAGTCAGTCTAAGTCGTTGTCTTTGAAACCTAACATGATAAAAATTTGATCAGATGTGTACTGTTTTGTGTGTGAACTTTTCTTTTTTTCTCTGCCCAAGAGGTCTCCCTCCTATGGCCAAGGTTCCATGGGCGGTGTCCATGATGCTACTGCTGGTGCTCTACTCCCACGGGGTGTCCTCGGCTCCAGCCCAGCATCTCTGTGGCTCCCACTTGGTGGATGCCCTCTACTTCGTATGTGGAGAACGGGGCTTTTTTTACAGTCCAAACCGACCCCACAAGCGGGATCTGGAACATCTGCTCGGTAAGGCTGCATAAACTCTGGGAACTGTTGTGAATTTTTTTTTTGGTTTGACTCATGTAGAATAAGTTCTAATTGTCCCCTTGATGGTCAGAGTTCAGAAAGGAACAGCATGATATTGCCCCAAGACCCAAGGCTGGCTTTGTGTCTCTGCAAGTCTCTGCCCACCATGTTCAAAGTTCAGACTCAGTCTAATGAGAATGCCAATTTGGATGCTGGCTGAAGGAAAAATGTGTAGGGGCAACATACTGGAAACTTCACTGAACTAAATCTATGTATTTGTCCGAACCATCATTAGTGTGCGAGGCCTCTCTCTGGCCTCTTTTGAATTCAGTGCTGTAATACGGCTCTTGGTCTCTTATTGGTGCTTTTCAACTATGATGTGACAAATCCAATAAACACAAATCTTGTGAAATCCCCAAATTCCTCATTAAATTATTCCCAAAATGCATTTTTTGGATCTTCCACCACAAATATTCATTTGATGTTTTGAAGTTAACTTTAGAGGTCTAAGCTACGATATGCCTCTGTTGGAGCTCCGTCATATCTGCTCTCGAAGTGGATACTAACAGGACTAAATGGATTGGGGAGATCAGATTACGTAGTCATTAAGTCTCCATTAAAGTGTGAACAGTCTAAATGGTAGTTTGAGGAACTGTGGGTTTGCGCAAAAGCAGGATTTAACACACAGATATGGAAACTTTCTCTGCTTCAAAGGGTTCCTGTCTAAAAAGGCAAGACAGGAGCAGCAGCTGTGGAGGGCTCTGTCTGGCCATGATGAGCCCAAGGTGAAGAGAGGCATCGTGGAGCAGTGCTGCCATAAGCCATGCAGCATTTACCACCTGGAGGGCTACTGCAACTGACCTGCCACTCCACAACTAGCACCACTCATAGCTTGTAAAAAGGTCCCGAAGTCAATTTCTTGCCTGATACTTGCTGGCTATGTCTTATCAACTGAAGGAAATAAAGCTTCATGACCCATAACCCAAGGCTGCTCTCTGCAAAAATGTGAATTTGTGTTCTTTGTAGTTGGTATATAGTGTGGAGGAAACATGGGTTGTCAAAGCCTTTTGCTGTGCTCCAACCTGTGGCTGCAGTCCTACAGTGCACTCTACTGGCTGAGGACAGACATAGCCAAGAAGACCCAAGCAACAAAGGCTTCGTACACATCATTTTTACATTTGGGAAGTCAATAAATTTCAGTAACACTTTTGTTTAAGAAGAGTATTAAAATCTGTCTTTATTTACAAAGAAGAAAGGTTTATAAAGAGCTATCCCACATGAAATAGTTATTGGTTCTGCTGCACTAAGATTTCTATAAAAGTTACAAAGTAAAAATTAGAAAATACAATGAACAGTAAAAATGTATTTTATATTTTTATGCCAACTATGCGTTTGTACTCTGAATTGTGAGCACTTAAGATTTCATCTATCTCCTCATTATTTTCACATTGCTCATGTACATACACACATACACACACAGACACACTTCTTTTAAAAATCAAAACAGATAAATCTTCAGGCTCTTCATGTAACAATTAGACAGAGCAGGCTGTAAAGCTGCAGCATGTGGGAAGACAGTTAACACTTGCCAAAAGATTGCTAAGTATTCAAAAGACCAAAACTTAGAATATTAAATTTGTCAGCCAATTAGTTGTCAGTTCTTGTTTGGTAGAAGGGCTCCATTACGCATAACGATTCCCTGACAAAACAAACAAAGAAATTAGGCCTCCACACAAATAAGGTGAAAATCAACAAAAACTTAGGATTTATATCTTATCACAGCCTTTTCTAACTCTAAAGGTTTCGGTGTGTTGCAGTGTGTGGTCAATGTACTGCTTACCTTCTTTAAGAGGTTCAGTTTCTTCAGTTTGCCTGTTTTCTTTGTCATGTTGGAAAGCTTTGCTGGGATCAAACCTTCGGCGAGGAGCACCAGGGAGCTTTGACCTCAGCTGCTCCAGATCACTCTTCTGCCGGCTCACCTGGGAGCGAAGCTTAGTAACCTCCTACATGCACACACGTACACACAGCCAGGAAAAGGGGGGATGAAGTACAAGCACCTGAGCTTGAGACAAAGAGTGTGAGTGTGAGTGTGAGTGTGTGTGTGTGAGTGTGAGTGTGTTTGTCATAGGCTACTTTTGGAGACACACTAAAGACCAGATAATTGGGAAGGGCTTGTCCACCTGGGGACAAAGGCTGTGTTCCCAATCGAGACAAATCAGATTTTTGGGTCAGTGGTTAAGATTAGGGTTAGGCTATGGTTAAGGAAGGAGTTAGAAATACACAAGTAGCAGTCAGGGTAAGTCTCCAGGTAATGAATGAATGCATTGTATCCAAAAATGACCTATGACAACACACGTGTGTCTGTTGAAAAACAGTTACTGTCATGTTTTACCTGCTTCAGGGAGATGTTCTCGTCTTTCAGCTTCATCACGTGTTTGATCTTCTGCTTCTGGTTCTGGTGGCCCAGCAGGCGAGCATAAGCATCAGCCAACTTGTTTAACTCCTCCTGGTTTGCCCCATTCTCATTGAGCAGTGCATTTCGCTCTGCTGCAAATGCATTGAGCTGTTCCTGTGGGCACACACCAACACAAACATCGAGAGGGTTTTAACTCATCGATTCATTTCACTTAAACTGACGTGAAATCATTGTCTTGGCCACTTGGGGGCAGCGCAAAAAGCTGTAAACACAACACTGATACAGTATTATCATCTATATACGGCAAAACATGTTTGGAACCAATTACCTACATCAAGCAGATATGGAGCAACAGCATTTATATGGAATTGTAGTTCTGGTCACCTGGCAAATGGCTACAAATACAACTCTCCGACTGCTGAGGGAAAAATGCAGCTCTTCACTATGTTCACCAAATAGTTGCTACGTTTGTCTGACTGCTGTTTGGTGCTGAACATATAATGTACAGTGGCTTTATTGGACTGTTTTTTTTCTGAGACCAGCTGTGTTGACTGGAGAGTGTTGAGGCAGAATCAAAACAGTAAAATTGTGTCACCAAAACCATGAGCTGAAAGACACCAAATTCTACCAAATTACACCAAAGAGATGAGTGATAATTATCTAGGGTTTCATCATTTAGAGTGACACGTTTACCTTGACACATTTTCTCCATTATTTATACATAAAATTATTAGTGCAGCTTTAATTAAAGGTGTTCTTGGCTACCCTCAGATTTCACATTTTAAAATAAATTGGAAATTGGACATGACTGACCTGGAAGGGCCTGACTTTAGCAAACAGCTCTTCATATTGTTTCCTCCAATGTTCTGTCTCTGAACTTGGGGAGCTTAGAAAAAAGGATTGATGAGTTAATTTGCAAATTGTAAAAAAAATAAAATAAAAAAATAATAATAGAAAAAAAACAAAAAAACAAATTCCTAATCACACACGCAAAAATCTTGCTCACCTCTTCTCTTGCACTTCAGTTATTTGTCTCTGGAACTCTTGTCGCTGCTCCTCTATCTCCCACTGCAGTGTAACCTTCTCCTGAGTCAGTATGTCTACCTGCCCCTGCAGGACCTGTCTGTCTTGTCGTTGCTCTTCCAGCTCGCACTGCAGGGCCTCTACAAGTTCTAACTGGGTCTGGAAGCCTGCACACTCTTGTTCAACATCATCTAGGCGAGACTGAAGCTGATTTCTCTCCTGCTCTGCCATGTTGAGTTCATTTTCAAGATCGACCTTGGACTGGTCTTTGAGTTCTACTTGTGCCAGAAGACTCTTCTTCTCTTCGTCTACTCTCTCAAGCTCGGCCTTTAGTCTGAGCACTTCTGACCTGACCTGCTGGTTGTCTTTCCTTTCAACCTCCAATGCTGCCCTTTCCTCTTGAAGGGCTGTCTGAATTTTAAGCATCTCCTCTGATTCTTGTTGGAGCTGTTCCATTATTTCCTCTTTTTCCAGGCTGACCTCCTCTAGTAGTTTCTGTGCCATTTCCTTCTCATTTTGGAGCTTAGTAACACTCTGACCTCTCTGCTCCTCCAGTTCCCCCAGAGCATCTTCTTTCTCCCTTGTCTGCAACTGTAGCTCCTGCTGTAGCTGACTGATCAGGCTTGCATAGTTAGCCTCCATAGCCTTCATCTTCTCATCTTTCTGTGCAAGGTGAGTTTGCACTTCCAGCAAAAGTCTGTCAAGTCAAAGAAAAAAAGGAACATAAAAAGATGGAAAAGTGACATTTATTTAAAGACAGCCTGAAAGTGAATTTTAAGCGTACCTTGCATTTTCTTCCCTGGCTTTTGCTTCAGCAAACTGTCTCTCCTGATGCTCCTCTAACCCCTCCTGCACTCTCTTAATTTCCTCTTCTTTCTGTTTAATCACTTTGTCCATCTCCTGCTTCATCTGCTGGGTCACTCTCTCCAACTCCTCTTCCAGTTCTTTCTGTCTCTCCTCTGCTCCCTTCAGAGCCTCTTTGGCACTGAAAAGCAAGACAAACAGTCTGTGAAGCTTACATATTGACAGAAACTTAAGCTAAATGCCAACGTGAATCACACTGATGTTCCAAAAATGCTGACACCTGAGTGCTCACCTTTCCAGCTCTGTGACAATGTCTCCCATATTGCTCAGTGAGTTTGTGTGTGCCTCTTGGAGTTCTCTCATGGCTGCTAAATGCTCCTCCTTCAAAGCTGCCACATCATTGCTCTTACTGAAAATGACAAGGTGTTAAAAGTAGGTATCTTGACTTTACTGCCCTAAAATGCATAGTTCAGTGTCATTGAAATGATACAAGCATCATTATAAGATTGCTGTTTTACAGCTTTCTATTTTGTTCTTTTCTAGTAGGTGCTTGAGAGAAAATGAATCTGGAGCCAATTTGGTAATCAATAAATCATTTAAATCATTTTACAAATATAAAATACTAAACGGGGTTTTGAACTGCTGATTTGGACCAAACAAGACATTTGAAGGCATCATCATGTCAGCTGAGAAATGATGTTATAATTTTGCATTTAATTTTCACTGAAAAAATAAAACAATGATGATGTTATTTTTGTTGGGTCTTGTACCAAACAAACTTTCTTTACGTCTGGAGAATATGATTTGTAGGCCGCAGCATCTCTGTAGCACCACAATGCTTCATTTATTATATGTTGTGTTTGGTGGCCCTGAGAGCTCAAAGCACTGCAACTTAAGAAAACACATTGAAATAGACAAAACACAAACAAATTCAGAAAACATCTTCATCAGTTTGACAACAAATGTGCAAATATTCACAACACAATGGAAGTGTTTCCAGGGGACAATAAAAAGTGATGACCCTGGCTAGGATGCAGTTGTTCACTGATTTGTGACGTTTTAAGTTGAACAACAAAGCCTGAACAACTAATCTGAATATTGAAGTCACAATATGGCAAAGTGCAATCCCCAAATTGCAGGAGCTGCATTTTTTTGATCAAGGTAAAATGTGTCACAACATACCATTATAAATGATGCAATGAACCAATGTGGTGCTACAAAGATCATGTTCTCAAAACTATTTTTTCTCACCAATATTTTCAGTCTGTCTCTAGTCAGTTGTCTAATAAAAGCAAATAACATGTTCACCTCCAAGTACCCTAGTTCCCCTCTTATTCCATAAGCAAGGTAGTGAAGTGACTTGCAAACTTGGAATTGCTCATGAACAGAAATAGACAGTGACCCACACTGTCTTTGTCAAACCAGTGATGGACTGGCAACCTGTCAATTAGTTTTCTCAATTTTAAACTTGGTGTATGCTGGGACATGTTCCCAGCTGCCTTGGACTCTAAATAGTAATACAGGCAGTGAAAAAAATCAAAAAAAAAAAAAGGTGTTCTTCCGCAAGTGTAGTGAACAGTAAAACTTTAATGTAAGTTCTTTCAATCTCAAACTCTTGACTCTTGTGCTGAAAATGTTTGGACATGCAAGTTTCACCTTAACTGCATCTTTTCTGTAACACTTCTTTTCAGTATATTTGGCCTTTGGATGCTCACCTCTCCAGCAGTGCCCTGGTATCACTCAGTTGTCTCTCCAGCTCACTGTTTTCCTCCTGCAGCCTCTGGACGGCCTCCTGACTCTTCTCTGCCTCCTCCTGCCTCCTCTGCTCCTGTTCCTCCAGGACAGCAAGCTCTCCCAGCACCTCCTCCATCTCCTCCTTTAACTGTCTCAACCGCTCCTCTGAGTCCTCCCTCTCCTGCTCCACCAGCACAGACAGGGAGTCTACAAGTGCCTGTAGAATAAAGGAAAAATTAAGTTATGGCATTAAGTGTCATTGCCCTAATCTACTCTAAACAAATGCAGGAGAAAACGTTTGTGTGACCTTTTCTTTCATCAGTTCCTCAGT